>NC_141609.1:51603182-51934849 GCF_047967505.1 Dipteris shenzhenensis
CCCAAAGAAAAAAGAGCCCTCAAGACTAAAGCCTCAACACCAACAACCCCCTACCGGACGAGTAGCTTGCCTTGTTTCCACCACCATGTACCCTAGAATGGGTGTGGGTCCCCGATTTATTTTTCTTCAAAAAAGTAGAGTTTCCTTTGATGGAATTATAGGAAATTTGATGCACAGTCCAAAATGAAGGAGGCATAGTCTTTTGTATCCTCTGTCATGTTGTCAAGTTTAGCTCCCTCCCCAAATATGACTCATTAAAGACATCGCCTTGATTACCTTATCTGAGAGTCATGAAAGACTACAATCATTGCACTTTATTCCCTAGAAAGGTTATGCCATAGTTATAGGCACCTTAGGATAGTTTATGGCATAAGATAGTGGGCTACATGGATAGTACTGTGGATATTAGATGAGTAGGTAGTTATGAAGGTAGATATGACAATGACAACCAAGTAGCTTCCACAGTGGTCTTGTGGTAGAGACATTAAAGTGCGGCCATGCATGGCCCAAGTAGAGAGAGACCTCACAACTAGACCCTCAACTCGAACAACCCCTTGCTGAGAGTAGCTTGCTTGTTTCCACCACTAGGTGCAGCTTGCTTGTTTCCACAACTAGTTGCCCCGAAACGGTGGGTGGGGGTAAAGAAGTAGAGTTGTCTTTGCTGGAACTACGGGAAATTTGATGCACATTGTGAAATTAAGGAGGCATAGTTCTTTGTATCCTCCATCATGTTGTCAAAAGCATTAGGTCCCTCCCCAAATGTTGGAGTGTCGGCTTGCACTCTTCAGCAAGTCTACAGTGCCCACTATCAATACATAGCTCAAGACATCTCCAACCAAGGGGCCTTTAGTATACTGCAAGTGGAGTATGACTCAAAAAGATGGCCTTCACCACCTTATGTAAGAGTCATGAAAGACTATAGGAATTGCACCTTAGTCCCTAGAAAGGTTATGCCATAATAATAGGCACTTAAGAATAGTTACAATAGTGGGCTATATGGAGAGTAATGTGAATATACCACAAGTAGGTAGTTTCCACAACGGTTTTGTGGTGTTAAAGACATTAAAGTGTAGTTATGCATGGGGAAAGACCTTGACCGCAACTTGAGCCTCAACCCCAACAATCCCTTGCCACAAAGTTTGCCTTGTTTCCATCACTAGGCACCCTAGATGGGGTGGGGGTCCCTGATTTATTTTTCTTTAAAGAAGCAGAGTTTACTTAGATGGAATTATGAGAAATCTAATACACACTCAAAATGCAAGCATAGTTGTCAAGCATTAGGTCCCTCCCCAAATGTTGTGTAGTGCCCACCATCTACACACAATTCAAGACATTTCCGACTAGGTAGCCTTCAAGAAATTGCAAGTGGAGTATGATTCTTAAAGATGGCCTTCACCACCTTACCTGAGAGCCATGAAAGACTATAGGCGTTGCACCTTAGTCCCTAGAAAGGTTATGCCATAGTAATAGGCACGTAGGATAGTTAATGGCATAAGATAGTGGGCTATGTGGATAGTAATGTGGATATTAGACAAGTAGGTAGTTATGAGGGTAGATATGGCAATGACAACCAAGTAGCTTTGACAATGGGTTTGTGCTAGAGACATTAAAGTTCAGCCTAACCTTAGAGAAAAAACAACTTACACAACCAAACATGCCTTTTTTTTTTGCTTAGTTATCATAAGATAGTTATGGCATGAATTTCACTATTTGTACATGAAGATGTGGAGTCTATCCTCTATCACATACCAAAACAATTTAATAAACTTTGATAGTCATGGATGGGCTAGGTAACAATCCCTTGTATGAAGAAGTGTGCACTATCATAAGATATAATTCTATTGTTCATATTAAACCCTTGCCATAAATCCTAGAGTTCCTCAATCAAGGGTTCTACAGACACATTCATATCAGCAACTTATTCTTCCTTGAAAGTGAAGAAATGGGAACAAGTTAACACATAATACATGACCCAAAAATATAATATAGTGTATTGCTTGAAATAATAATCTAACAAGGATTTAGAAGACTCGGGATTGAGTGTTCATTTTTAATTGATAAGGCAAAAGATTGTATTTTTTGCCACGTTGACCAACCTGAAGAGAGGAGGAAGGGCATTGAAATTGCTTCCTTGTAGTATTCCAAATAGATAGAACGTCATTGAAAATGCCTCCTTTTAATGTATAACAGAATAGATAGACTAGCAAGTTTGTCCATCCCTACCATAGGTATTTTGTGAAGAGCCAAAATCTGATGTTGAAATTTTGAATGACATAGATGTAGGGTGCTCGTGCAAAATGGTAAAAGAAATGGGGGAGAGCACTCACTAGTGTATATCAATTAGGTGAGTCAATCTTTCAATTGAAGGAAAGTAGAGCTGTGTTTGTGACTTTATGTCCCTTGTGTGTAGATTTGAGCTACCTCAATTGCATGTCATATTAATAAATGCTCCTGTACAATGGAAAGGATTTGATTCTTCCACACTAGCTGTCATCTTCAAATTTGCAGCCTAGCGTATCAGATTTTTCCATCTGTGGCATCATAGGCTTAGCTAAACACATGAGTGAGAAGGGGATGCAGGTTCTTCACTCCAGATAGCTATTGCCAAAAGCAGGGTGATATTGGATTTTGTGAGAGTTGTGTTTATGAAAAACATAACAGAGTCAAGTTTTGTAGAGTTGTGAAAGAAAAGAAAAGAGGAAAGTTAGAGCTTGTGCATACAGATAGATGTATGCGGTCATGTTGATGTATCATCTCTTGGTGGTTCTCACTATTATGTTACTTTTATTGACGATGTAAGTAGAAAAACATGGGTTTACTACATTCAAAGAAAATCTGATGTCTTTGAAACTTTTAAGAAATAAAAAGCTTTGGTTGAAAATTAGACAAGAAAGAAGTTTAAGGCTCTCATAGGCGAATACTATATACAACAAAGAGTTTGATAATCACTATTCATACACTAGAACTCGTAGAGAGAAGACAACTCCAAGAACACCACAAGAAATTCCTATATTAGACAGGATGAACAAAACAATCATGGAGCATGCAAGGAGCATGATACTACATGCAGGGTTGTCCTTACAACTTTGGGCTGAAGTAGTGAATACAACTGCTCACTTGATAAATAGATCATCTTCAAGTTCTTTAGATGGTGGCATTGTAGAGGAGGCATGGATAGGGAAAAATGTTAACTATTCTTTTCTAAAAGTTTTTGGTTGTTATGAAGCATTTATCCATGTTGATGAGGAATTGAGAACAAAGCTTGAGGCAAATTCAAGAAGTGATCGTTATTGGATATGGAGGTAGTGAGATTGGTTATCATCTGTGGGATCATGAAAGTGACAAAATCATTAGGCACAAATATGTTGTATTCGATGATACTGCTACGTATAAAGATCACTTGCAGAAAAGGAAGAAAGAAAATGCAAACATAGAATACACAACCCTTGATGAAATCACAGGAGATGAAATTCCAAAAGTTGCTAAAAATAAGAATGTGCAACAATAGCAGTAGCAACAAGAACCTCTAATTCCTTCCAGTGCACTTAGAAGGTGTACAAGGGTAAATAGACCACTTGGGAAATTTTCTCCTTTAAATTATGTTTCCCTAACTAATTTTGGTGAACCAAAAATGTATGAAGAAGCAATGCAGATAGAATCCAAAAAGGAGTGAGAGTGAGGCATGGACAATGAAATGGAGTCTTTGTTATAAAACCAAATGTGGGATTTGGTTTGCTTGCCTATGGGAAAAATAGCATTGCGGAATAAATGGGTTTATAGGGAGATACAAGCTTGGCAAGGCTTGTTGTAAAGGGGTTTGCACATAAGAAAGGTATATACTTTGATGAAATATTCTCTCTTCTTGGTTAAAATGACTTCAACGAAAACTATTATCGGTCTTCTGGACGTAGAAGACTTGTATATTGAATAATGAGAAGTAAAGACAACTTTTCTTTATGCGGATCTAATTAGATGTAAAGACAACTTTTCTTCATGGGGATCTAATTAGATGTAAAGACAACTTTTCTTCATGGGGTTCTAAAGGAAGAGAGTTATATGTTGTATCCACAAGGATATGAGGTCAAAGGGAATGAGGAATTGGTATTCAAGTTGAAGAAAAGTCTATATGGTTTAAAGCAAGCTCCAAGGTAGTGGTATTTAAAGTTTGACAAGTTTATGGTAGAACAAGGTTTTAGTAGATGTTATTCAAACCTCTGTGTTTATTTTTAGAAACTAGACAACGGTAGATAAGTGATCTTGTTATTGTATGTTAATGACATGCTTATTACAGGTTCTAACATGCAAGATATAAATGTGCTCAAAGAACTCAGCCTTCCATTCAAGAGCCAAACATATATAGCTCATATTTCATTTCATCCAATCTAGTTTGGAGGATGCATAGTTGAAGCTAAAAAAGATACACACTAGTCAAAATCTTGCAGACATGTTGACTAAGGTAGTAACCGAGGAGAAGTTGAGCTCTTGCTCAATTTCAGTTGGTCTTCAAGAATGAGGAACAAAATGAGAGATTGCCATATCCAAAGAATTTCAATGAGTGTAGTAACATGGAGTTACTATGATCAGTCTCCAAGTCGAAGATTGTTATATGTGGAGCCTGATCTTTTTTTAGAGATTGTTTTTTGGCTGTGCTTTGGACCCAAGTGTTTTTATACCCATTCACGCCAACCAAGAGCCAAGTTTGTGATTGGATCCAGGAGAGCTTAGCACATTGGATGGGGACCACATTCAAGAGGTCACCATCTACAACAAAGGGGTTTTACTTCTCCATCTGAGTTCCTCGGATGCCACTCGATCACGGGTGGAGCATAGCCATCGCGATCCTTTTGGAGCCTCACCATACTGACCTTATTCCTTGGTATGATGGTTTCACAGTTGATAACATGGAGTCTACCCATTACCTACGTCACTTCCCTATGACACTTTGATTCTTGGGGCTCCCCAAGGAGTATAGGTCTATTGTACACTCCATTGGGGGAGCCTTTGGTACAATGTTGAAGGTGCTTCTCCAAACGACCACTTCAATGGTTGCAGAAGATGGGGTCCCCAAGCTTAGGTTGATTCTCGATTGTCCAAAGATCCTCCCAGAGGAAACTTTTATAGAGACATTGGATGGTAGGCGAGGTGAGTTTAGATAGTAGATAGAGGTCATGCCCCCCAGACTTTGACCAGACAACAAGATCAGAGGGTTTCAATAGCATTAGTGTTAGCGGACTTGGAGTCCTCTTCCTTTGCCCCCTTTGATGACCATGATAGCTCTAGCTCCAGTTCCCCCTTCTCTTATGGCTGTAGCCTCCCCACCCTCCTTCCTCCCTCCTTTGCCTTAGCCTCCCCCTTCCATTGTTGCTATCACCATCACCACCTACCCTTGAGTTGTTAGCCCCCCCACTCCCCCTCTCATTGAGGCAAGGCCAGAGGTCTCTTCTTCATCTTTGCATCCCTTTGAGTTGTTAGCCCCCCCATCCCCCTCTCATTGAGGCAAGGCCAGAGGTCTCTTCTTCATCTTTACATCCCCCCCCTTTCATAGACCCTAAGCCTTTGGGAAAGGGTTTGTCAAAGCCCCCCCCCTCTTCTTAGGCTACAGGTTCTATGGTGCAGTCTCAGTTGGCCGCTCTGTCACCACAGGACACAGCCTCGTCACACAAAAGGCCTCTCTAGGAGACTTATCTCAGCTTTCAAGACCAGTGCCTCACCTTGGGAATCCTTTTCCTAGGGACTTTCGAACGATAGGTCCCTGAAACTATCTAGAGGTACATGATCCTTACCCCCTCTCTCTAGAGGAGATAATTATGATTTTGCAAGCCCCACAAAGGGGGCTTGATTAGGGTGGTTGTCTCTCACACTCATCCCTTCTAGGGGTTTGACTATGTAGCAACTGGGTAAAGAGAGATGGAGCCCTATTTTGTTCGATCCGTGGATGCAGGATCAGATTTGTAGCATGATATAGGAGTGGATGGGCTCATAGGGGGTGGACATCTGGCTTAATCAAGGTAGCACAACCACTTTTCAGCTTGGTTTCCCCCCTGAGAGACCTACCATAGAGTATGCCACAAGTGTCAACCGCCTTGGACTAGAGATAAACCACTTACATGTCATGCATTGGCCCTTACACCAGTGTGCAGCCAAATTGGGGATTGTCCTTCATGATGGAGTGTGCCTTCAAGATTGGCATAGAACCTGTTATGTCCTTGATATAATGGCACATAGATCTAAACTACTCTCCATCTTTAACCCCCCTTCAAAATCTCAGAAATTGGATACATTCTCATGGCTCCTTCACACAAGATATCTCTCTTTCCTCAAGCCTCTACTCCATCAGCTAGACATCAGTGAGTTGAATGAAACATGCACAAACTCCATGACCATACATGTCAATAGTTACAATATCTAATCCTTCGCTAGGAGCTTTAGAGAGTAGTGGTTGGGAGGTCGGTGGATTTTCTTCGATCCAAAGGAATATGTTTTCAACAACAAACATCAACTAAAACCACCCTCTTTTCTCAAGGAGAGTCTGTGAAGTGTGGTCTAGCATAGTAGAAAGGAGTGGGGGATTTTGCATATCACCTTCATAGGCAGTGTCAGCGGGGATATTTTTGGCTTGAGAGAGCTAATCATGGATAGGGTAGCATGGATGGAGATCATGCTTGGGGATTCCAGATAGGCATCCTGAATGTCTACGCTACCATGTATAGATAGCAGTGCCCATCTTTCTAGAGACATTTGATGTAGCAGCATCTTCCAGATGTAGACTCTTGGACTATTGGAGTAGACTTCAAAAACCTAGAGCACACAAAAGACAAGCTGGGAGGCACATCCTTTGTAGAGATGCCAGTGACAAAGAGGAGCAACTGAGAGCAGTTCATCTTTACGATATGTGACAAAGACCCTTGGAAAGATGCGGAGTTCTCTAGACTTTTTGGCAACCTCAATTTTTAATTCGATCAATGAAGGCATGATGGGCTCTTAGAGAGGCTGAACAATTTTTATGTAGGAGATTGGGCCTGCATAGGGGTCATACCATGGGTATCTTAGCAAGTACCATGATATCAAATCACTCCCTAGTGATTTTCTAGCCCCGTCAAGGGCTTTTCCAAAAGGGGATCTGCATCCTTGACTCAATGTTGCAAGAGCATTAGGAAATCACATAGATTTGGAGATGGCTAGCTGCCAAATGGGCTCTAGGAAACAAAGGCCATTTAGAGGAGCAGTGAGGAGTTGTAATCTCAGACCTTGCACCTTTGGAGGCTACTACAAGCACAAGAGAGTGGCTTGAGATGGGAATTGGCCTCCACTGAGTTGCTCAAAGAGTAGGATCGAGGTTGCAGTGGTAGGCCAATAGATATGAGTGTGCCCACTTGGACCTCCAAGACATGGAGTTACACTAGGTAGAGTTCTCCTACCACTCCTCTAGATCCCATTGGGTATAGCAAGGTGAGAAAGAGAGGAAAACCAAAATTATATCCCAAAAGATACTTCATTAGGTACTTCTTTCAAAGTATAGGCCTTAGGTCTATGGGGACCTAGCTATAGTAGCACCTGAGAGGCTCCAATTGCTCTATGCATTTGGATCCTTAAGAGATCTTGGAGATGACCATTGAGTTCTACTAGAGATTGTTCCAGGCAAAGGAGTCCCCCCAAGTGGTTGCTACTAGGCTGATTGCTGTCTAGAACCACACCCTATCAATGGTGTCACAGAGCATGGGCAGGTAGCTAGAGATGTCATTTACCGATTAGGAGATTTCCAAGGCTCTACAGACACTCCCTCTTTAAAAGTTCTTGGGAAAGGATGGCTTGATGCCGAATTCCTTTAGGTGCTTCTAGGAGCACATTTGTACTCCCCTTTGATGGGCTTTCAGAAGATCTTTAACACTAGCCTTCTTCCTCAATCCTTGAGAAGGGGATGGATTTATTTGATCCCAAAAGGGGGCAACAGAGCAAACTTGTGCTAGTGGAGATCGGTTATCCTATTGGACATAGCCTACAAGATGATGATAGCTAAGGTCTTAAGTCTACATTTGTGGCCTCATCTAGTGGACATCATTCACGACACTCAGACAAGGTTTGCCAAGAATGCAGCATTTTGGACATCTTCGCTTTCTAAGAGTCGCTTGATTGGGCCTAGTAGGAGTCCTAGACTCTTGCTATCCTACTCTTGGATTTTGAGAAGGTATATGATAGGGTGGAGTGGCCTTTTCTAGAGGGCACTATGCAGCAGTAGGTAGGCTCTTTCGATAGATGGATCAGAGGAGTCTCGGCCCTATATGCATAAAGTTCCATTCAGATGCGTACAAGTGAGTAATTAGGCCATCATGCCTTTCCTCTCTCTTATTTCGTTTAGAAGGGCTTTTTCCTCACACCTTTCTTGTTTCTTTTTGTAACGGAGGCCCTAGGCTACTTTTTGCACTCTCAAGACTCAGACTGGGGGCCCCACAAGGAGGAGACTTCCACTCCAACAAAAGGAGCATTTGTTGAACTCAGAGTTTATAGATGATATAACACTTTATGTAAAGGGCTCTACGGAGAGCCTAGAGGTAGTTAGGAGGCTATGACTATCTACTACATGGCTTTGAGTACTAGGATCAATTGGGCCAAATCAGTGGACTTCCTTAGAGCCACTGAAAAGATTTAGGAGATTAAAGAGTGTAAGGCAGTCTTTGGCTTCCAATGAATCCAGCAAGAGTAGACTATTAATATGCTATCTTGGGTGCCACATACGCATGGAGATCTATGCGAATCAACAAATAGCCCTCCTATTGGAGAGTGTACAATGCAAGCTTCTATACTTGAGCTCGACCAAACTCTATGTAGGAGGTAGAGCGCTAGTAGTGTAGGTACTCCTCACCACAACCTGATATATAGCCTCTTGTTGGTGTTTTGATAGGAGCTACATGGGGTAACTATAGCATTTGGTATGCAATTTCCTTTGGGCAAGTTCAGATGGCACCCGGAACACCCATGCTAGAGTGGCTTGCTAGCTAGTTATCTTGCCACTGGCCCAAGAGGGCTACATGGGGTAACTAAGAAATTTGGTATGTAATTTCCTTTGGGCAGGTTCAGATGGCACCCAAAACACCCATGCTACAGTGGCTTGGTAGATAGTTATGTTACCACTGGCCCAAGAGGGCCTCGACATCATTGATCCAAAGATGTAGATAAGAGCCCTCTTGGGCAAGTTGATAGTGCGAGGTCTCCCTCTAGGTTCTGAGCCCTAGAAACTCTTGATGCAAAACGGGTTACTCAAAAACACCCCCCATATAGTTGGTTTATGGCAGTCAATTTTTAGATGGATATTCTCGCATGCGCCTCTCATAGGGAAGGTCTCCCCCTTGATGACAATCCTATTCAAACACTTGGTCTTATCATAATTGAGCCCACATGTAAGGAGGAGTTTGACAAATAGCCATTGTTATGGCATCTGAAGGTTTGGGACTCAGAGGGACACATGTTGGGTCAGCAAACACATGTTAGATGGGCACAATGGAATAGTGGCCCTGTGCTCTCCTTTGGGACTTAGAGGTAGGTAGCTTCCTATGGAGAAAGATAGAGACCAAGCACTAGCACACATCAAAGGAGATGGTGGACAGGGTGACAGAGATAGATGCAGTGATATCAAACTCATGGTGGGAGAGACTGAGCACCACCTAGACTTCGCACTGTTGATCTGTGCAATTCTCATGGATAGCAGTGCCTCTCATGGTATAGTTCCTCAAGCAAATGCTTTGTCACTTTCAGCGCAAGCTCTACAAAGTAAGTGAGGGAGGCCTTTTGGTAGCAAACTTGGATAGTGATCAGAGGGATGAGGATGTTGTGGATGGGCTTACTTGGTAGAGGAAAAAATTTGTGGGATGGCTATGCAAGGACTAGACCATAGAATCAGGTACGGTCTTCTCGGACAGGGAGGGAGCACAATGGCATCTCTAGCTATGAAAGAGGCATCCTCTAAAGGATGTTTAATGGGATCCAATGGAGTGGTTCTAGTCTACTTGTGTTGGGCACTCTAACATGGTGGACATATCATATCAGAAGAACTTCCCCCCGTGCTCACCAAACTAGAGACATGGCCCACACGAGTGATAGTGGTGCTTGTTCATCGTATGGCCATAGCCAAGAGACCACAATGGGCCACTCATGTCGGCAAAGTGGCCAGCATTCCATCACAGGTTTTATGCCACCACAGCAACCTCGCACAGCGATGCCTCCTTCTCAAGGTTGACACCCCGCCAACTCCCATCCTCTGAGCTCAGAGAGTTTTTTATCTCAATGTATTGATGCCGTTATGATCATGACTATGGGCTTTTCTTTTTGTATTCATCATGGGTGTTGATGTTCGCATAGTGGCTCCACTCCTCAGCTCATTGTATCAGGTCTCTTTTAGTCTCATAAACACTTTGGTCTTTCGAAGACTTGGAGGTGGCTTTCGTCACTTACACAATCTGTATAGGTCTCCACTTGCAGTTGGAGACTATAGCATGGACCCCTCAAGGGAGCAACACTAGGTCAAATAAGAGGTCCTAGGGAGATCATTCCCCCATTTTGGTCATGCCTTTAGTCCATCTTGCACCCATGGAAGATTTCCTATTTCTTTTAGATGTTAGCACATAGGGGCTTTACCCATTGGCCCTTGGAGCAAATGAGGGTGAATCGCAGATGCCATTTTTGTACAGAGGGCATGATACAAACGATTCCTCACTGCCTTATGCTTAGCGACACAGAGAGTCTAGTTAGTAGCTCTGAGGATAGTGGCAAGTACACAACACGTGGAGAGGGACTTCACATGGGGGATGGTGGCTTGACTCATGAAGGGGCCGCATGCACTCTTTATCAACCCTACCTCGCCATCTTTTCTGATTCATGGTGCATAGATAATGACCAAGATCAAGGCACACAAGGCCATGAGGACAAGCATGCTTGATACCTTGTGTAGAGGATAGTGTGTGGGAGATAGTGGATAGCATCATTTCTTGGCATGTTTGGGTCACTTGCTACAGTTAGGTGATGGGAGGCCAATAGGCTGCTACAACGGCCACTCTAGCAGGACATTATCTACACTTTGCATGCTATTTGGGAGCATGGGACTCTGGGATCTAGAGCGACCACCAAAAGGCATGCATGCTTCTGCTAGGCATGGTTTGCAACATTCTTCTATCTTCTCATGGAGAGAGGCACCCGTTGGTTGTATAGTTCACCATTGTGGCTATTAGCCCCTTGTTCCAGAGACACTCTACACAGCATGTTGGGAGCTCCAAAAATAAGATGGCCCCTTTAGGTGGCTTCTATTTTTTCCTTTCTTCCATGATCAGCACCTTTGGTTTTGGTGATTTGTAAGGTGGTTTTTATCAAGCATTAATAGAAGTTCATTTTTTTTTTTAAAAGATGGAAAGACAACATAGAGATAGATTTCAAAGATGAAGAAGGGTCACAAACAAGAAGAATGGAGAGTTAAAGAAGAGCAACAAGAGAGACAACAAGAAGAGCAAGAACAAAGACAACAAGCTAAAGATGAGAACGAAGAAGAAACATCAGAGGACAAAGGTGAAAGACATAAGATGTCCCAAGGCTACCGTTTCCCAGATATGAAGGTGAGTCATCAAGCAAAAGGCAAGAGCAATGGAGGAGGCACATAGAGGAACAAAGACGGGAGAGGATTCTTGTAGCTCTACAGGTAATGCAACATTTGCATCCACCAACATGGCATAATAGGGTCCCGGATGTTCCAATGCTGAGAAGATTGTCTCACAAAAAATATTTTCCATAGAGGGGTGGGAAAATAAAGCCTCACAGAGGTGGTAGATGTAGAGGTGGAGGTGGAGGTGGAGGTGGAGGTGGAGGTGGAGGTGGGGGTGAGGGTGGAGCTAGATCTAGAGTGGTGGAGATGGAATTGGAGAAAACCGACACTATAGGAAGTTAGGCATGAATGCTCTTTGTGAGATATACAAAACCTAGAAGAGTGTATAACTCTTGAGGATCTTGAGAGCTCCATTCACTCGGTTGGTTGAAGAAATCCTAGAGTAGTACAAATATGGCTTATGAAACCCATCCCTTGCCCTACCTGCCTTGCAAGAGGGGTCGATCCATGCCAAGAAGGTTACCAACATGAGCAAGGGCATGCGACTTGCAAGGAGGATGAGAGATGACGATAGGATTTATAAATCTTGATTCACCATTTGTACTCATTGTATAAAAAAATTTTGCAAGCCGGTTGTAAAAATTTTGGACAAATTTGATAATATAAACTTCTTTTTACCTTGCTCAAATATATTGTATTTCATTGCATTGAATCCATGTAATTAATTTGTACTGAATAGTAGGTTTTTTTAGTGAAAACATTTAATTATATTTGTGTGTGAGAGAGATTTTGCCTACACTCAGAGGCTATCCATGCCTCAGTATGTTATTCATCTGCATACCAAGCAAAAAAGAAAGAAAAAAGGGCTCTAGGAACACATGCACATGCTGCCACACCAAGCACCAAGACGGCAATGCTGTCTTGGCACTTTGCACTTAGCACATGCATGGGCTCTTGGAGCTCTTTTTTTAATGTTTTTAACTTGTTGGGGTTGCTTAGGATCATAATCGAGCAATTGAGGTGCTACTAGCCTTCAATCCAAGGAAAAAAAACTTTAAAAATGGCTCCAGAAGCCCATGCTTGCACGAGCATGCTAAATGCCAAGACAGTGATGCCATCTTGACGTTTGGCACACTAGCATGAACATGGGATCTTGGAGCCCTTTTTAGAATTATTTTTTCACCATGGGGTTGTTTATGCTCATCATAATCAAATCATTGGGGTGCTATTGGGCTATAATCAAGCCAATAATAATAATAATAAGGGCTCTGGGAGCCCATGCTCATGTCGACATGCCAAAGACCAAAATGGGCACACCAATACAAGTATGGGCTCTTGGAGCCCTTTTCAAACAAATTTATTTTGATTACAAGAGCTAGTCATAGCCAATAGCATGCCAATGCCTATGAGCATAGCCTAAACAACCCCTTTTTCTTTAATTTTGGATTAATTGCACCTCTGGGCATGGCAAACCACCTACTTGGCACAAACATCTCTATCCCTAGAGCCCTGATAACTATTTCTTCACACAAGTAGGCATTCCCTTTCCGTGATTGCATGCACGCATTGCAAAATAGTTATAAAAAATTATTTAAAAAGGGCTCTTTGATTACAATTGCCAACAAGAAGGGCAAGGAAAGTGACAATTTGCCAATGATAATGGTATAATCTCCTCTTGGCTACAATTATTGTGACAAATATCTACATGCATTGATTGGATTTTACTTTTCCAATCTTTAACTTGCCCAATATCTCTCAAATTTTTGCTAAAAGGGTGGGGAGGCGTAGGCCATCAATAAGACAATAATGAAAAACCATAATGCAAAGTACCCAGCAAATTGAGATGATAATGAAAAGTATATATATTATCTCATTTGTATGTATACAAAGTTGGTGTTGTACACCATAGATTAGCTTGATTTTTTTACATGAAGTTCTTTTCTTTGGCCTCCACAAAATTTTGCACGATAGTTGCTCTTCTCAAGGGTGCCAAGATAGTCGGCTACTATGAGAGTGTACTTATAATCTATGTGGAATCGTAAACACCAACGGTGGCACCCATAGCTATAATTGCCATAGTTCTTCCTGAAAGTTTGAGTCCAAAAACTGACAACACCACATCTTGTCTCACTAAAACGAATTTGTGTGCAGTGTGACCTAAGTCTCAAGGGATGTCATCTTTGATAGTGCCCTATACTTCACCAATCCCACCTTTCCATTTGGCGAGAAGTTTGAGTAGATGCACACAGGTGTCCCTCTTAAACAATCCCATGTAATGTGCTAGCAAGGTGTAGCACTATAAATACACACAAACGCTATGGGAAACAAAGATAAATGACACGCGCTACATCTATGAGAATGGAATATAGATAATGCAATAGAGACAAAACACCGAAGATCACTGCATTTTGGAGCAAGAGCTCGCACAACAACTATGTACAAAACAACATCGGAATGCTAGTAATAGCACGTGCACAGAACCATCTAACGATTAGGGAAGTGGTTATTGAAGACTCAACTGCTTGGAGATCTGAACCGCCAACCCTTGCAACTAACCTACCCTCGCACACCCCTCTTAGTCACTGCTGCTAACCCGCATGGTTATGCAATAACACATGGCACTCACGGTGGACTGTGTGAGCTACACATGCAAATCCCCTGAGTAGAAGCCAGATGCCTCCATAGTGTATAGTGTATGTGTAACAATCATTTTAGGCATAGCCTCGGTAGAGAACCAGGTGCAGTAAGTTAATTCTCACCCTTCACTCAGTACACATGAATTACAAAGCATCTCATTCCAAAAACACTCAAAAAAACATCCATTGTCATTAGTCGAAATGCCTATCTGAATGTCCTTTTATTGTTTCTCCTACCTGTCCAAAAGCATCCCCGCATTTCGGACATCTTTAATTTTGTCTATCCAAAAGCAACCTGCATTTCGGACATCTCCTATCTTTATTCTATGAGGCTATCCAATAGCCATCATCGTAGTTCTACTCTTCATCCAAACTAGAAATATACTAAACATGTGCATCAATGACACCCACCTTGTTCACTCCCGCATCACTGCTTTCAGGTAACTCTGTCTGTAATTGCATCATCGCTCCACTCGAACTAGCAGTAGTAGTCTCTAGCTACCTCTTCCACAACCACATCTTTAGCCTGCGATCCTACTCCAGATTCTATCCACCACTTGATGTTCAGGCCACTACTCCATGGGCAGCACCTCATCTATCCAACCACTCGGTGGCAACTACTACTGCCATCGTTCTTGTGTTGTTGTTGGTCTCTAAATCACCATCAGTTCATAAGGAGGATTCGGCAATCTAGGGAAAGGCGTATGCTTATTATAGAACTTCTCCAAAAACTTATCCGCTTCTTTCCATCGAGGAGGACGAGGAGGCAATGACAGACTGAAGGAGTGAGCGCACAATTCCAACCATAGACATAGGGAATGCTGCTACCGCTTTAGCACATCCACTCTTTTGCTGTTGCAAACAATGGCTTCCACAATGCCCAGAGTTAGCACATGCCTCCCCCAGAGTTCTAGCTATTGAATCTATAGTCCCTACTCTAATCCCTTCTCAATGTATTTGCCTAAATTTACATGGATATGAAGCACATTGATCCCCAATTCTACTAGTAGCTACTAGCAAATTGTGCTGAAAGGCAATGCAAAGCTGGTGCACCAACAACTTGCAACAGTATCGGATGAATCTAAATTATGCCCAAAAATTCAAGGAAGAGATTGACAAAATGCTTCAAGAGAGAGGGATAGGGACAGGGACAGGGAGAGAGAGAAAGAGAGAGAGAGAGAGAGGGAGAGAGGGGGGGAGGGAGAGAGAGAGAGAGAGGGGGGGGGGGAGAGGGAGAGGGAAAAATATAATGGTGGATGGAAGTGAAATAAGTTAGTCTATTAGTTAGAAACAAGCTATATTTACAAAATCATTGAAACCATTTTGATCTTATAGTTTGTGGACGGTTAGATTCTTAGAAGAGGAAAACTAAACTACGAACCATTCTTTTATAAAGATAATGGAGGTGAGAAAGAGCCAAAGAAGCAACATCAGACTTTGAGATCATTGTGAAAACTTCTGGTGCCGACACCCACACCGCATCGGACACCGCCACCACTGTTGTAGAGGTCACCGCAGTCATCGTTGTTGCTGAATGCTACTAAAGCTACTCCATCCACCTTTGATTAAGGGAGCCTCCTACCAATGGACTACCTCCAAAAATCCCCGTTGCAGTTGTTGATGGAGTCACCATCACTGTCACTCTTTCTGCCATGACCGATGATACTAGTGGTGGAGCTACAGTAATCTGCGTGGATGCCACCCCTGAAGACTCCCCCCATTCCACTTGCATGAGAAGGAGTCAAGGGTGCAAGGGTAGAGGCCACCCCTTGACTAAAACGAGGCCCTTTTCTTCATTGCTTCTTAGCCACTCTTCCAGTAGACCCCTTAGCCTCTTCATGTGCAAGCCCCTCAAGCTCAAGAGTGGGTACCAAAGTAGTAGATTGTCGAGACGTTGTAGACTCCAGATGCAAGGCGAACAATATCTCTAGAATCTACCCAATCTTTGAATTCACCGCCTGCTTCTTTTCCACTATTGTCACCACCCGTAAAGCTTTTGCATGAATTCGATCCTTCAAAATCTGAGCCCATGGCACCACCTGCTGCTCAACCATCGCGATCATCCCTTAAGTCCGAGGAGTGATTGTATAAGTTTTGGCCTGCAAAAACATAGATTCAAGTATCCACCGATGGAGATCCTACATTTGCGCATCCGGGCACCCACTCAACTTGTATTCTCCCCGAGCATGAGCTCCAAACTTTGTCTCCATCGCCTCCGCTGAACACGTTGGTTGCATGATCACTCCTCCATCCACAGGCAAGAATAGGCGCTGATAAATCAATTCAACCGTCAGCTCCCGATGCTCTTCCAAAAATTCCACAATAGATCCTACCACCAATTGCTGGTGGCAAAGCGCTGATGCTACTAGATGAACAGGCACCCTTTGCGAATCAATGCTACTAGTGGAAGTAGAGGAAGAAACTGAGCATGAGCCATCCCCATAGCTATGCAAAGGAGAAGGAAAGAGAGCGTGTTGAATGCATATGAAAGCTAGAAGGTAAAGGAACTCAAGAGAACTGCAGTGCAATGACGAGAAAGCAACAAGCAACTAGTATATGCAAACAAATGCTCAAGGACTGCAATCTAGATTGCCAATACCCCACCCTTATGATAGGTAGTTGCATGGTAGCTAGGATAGGACCTCGCAAAAGACTGTTGTCATCATGCCGCAAACCCTTATGCCACATGTCCTCATGCATTAGATTTGTTGCCTCCACCTCAACCCAGGAAATCTACACCTCATTAGAGATTGGAAATCGGCACTGAAGACTACCATCATGATGGTATGGACGAAGCTTAAAACCATTAACTGGATGTGGAAGTATGTGCCCTTGCAAATCCACAAGATAAAACGATGTCGATCCGCAATCGTGAAAAATCCAAAATGGACCCGACCATTGCAATTTCAACTTCCCCGACATCCTTCCAAGACAAGTATTGAATAGAAGAACTAGTTGCCATGCTTAAAATATTTTTTCTTCAAGGCCAAATCCACCCTCCACTTGCACCGTGCTTGAACCTCCAAGGTGAGATAATAGCTCTCTAGTCGCATATCATCCAACTAATTTAGAACATCCAACCGGAATACCATAGAGTCCTGCGGAAGAAGCATGTCCTCTACCACAATCCTCAGACTCGAAACAATATGCTTGATCGGCATAATTGCTTCCAGCCCAAATGCCAATTTGAAAGGAGTCAACCCCATGGCCATCTTGAATGATGTGCGGTAAGCCCATAGTGCTGCCAGCAACTTCTCATCCCAATCCATGTGGTGCTCATTCACCAACAGTGACATAATATGCTTGAAAGTATGATTTGTAGACTCTGCCAATCCATTAGCCTGTGGATAATAGGGGGAAGAATTCTTGTGAATCACCATATAAAAAGAATTCATCCGCTTGATCACCTTATTGACAAAGTGAGTCTCCCTGTTCGCTGACAATCCCAATTGGGCAACCGAACCGAGTGAACACATTGTGGTATAGGCATTTTGCGATCGAATTTGCGGTATTGTCTCACAAAGCTCAAGCTTCCACCCAATTGGGATAATAATCTGTGGCTACAAGAGTGTAACAAATCCTTATGCAGGTAGCTACAGGCTTGAATGGACCCATGAAATCCAAACCCCACTTCTGAATGGCTCTAGAGGCAATATGGGGTTAAGTGGCATACGATCTCAATCAGTGGGCTGGCCCAACCGCTGGCAAAGGTTGCAACTTTTTGCAAACTAGATGGCATCCTTCTGCATGGTTGGCCACCATAAACCCGTCTGCAAAATTTTCTTTGCGATGACTTTGCCCTCAAAATGGCCACCCAAAACCCCACAATGGGCTTCCATTAGCACTGCCTCCTAGGAGCTCATGAGGTGGAACACACCGTAGCAGCGCCTCTGTCAGATGTCACCGATACAATTGGCCCAGGACTACTTCAAAGGATCGGCTCTGCAATGCCAAGCGTTTCCTCTGGTCTCCATTTATGTACTTGGGCATGATGCCAATAAATAAGAATACATCGTACCATGACCATGGTCCTTCTGGAATGACTTCGCCCTCTTCTTTGATTGGATCCGCATGAAAAATCGCCATGAGCTCTACATCAGGAAACTCGCCCTCTACTCTTGTTAGCAATCCTCCAGATTTCAGTCGAGAGAGGTAACCGCATGCTGCGAGCCCAGCCGATGAATCACATTAAAATCATATTCCTGCAATAGCAACACCCATCGTGCTAATCGGCCCATAAGACTTTGATGTTTTACGAAATACAACTATGCGGAATGATCAACATGGAACAAATACAACTATGTGGAATGATCAACATGGAATACAAAAGTTCGACCCAACAAATAATGCCGAAATTTCTTGACGGAATAGATCATGCCCAATCCTTCTCACTCCGTGATAGAGTAATTATTTTTGGCTATTGAGAGCCGTTGGCTTGCGTAGTAGACTGGGAGATACCATTTATCCACATCTTCATGCATCAATACACTCCCAATAGCTCTATCTGAGGCATCCACAAACACATGAAAATTCTTCTCCCAATCTGAAGACAACAACATCGGTGCTTTGGAAAGCTAAATCTTGAGTTGCCGATATGCTTGGTCACACTCTACAGTCCACACAAATGCCTTCGGTCCCACATGAGCCAATGTATTCAAGGGAATTGCCATGTGAGCCAGGAATTGTAGATGTATGTCATGCCATCGAATTTGGCCCAAGAACCGCAAGCACTCCTTAGGTGTTGTTGGCGCAGGGGCTTGCATAATTACTGCCACTTTGTCCAGATCCACCACAATTCCTTCTACTGAGATCACATGTCCCAGGAGTCGGTCGCTGCGTACGCACATTTCATAGGATTTAGAATAAAGGAGACTTCCCTGCATCGTTGGAAACACTTCCGCAAATGCTCTAGGTGCACAATGAATGTGCCGAACACACTGAGGTCATCTAAGAAAATCAACATGAAATCTGTCAAATTAGAGCCAAAAATCTCATGCATTGCTCACCGAAAAGTCGAGGGAGCATTCCGCAAACCAAACCACATGACTATGCAGACATAGATGTTATGAACGTTGTTTTGGGCTGGTCTTCCGGAGCCATTTGGATTTCATTGTACTCGCTATATCCATCCAAGAAAGAGTACACCTCATGCCTCGCCACTTCGTGTAGCATAGAATCCATGTACGGTAAGGGAAATGGATCAAGTACAGTGGTCGCATTCAACTTGCGGTAATCGATGCAAATCTGCAATTTCTTATTTTTCTTTAGCACAATGACAATTGGGGAAATCCACTTTGGATTCTCCATCGGTGTGATGAATCCCACCCGCAACAGGTGCTTTAGTCCTTCATGCACTTGCTTGGCCACGTGCGGATTCATACGATACCTCTGTATCTTTGTCGGCGTCACATCTAGTTTGAGGTTGACCCGATGCTGGTAAAATTTCAGATCCAGACCCTTCATATCCACATAATCCCAGGCGAACACATCGAAAAATTCTCGCAAGAGGGCATCAATTTACTGTGGAATTCAACCGTCAACAATGTGCTGATTTTCACTGGTTTAGATGCTCCATCCTCTCCATTCTTTCCATGGAAAGTTGGCAAATGCATGCAAATCACTGCTTTTAAGCATCTTCTTTGTCAACTATACCTATTGAATGACATGAGGGGATGACATCTTGAGTGTCATCTTTTGGCCTTTAATGGTCTCTCTTCGCACTTAGAGGAAGAAGGGGGACCATGGCATACACAAAAGTAGTGGTGATGGAAAGATGAAGGATAAAGGGAGAAACAAAAAGTTGTGGACAAGGATGAAGGTAGAAAGAGCTTGGAAATACATTGTTGAAGTGCTATTTGAGACTACATGCAATCAGCCATTGGTAAGGATGGGCCTCCAAAATTAGTGATGCATGTGATGCCTAGGCTAGAGTACTCTCCATGTCCATTCCATGATCACTCCCAGTCAAGGTGAGATTAAGAACCTTGTCACCGCATGGTAATTCCTCATTTGTTCCAGGTCTACAAACTATAACAAGATAGGCTGATGCTTGTTATAGCTTCACTTAGCTTCTATTGAATAATGTGGGAATTCCTTGCCCTTTTAAACTTCTAGTTGTATTATGCTATTATCAAAAACTCCAACTAGCCTATAGGGTCCATTCCATTCAAGATTAAGATTGGTTTTGAATGGCCCTATCTTAATATTGTAAAACAAAAGCAACATGTCTTTTGTAAGATTCTTTTGAATCGATCATGCAACACTTTTCTCCCCCTTTGAATGATCTGTTGTGATTGTGTTGCCTGGATGCATAGCTCATGTAGCTCGGCTAGCTGTTGCAACCATATCCTGATTGCTTCTGGTTTCCCAAGTTGATGTTTAGCTACTACTCGAAGACGGGATGAGAAATTCCAAGGGAACCACTTCTAAATCAAATGCCAATTTGTGATTACCTTGTAAGCTATTTGATAAGCCCATAATGTAGCATGCAACATGGTATCCTAATCTCATCGATGTGTGCTCATTGTCTTTGTGAGTACCAATTTGAGAATTTTGTTGGTTGACTTGACTTGTCCATTACACCGAGGGAGTATGTTGTGGCAACTTAGTGAGAACTCCTTTGTCAATAACTCAAATACATCATTCATCATGAAATAGGTTCCCTGATCACTAACAAACTCAATGGGGCAACCATATCTACATATTATAGTTTCAAAGAGAAACCTAGATATGGTATGAGATGAGTTATTTCTAAAGGCCTTAGCTTCTACCCACTTAGTAGCATAATCTATGGCTGCCAAGATATACTTGTTCTGAATACACCAGGCTATATTTTTGAAAGGACCCATGTAATCAAAGCACCATTGTTGAAAGGTTCCCATGATTGACTCAATTGCAAGGGCATGCAATTTTGGGAAATCAATATTCTCATTCCTTGACAAACATTCCACTCCACAAAGCATGCATGTGCATCATTAAACAAAGTAAATCACCATATCCTGCCTACAAAATTTTTTGGGTAGTGACCTCCAGCTAGCCCAGTACATGCTTTGGTAAGTGCAATAGCATGTTCATGTGGCAATACCCATCACTATAGGACTCAATCTACATGTTCATGGGGCAACAATAACATGCTCATGTGGCAATACCAATTGCTACAGGACTCCATCTACACCCTAGTAATACAATTGTTCACCAATTAAGCTCTACTTCTAAGCCTTCAAGGCCAACTACCTATTCTTGTCTTTGGGCATATGCTCAAGAAAAGTTTCATGTGATAGGTAGTGTAACATTTCATCAAACTTGGTTTCTATTAGATCTACTACAACCATTGAGCATCTGGAAATTTGGTAGTAACTCCTTTCACATCATCTACTACTAGTAATTGGGATAAGCAACTTGCTCCCACATGAGATTTACCTAGCTTATGTATGATTTAAAAATTAAATTGCACAACAATAGCATCCAATGTAGCAATTTTCCTTGGATGACTATTTTATTAATCAAATAAAGCAAAGCCTAATGAGGAACATAAAAGATGCATGAGTCTTTGAGCAAAGAGTGGAAAATATTTGACACATTAAAGACCATCCCAAGGGGCTCACACTTGGTTGTGCTATAGTTGCACTTGAGAGATGTCAACAACTTGCTTGCATAGTATATTGGATAATCCAACCTTCCATGTGGTTGCACTAATATAGTACCAATGGCATATCTTGAGGCATCAACATGCACATGAAAAATAATATCCCATCTAGGCTATCTTAGGATAGGTGTTCCATATGCCCATTTCTTTTGTTTATGAAATATTGTAGACAATTCATCAATCCATTGAAATTTAGTATATTTCTTGATCAACTCATATAACGAAGCTACAATCTTGGCAAAATCCTTCACAAACCGTCTATAGAAGCTGATGAATACCATAAAAGACCTTAACTATGTCATATTCTCTTGCTTAGGCATCTTCTCAATGGCTTGGACTTTATCAACTCAGCTTGAATGCCAACCCACATGCAAAAAGCACTTGTTACTACATGGCAATTCCTCATCTATTCTAGGTCTGCAAACTATAAGTAGATTGGCTCATGCTTGGTATGGTTTCACTCATCTTCTATTGAAAAACTTGGGAATCACTTGCCCTTGTAAATCTTCCAGTTGTATTGCGCTATTATAAAAAATACAATCAGCCTAGAGGGTCCATTCTATTCAAGCTTAAGATTGGTTTTCAATGGCCCTATCTTGGCATTGTATAGTAAAACCAATATGTCTTTCTTAAGATTCTCCCTAGCAAAAGGCCGATCATGCCACACTTTTCTTCTTCTTTGAATGACCTATTGTGACCATGCTACTTGGATGCATAGATCATAAGGCTCAGCTAGCTATTGCAATGATCTCTTAAATTAATAATTGCTTCTAGCTCCCTAAGTTGATGTTCAATTGTTGCTACTTAGAGACTTGGGATGAGAAATTCCAAGGGCAACATAGCTTCCAAACGAAATGCAATTTCAAAGGTTTCATAATACAGCATGCAACTTGGTACCCCAATCTCACTCAATGTGTGCTCACTGTCTTTGTGAGTAACAATTTGACACTTTTGTTGGTTGGCTCAACCTATCCATTACATCGAGGCTAGTATGTTGTGGCATCATCCATGAACTCCTTTCAATAACTCAAAGACATTCTTCATGAAATGGGCTCCCTGATTCACTAACAAACTCAATGGGGAAACCAAATCTAAAGATTATATTTTAAAAATAAATATGGCTCTAGCATGAGCTGAGTCATCTTTGAAGGCCTTGGCTTCTACCCACTTAGTAGCATAATCTATGGCTACCAAGATATGCTTGTTTTGGTTATATTGTTCTATATTTTTGCAAGGACTCATGTAATCTAAGCCCCATCATTGAAAGGCATCCATGGTTGACTTGGCTATAGTAGCAACATGCGATCTTGCAAAATCAATGTTCTTGTTCCTTGAAAGACATCACGCTCCACATAGCAAGCATGTGCATCCTTAAACAAAGTAGACCACCATATCCTGCCTAAATAACTTTTTGGGCAATGAGCTCGCTTGGTAAGTACAATAGCATGTTCATGTGGCAACACCCATCGCTATAGGACTACATCTAGATACTCCATCACTGTACATGTTCGTGTGGCAATACCCATCGCTATATGACTCCATTTGCACCCCAGAAATACAATTGTTCACCAATTGAGTTGTACTTCTAGGATGTCAAGGCCAATCGCATGTACTTGTCTTTGGGCATATGCTAAAGAAAAGCTTGTGTGATAGGTGGTGTAGCATTTCATCATACTCAAATTCTATTAGATCTACTACAAACATGGAGCATCTGGCAATTTGGTAGTAATTCCTTTCACATCATCTACTACTAACAATTGAGACAAGTAATTTACTCTTGCATGAGATTTACTCAGTTTATGTATGATTTTGAAATTAAACTCCTACAACAATAGTATCCAACGTATCAATCCTCTTTGGATCACTATTTTCCTAATCAAATAAAGCAAACCTTGATGGACAACAAAAAGATGAATGAGTTTTTGAGAAAATAGTTGTGAAATTTATACACATTAAAGACCATCCTAAGGGTTTCACACTTACCTATGCTATAGTTGCACTAGGGAGATGTCAACAATCTGCTTGCATAGTACACTAGATAATCCAACCTTCCATCAGGTTGTGCTAATATAGTACCATCGGCATATCCTGAGGCATCCACATGCACATTAAAAATAATATCTCATCTAGGTTGTCTCACGACAGGTATTTCATATGCCCGTTTCTTCAATTCATGAGATACTACAGAGACTTTCAATAGCCCATTGAAATTTAGTATCTTTCTTGATCAACTCATAGAGCGGAGCTATAATCTTAGGCAAACCATCCATAGAAGCTAATCTCAAAAGACCTTAATTGTATCAGATTCTCTTGCTTAGGAATCTTATCCATGGCTCATATTTTATTTGGCTCAGTCTGAATACCTTCTTAAGATATTACATGAGTGAGTAACACACCAACCCGCACACAAAAAATATACTTAGTTGGGATTAAGGATATACTTGTCTAGACTGTCAAAGAGTTTCTCAAGGTAAACAAGATGCATAGATAATGCCAAGTATACATAAAAGTCATCCAAATAAATTGCAACAGACTCAGTTAGATAATCTCGAAAATGAAATGTATCAACCATGAACCTCTATAAGGTAGATGGTTCATTACATAGATCAAATGGCATGACATTAGTGGAATATGCATCCCATTTTGTTATGAAATCCATTTCAGAGTGATCTCGTGGGTCATGGAAATTCAATTATACCACCTGCAGTCATTCATAAATGAGTACATCTCATGGCTTGCAACCTAGTCAAGTATCCATCTATAAATGAAATTGGAAACGAATCCAACAACATTTCGGCATTCAACTTTCTATAATCCATGCAAACACACAGTTTTCATTCTTTTTAGGCATTACCACAATTGGAAACAAATAGGCACTGCGCTCTATTTCATAGATGAAGCCTGCTTGGATGAGTTGGTCAAGCTCATATTTGACTTACTTTGCATAGTTTGGATTCTTTCTGTATCTCTTTTGATGCACAGGCTTGGCATTTGGTACTAATGGAATTTTGTGCTAGCACAACTTGGGTGGAACTCCATGAAAATCTTTGTAACTCCATGCAAACACATCTTTATATTGCAAAAATAGAGTTTTAATGGATTGTATAGGTAATCATCCAACAAGTAGGCACTTACCCAATACTATTTGTGGTTCTTCTCCTATGCCTAAATTTAGCTCTTAACTTGGCTCAGGAACTATTGTCTCTATCAGAGGAGTAATTGTGAGTTTTGGTTCTGCTGTCTCATGTTCCCTAGCTACATATTTAGTAAAATGCTCAAGAAACAAGTGTTGCACTTTTGCCAACTTGTCTTTTTACTTTTTCTTGAGATCAACTACCGATTGGAATATGTCACTCTCTCTCACAGGCAAGATTTTCATTTCCATAAGTCAAGTTTCAACATCTTGTGGGAACTGATCCTTTACTTTTAGGTCTTTGGGTCAACAACTACTTGGTACCTTACTCAAATTGGTAGGAACATGGACCTCGATTTCCCCAGTCTTTATGGTCATTACCTCAATACCCCAATCATGTAGAACCTTAGCACTTTTCAAACAAGGTATAACCTTTCTTCCGTCAAGATTACATTGCAATATTCATTTTGATGTGTGCTAGCCATTAATGAAGTTATAAATCTTTCCCAACACACTTTTGCCACTAGTCAAAGGCATAAGACAATGAAGAAAAGAGACATACTCAAGGGATGGCTACCTTGTGAGAGTGTAAGGGAAAGATTTATAACTTTATGAAAGGCTAATTTCATGTGTTACATGTGCATTGCAATTTTGCAACTATGCAAAGAATTTGTAAACAACATCAAAGTGTAATTTAACACTAATCATGTTTTTCAAGTAGTCTATCACTGGCCTAATTTAGGACTCCTAGGTTGCATTCTTTCCATTTGCACCTCTCTCCCAAAACTTAATGTAATCCTTTATCCTTGATATTACTTTCAAGTGGTCTCTCACAAATGCAGCCATTGGCAGTATATCTGGACAACCAATTGGCAACAATGGTCAACCCTCACTATCTTTCTTCCACAACTCAATTCCCCCTTCAATGGGCATCCAAGGTGGTGATTTTGGATGCACCTTGTACTACATCATAGGTATGTCACCTTGCATGTAAAATCGAAATTGTAGTGGCTTTGCATGACGAACTACATTTCTTGCCCATGACATGGGTAGCCATCCACATAACCCTTGAAGTTAGGAACCCGTGTAAGAAGAAATGGTGATGGTGAAGATGATGATCATTTTTTGAATGTATCCATTAAATGAGGGAAAGTGAACGTTTGTCCCACTCAGTTCAATTAGGCTTCTTGATGGTAGGGCACACACATGAGGACATTGATGCAATGTTCAATAGGTTCTATGAGAGTTTGAAAATGCCCCTTGCTATAAGAAGAGAAGGGTATGCAAACAAGTATCTATTTTGTTCTTAGATCCACAATTATCTAGTTGGAGTAGCAAGTTTGATAAAATGATGTCCTTGTAATTCCATGCATCTCATACCATGCTCTACAACACACATCCCGATTGTTTACCCTGAAGTTGTAGTGTATCCTCCCAATGTAGTCATGATGCCAAGGCATTGACAACACATCATATATAAAGTTTGTATGAGACTCCATGGAGCTGCCCCGAAAGTTCTTCTTTACAATCATTAAGATGTCTCGCTGCATGTTGGTAGCACCTACTCCCACAATAATTGATGGAAGAAACCTGCTGCATCTAGTGACATTTTGTACATTAGTGTTGGAGGCTCTCTTTGTTTAGGAACCCTGTTAATGAAAGCGTAACTCCTTTTCTTTGAAGGTGGATCATCCCTTTTTAACATTCAATCATTGACCACCTCATCTATGCTAGCAACGTGGTCCATGGGCACATATTTTTGCAATGGGCTTCCATCAAGTAAGGTAATCTGCTTGATGGGCCACTTAGCTAGGCTGAGAGAGTTGACGTCTTGCATGGAAGACCCTAAGTCACTTCTTGTAATTTGCTCTTTCTTTTCAATACCCACACTAATGCAATCGTTACCTAATAGGTCAAAGTTTATAGAGTCACCCGGGAAAACATACAGGATCACACCTTCCCCCATGGTCTTTGTTTTGCTCTCATCTGACAAGAAGACCTTTTTCTCTTTCCAAGATTCACGAATGAAATTGTCAGTTTCCAATGAAGAAACTGGCATTGCCTCAACATAAGGTTGCTCAGGCTCACTTGGTGCGGCTTCTTGAGTTACCAAATCATCTAAAGAATCACCAACATGTTTTAGAGAGGCCTTAGGCCACTTGACAATGCTCCAAAGTGCCTCACCAATAAGCACTACATCCATAGTGGGAAATGCCAAGAGCATGTCACTATTGATAGACTTCTCCACTATCACCATACATTTTTTGCCCCGATCTTCACACCACTACAGTAGGCCTCCGGATCTATTACACACACTACACCAATTCCAACCACTTCATTCCCCACCATCATCATGACCTTGTCCTTGCATTTGATAGCCATCCCTTGTCATTACAATTACGGGAAATTAATTATGAGTAGACTACAACCAGAGAATTTCATAAGACCAACAAAGATGTCCTTGCAGTGGGGGAGAATGGCACGAATGCCATTCTCCATGTGGGATTGTGAAGAATGGCACTGATGCCATTCTTCATGTGAGTCTTGCTTTCCTATGGAGAATGGCACTAGTGCCATTCTCCATGTGGGATTGTGCAGAATTTCATAAGACCAACAAAGATGTCGTTGATGTCGTTGCAGTGGGGGAGAATGGCACCATTTCCATTCTCCATGTGGGATTGTGAAGAATGGTACTGGTGTCTCGCTTTCCTATGGAGAATGGCATTGGTGCCGACCTCCATGTGGGTTTATGGAGAATGGCACTAAATGGCAGCAGTGCCATTCTTCACAAACCCGCATGGAGAAATGGCACTGGTGCCAATCCCCTAGTGGGTTTTTGGAGAATGGCACTGGTGCCAATCTCCATAATCCATGAATGGGTCTTTACAAATTTTTTGTGAAAGCATGAATTATTTCCTAAAATTTTTAGTAATTTGACAAAAAATTATCTAAATTCCCAATGTGGAGATTGGCATCACTGATGCCATTCTCTGCAATCCCACATCGAGATTGGCACTAGTGCCATTCTCCATGCTGGTGCCAATCTCCATGTGGGCTTATGGAGAATGGCATTGGTGTCAATCTCCATGTGAGTCTGGCAACTTTCAAATTTCCTTGTTCAAAATGGCTTTGGTGCCAATCTCCATATGGCGCCTCAAGTGGTCTCAATGCTTTCCACATGGGGGGGGGAGGGGGGGCTAGCGTTGTTGATTACATCATGGGATCCTGATGAATGGATATGATCATGAGTTGAAGTTGCTTCCATTGGATAAGCACTTGTGCTTTGAGGTGGTGGCAGTGTGGATAGAGAGAGACACACACACGAAGAGAGAGAGAGAGAGTATATATATATATGCATGCATGCATGTATATATAAATATTTAGATCTATATTGATAGATATAAGAATATCTCTTATATTTATATATATCTTAAATAATATACATTAAAGGAGGAAACACACGAAGAGTTTCGGGGAACTTCAGAGGAGGTTGCGTAGGTTTAGAGCAAGAGGAGGGATGTAACAAGCGGTGGTCATGGGGGATAGAAGAGCTCAAACTGTGATGAGGTGGAAGTGTGGATAGAGACACACACACACACACACACACACACACACACACACACACACACAAGGAGAGAGAGAGAGAGAGAGAGAGAGAGAGTATATATATATATATATATACACACACACTTTCACACACACACACACACACACACACACACACACAAATATGTATATTTATATCTCCTTTATATACATATATCTTTATATGTATATCTCTTATCTTTATATATATTTATATTTATCTTACATATACATATTTACATGAGGAAATGCACGAAGGAGGATCTGGAAGCTTCAGAGGAGGGTTGTGTAGGTTCAGTGGGAGAGGAGGGCTGTAAAACGTGGCGGTCATGGGGGGTAATAGAGCTGAAACTGTGACCATGTGGCCGAGTAGATAGAGAGAGAGAGAGAGAGAGAGAGAGAGGGGGGGGGAATATATATATATGTGTGTGTGTGTGTGTGCACATGTATGTATCTATATAAATAAGAGAGAGAGAGAGAGAGAGAGATTATATATACATATTACTTTTTTAAATACTTTTTAGTTAATTTATATTTTACAGAGAGAGATATTATAAGCTATTTATTTATATTTTAAATTTAATATTTAGTGTTGTGTGTGTGTGTTTAGAAGTTTGGTTTAATGAAAGACAATTCTTGAATATCTATGTGTGCGTGTGTACTCGCGTTACTGAATCCTAGACCCACACTAAATTTTAAACTCTTTGAATTATAATTTTAAGATATCTTCCTTGTACTTAATTCAATCCTAGACCCAGACTGTCCACTCGGCCTTCACACTTCAAATTTTGCTAGATCTCAGCGTAAACGCGTCTGCTGTATAGCGATCCACTAAGGGATATGCTTAAAGAGAAGGCAGGCGAATGCAGTATGATTGGATAGCCTCCGGCACATGAAATATCAAATTAATGTGCGTTACAAAAGGGAGGTTATGATTTCGAGGCCAGAGAGAAAGCACGATGGAGGCGAGGGAGGCATGCCTTCGGGTCAAGTTCGAGTTCTTGTCGTGGGGGACTCGGGTAGTTTTTTTATTTATGCTTTTATTCTGCACATTCTCAAACACCCAATGTAAGTGCATAGATAACGCAGTAAACAAAGTTTTCTTTGTCCCGGATTTATTATTCTGTCTCCAGGTATTTTCACTGTGTTTCAAAGTGCACTTTGATTCAAGTCTTGACGTCATACAGACCTCTGCTCATTGCTCACGCGGATCACAGGTAGACAGGGTTTGCGTCTCCTCTTTCCTGCGCAGCGATCTGATGCTGGTTGGATTGTTGAAGCTGCTCTCTTAGTCCCTTGCTGCAACGTCAGGCAGCTCAAGCAAGCTCATCCATCCTAATTGCTAACATTCACTGCTGCTCCGCCAGGCTGTTTTATAGCATTTAGTGACCCACCTCACTTGGTTAAATCAAACGTGACTAGCACTAGGTTAAAAGCATGCACTGATATCATTTAGATTTGCCTAAGTCCTCAAACATGAGCGCAGCACTTGATGGCTATCGTGAATGCTAAAACAGAACACACGCTGGAAAGGTGGAAGAAAAGATCTCACCAAGGATCAATATGAACTTTGGAAAATCGTACAATAGTGAACACAAGGCATCGAGGCAAGATCTATTTATCGTTTCTTAAAAAGTGCAAAATACTAGAATCAGCAAATACAAAGCATTTATTCTTTTGTAATGAGCTGCATCACAACACGATATGTGGCATAACATGCCACATCAGTCCTGGAATTCCAAAGTATATATTGATACCAAGCTCTGTAAAAGGGATATCCAGCCATTGATTCAAAGGTGTATCATTACATTTGATAGTCATGAGAGAAATGCACATAAACTCAGGGCAATCCTAAGATGCACACGTGGGAAGTTGTAACGTGGTCGTTGTCCTTTTAGGTTATCAGGGAGACTCATGGCCTTTGTGAAGTTACACAGTTTTTCACGTGAGGGTGTCTTCATGAATGGGGCAATTGATCTTTTCAAGCAACCGAGGTCTCTAATTTCTATTCCCGCATATTGGCAGGTGCACTCGTAGGAATCTGTCCACCCATCTCTAGAGTAATATCAGATCTCTCCTTGATCTTCCAGATCCCACATCTCCACCATAAAGGCTTTGACAAGATCATCATCTGGTCTTTCCAGTGTCATGCACTGGGCTTGCCTGGAGAAGCCTTGCGATTGCCTCCATTGATCAACAACTTGAACTTGTCGAAGTCTTTGTTACCAATCTCAGACATGTAATTTGAATACATTTTCCATGAACTGAGCTGCCACCATAGAGGCTGAATATTGTGTCTTCGTGGGTATAAAGTCTGCTGCCTTTGTAAGCCTGTCCACAACCACAAAAATACTGTTCTAGCCCCTAGCTGTCACAGGTAGGCCAGTTATAAAGTCCATTGAAATGTGGTCCACTTACCCTCTGGAATGGGAAGAGGTTGAAGCAAACCTGCTGGCCTGAGATTCACTTCTCTGTTTTTGGGCAGGGCCTGCAGCTTTGAACATACTTGTATACATCCTTCCCTAGCCCCTTCCATGTACAGCTCTGCCTCACCCTTTCATAGGTCTTAAACAATCCCATACGTCCAGCCATTGGAGAGGAGTGCATCTCCTGCAGGACCAGTAACCTGTAGGTGGAGTTCTCCACAAGAAAGATCCTCCCTTTGTACACAATATGCCATTGTACAGTTGTAATTGGGATGGTCTTCACAAGAGGGTTTTTGCAGGTCCTGGAAAATGGCAGCAGCCTCAGGGTCTGAAAGTTATTCTTCTTGGATTCCATGATCACACTCCTGTATATCTCAGTGATAGAGCTTAGGGTACATTCCCACATCCTAGATAGAGAATCTGCCACAATATTCTCCTCCTTGCTTTATATTCAATGTCAAAATCATAGTTTTGAATGATAGAAAGCCACCTCCTTTGCTTGGGGGAGAGATTAGTTTGGGTCAAAAATACTTGAGAGTTATATGGTCAGTCGTCACCTTGAAATGGCTGCCATACACATAATGATGCTACTTCTCAATGGCATGGAGTATAGCCAACATCGCCTGGTCATGTATGTGAAAGTAGGGCTCCTTGGCATCCAGCTTCCTACTCTCATAAGCAATTACTCCATGGGGTTGCTTTAGGACTGCACCAATGCCTCTCCCACTAGCATCTGCCTCAGTGGTGAAGGGTAGGGAGAAATCAAGGCATACCGATATGGGTGCTGAGGAGAGGGCAACCTTCAATTGTTGAAAGCTCTTCTCTGCATCTAAAGTCCATACAAAGGAGTCTTTTTTTAGCAGGTTAGTGAGAGGAGCAGCAATCTTGGTAAAGTGCCTAATAAATCTCCTATAAAAGGAGGCAAGGCCAAGAAAGCCTCTCAACTGAGTAACATTTGTTGGTTGTGGCCATTCCATAATTGTAACATGCAACGGTAATCTGATCGTGTAATTCACAGCAAGACGACCTTTAAACCTTTAGCGAGGAATTAGCATTGTACACCTTAGAGAGAGAAAGGAGATGAGGGTAGAGAGAGAGTAGAGTCGACAACCGATTGGTTCCCTGTACCCACTGAGGGCCCCCTCCCCCAATCAGGGGAGAATTTGCTTTATACTTGGAGAACTGAGAAATACAAAGAACACTCTTTGAGAGAGCACGGAAAACGCGCTTCTAAAGAGCTCACTGTGCACACGTATAGCAGACCGAAAGACCCGAGAGGCAACGCCGACCAATATTGAGACCTTGATGCTGTCCACATTGACGATGTAGGATGCTTCGGCAAGGCAAGGGAGAGGCTTGTGCTGTCCACTGGAATGCAGGGTTACTGTGTGAGTGAGAGAGTGAAAGCTAGGAGTGATAGATCTATAAGAGAGCTGAGAGATGACTGAAATAAAGAGCTGAGAATGAGCTGTGTAAAACTGTAAAAGATAACTGAAAAGAGCTGCTGAAACAGGAGACCTTGATGCTGTCCACATTGATGATGTAGGATGCTTCGGCAAGGCAAGGGAGAGGCTTGTGCTGCCCCCTGGAATGTAGGGTTACTGCGTGAGTGAGAGAGTTAAAGCTAGGAGTGATAGATCTATAAGAGAGCTGAGAGATGATTGAAATAAAGAGCTGAGAATGAGCTGTGTAAAAGTGTAAAAGATAACTGAAAAGAGCTGCTGAAACAGACCCCAAACCTTGCGCCGTTCCTGTCCCGACTCTCCGTCTGATGTGCTGCGTGAACACCTTCCTAGAGGGCTGAACTGATGCCAAAGGCTGAGGCTGGTCAGAGGGTCACTGGGGTTGAGTGTCAGGCTGTTCAAAGGGGGCTGAGGAGGAGCTGTAGGAGGCTGAAGTGCTTGGAGAACTGAATGAGGAAAGAGGGTCTGGAGGCCCCCTATTCATAGCGCTTTTGGGGCTGGTTGGCTGGTCCCTTGGCCCCATAAAGGCAGCCCTAGGCCCCATAAATGGCAGCCCTAGGCCCCATAAAGGCAGCCTAGGGAGGGGTGCAGGGTAGTTTATAAAGGCAGCCCTTCCCCTTCCATTCTCTTCACTTGTTCCAGTCCTGAAAAGGCCTAGAAGAGCTCCTATCCTTGACTAGACCTGAACCTATCCCTAAACCTAAGACGAAAATACTACCAGTGGGTACTAGTGAACAAGGACTGATCTTCTGACTTGACCTAAGGCTGAGAGACTGACTCACGCAGCTTGTGCCTGATTGTCCCTGGACAAGGGCTCACAAAGGGGTCACAGCATACGACAAAATCTTCTATTAGGGAACTATTACGCACTTGTCGATGTAGCCAGTGTGTCACTTTGCACCCAAGTGCAGGGGTGCATGTGACAATAATGCATTTCACCTTGTTGGGATCCATTTTGATTCCATTGCTGCCCACAATGTGTCCCAATACTCCATCTCACTTGCCATGAAGGAACATGTACTTGGCTTGGCATAGAGCTTGTGGGATCTTATAACCTCCAAAACGTGCTTCACATGAGAGAGATGGTCTTCCTTAGTTCTGTTGGAGGTCAACATCTCCTGATGTCACCTAAGTGAGAGAGGGCCAGTGCTTGTGGTGTGCCCCCTCCCCCTTGTGAGGCTAGGCTAGTCCAGAGAGAGGGCCTTGTTGTGGATGTGCCCGCCCTCCGTGAGGATAGAGTAGGAGCAGACCAGGGCAGCTCATATCTAGCATAGTACGGCCCGTATGTATGCCATGGTGGCTAGCTGTGGAGGCGCCCTTGGTAGGCCAAGAGAGGTGGCCTTGTAGGCAGTCCTTTGGGCCAGCATATTCGATTGCTAGGTCGGTTTGGCAGGCCCCGTTAGAGGCGTGCTTTGCTTAGGTGCACCTGAATTTGGATGTTCCTAGCCTCTAGACACAGTTGGCAGATTTTAATCTCAAAATAGTAAATGGATTTCTACCATTCTTTTGGGGTCACCAGAAAACTACCCCAAGGCACAATTAATACACCACCAAGTGCACAATTTGCCTGGGGTCTGTAGGAAATAATTCCCCGAGCCTGATACACGTACCAAGAATTTCGGAATTCCCGTGCCACCAAGGTCCAAGGTACCTATTCATGTGTAAATTCAAGTACGTTAGAATTCACAAATAAAATCACGTCCTCGTGACAGTTATCATTGCCTCTATTAGTGTATATTCTCTCTCTCTCTCTCTCTCGCACGCTTCCGCACATTTCATCACTGTCACATGGTATCTGACTTCAGGTTTGCACGGAGCTAGAGAGGGCAGCAACAGATGCAATCAGTTACAAGGCTTTGTGATGTGTTTTTGAGGGTGATTTCCACCCATGTATGCTGCGATTTGGTCTATCCCTTCCTCGATCCGCTTCAGCACCCTAGGGTCCTTAGGCTGTTTTGAGGAGCTCTCCTCCACGCAATCAGCAAAAGCTAGTTCGAAGTGTTGCTTGGCAAGGAGGTCCATGTCGGCTGGGTGGTGTGGACATGGCATGGCCAATGAAAGGGGCAAGGAGCGGGGTATGGTTTTTGGACATTGCCTGTGTGTTGACCAATATCATATAGATTTGGTAGGGGCAGTTTCTTTTGTTAGGATCGGAAGCAGAGGTGTTGAGGAAGGAATAGTTCAAGGGTGATCACGAATATATATGGCTCCCCCATGCACGAGTGACAAGGATAAGTTAAACAGAGCAAACTACACACATTGGAAACTACAGCTCAGGATTTGGCTCATTCATAAGGGTTTATGGGAGCTTGTTTAGGAGTTTGAGAAGAAACCTGAGCGTCCTTCCCGTCCCAGGAAGTAGGAGGATGAATTTTAGGAAGAGCTTTTCGAATAGGAAGACAAAGACTCGAAGGCACATTTTCGTCCTTTTGGGCACCATCACAGAGGAGGTTTCTCCCGCAGTGCAAGACATTGACAAGTGAGTTCAAGATATGGTCCTAACTGGAGGACCTTTATGCGAGGGACTTAGCAATGAGGGCTATTACTCTAATGGGGCAGCTTTATGGTCTTGAGTTCTCCAGCGGTAGTACCTTGCAGCCCTTCTTGATGAAGGCTAAGGTCATCCATGACCAACTTTTGTCCATGGGAGCTGCACCGACCTCTCTCCAGTTGGCATCACTTATTCTCATCAAGCTACCTCCGGCTTATGACATGGTCTCTCGAGCCTTTTCAAAGTAAATGCACCCTTTAAGTTATGCATGTACCCAGTTGGGGTTTCCATACCTGTGGGGCGGGAGAGAGGGCTGCTTCTAGCCCTAATCAGTTGGAACTTTGGCAGGCAAGGTGAGAGTGCTCAGTCTATAGCTATGGACCAGATGTGTTACGGTTCATTGCTTAGCGTTGCTGTAATTATGGACTCAGGAGTTCGAGTTCATTATCATGGGTTCCTGTATGTGTTGAGTTCACTGCTTGGATACTAGAGGTGTGTTCCACAGTTCATATTACTCCATTGGGAACTCAGTGCGACTGGCTTGGGAAATCACAAGAGAATACGACTTCTTTGTTGTTAGAGGTGGCACTTCTTCGAGGATCGAGGCTATTGAGAGCTTTCTCCTTGGACACTTCCATCGTGGAGGGTCCATGGTGGCATCTTCATCGGCTCGCTTCTTCAGATCATTTGTACACCATGAGCTGTAGAGAGGGTGTTAGAGTATATGGCATCTCATGGTTAGACCTAGAGAAAGAGTACTTATTTGTGAGTGTGCCCGTCTCTTTTAGGCTAGGTAGGGAGAGATTAGATTCCCGGGGAAGGGGCAGATTTGGAGATGGGTAGAGAATGGCAGAAGGAAGGGAGGAGAAGAGGGGAGAAGGGGAAGGAGAGAGGAAGAGAGAGAAGGATGAGGGGATAGAGAGATAGAGATAGGGAGGAGAGAGAGAGTGTGAGTGTAGGCAGCAAGATGGAGGAGGGAGAGTAGATAGGATTAGATGTCACATCAAAAGATCCGTACAAAGGTGTGGAGGTGGACTTATATAGTCTCCCTCTACTATATCTCCTTTTTGCCCCCCCTCTAGGCCTAAAAATCCCCTAAGCCAAATCAGGCCTAACCCTCACTAACTTGGCCTGATATTGGCCTTCATTACAACCATCCCCGCTCAATATAATTTTGCCCTCACAATTGCAAGTGGTGGCTGGAAACAAAGGCTCCTTGTTGTTGCAAAACGGTGAAACATATGCCACCTAGGTCAAAAGGAAAAAAAAGATAGTTTGAATTTACCATTTTTGGCAAAGACAAATAAAATACTTGGTCATGTTGAAAGGTTTATAAACCTATGTAACAAGAAGAAGGCTTTGAATCCTACAAAGGCTAATGAGGTTGAAGGATGAGAGAGCGCAAACAATCATAATGCCTACCATTGACAAAAGTCTTATCCAATCACATTGATGAGCTTGCACAATAGCTAAATTAAAATGGGATGAAGTTACCACTGACAAAAGTCTTATTTAATATCATTGATGAGCTAAATTAACATGGGTTGAAATGGAAAAATTAGGCGATGCTAAAGAGAAACCTCCAACATTAATTTTAAAATTGAGATATTTAGTTTTGAGTTTACTTAAGGTTGTCTTGGCACCTTGATTTCCTTGTCCCCCTAAGTTGTGGCACCACCGGGGTCATGTAAGTGTTGATCCCACCTAGCATACTTGTCATGAAGAAGCTTCAAAAGCACATACGAATTGGCTCTCCCCAAGACAACTATTTTGGGGACCTCTCTGTGCCTTGCTGCCCACTTTTCCCCACGTCGGAAACATTCATTGTTTTGATATACCTTGTAAGGCAGCTTTGAGGAGTTGTTGCATTGCATTTTTCAACTGCCCATCTGCTAGGAACTGAAAATCATTTTCATTATAGCTGCTGTACTCAGGCTCTAACACTTCCAACAGTGCTTGTGCTTCCTCAGCATTCCAAGGATTTTCAGTCCTCACCTGTAAGGCCTTCTGCTATGGGCTGTATCGCTATAATTTACCTCTAACCAGGATACCCATGAGGTCTTTGAAAGCTGCCCATGTGTAGGGCTTCCAAAACGAAGCCCTCAACTTTAACCAAGTGTGGGCATGGTGCACGCCATCATGAGGAACCTTGCCATTGGATATAATCTGAAATATCCTTCCACAAAAATCTGTCCAGGTTGCATTCGAAGTGGCCTAGACTCTATGTAGAGCCTCATGTCTGATTCAGATCGAGGCCAAATCCATAGTTGCCAGGGAACCCCGTTCTGTAGCTATGGAACACTGAAATGGCGTTCCCTTCAGAAATGGTTATGGAACGCCTATGGAACGTCAGACTTCTGTAACGGCTACGGAACGCTGGAGAACACCTATGGAACGTCTAGGGATTGTTCCCTATGCCATTCCCCAACCTAAGTCTTGTCTATCATTAGGATTTTGTTTATGTCCTATGTTTCTCACTCCAAATTTGGAGTCCTGATTCATCTATCATCAGGATTTTGTTTGTGCCCTGACATTCTGACTCCAAATTTCATCCAAAAGCAATGTGTAGATAGTGCATTTTTTAATGAGTATGGTGATATGGCGTTCCCTTCCTGTTCCCGTTCCCTAGGGGTTTGGTGTTCCTGTTCCCTAGGGGCTTGGCGTTCCGTTGGCATGCACGTTCCCTAGTAACTATGGCCAAATCCTCTCATAGGCATTGGGCCGAAGCAAAGCTGAGAGATGAGTGCTAGAGGGACAGGCTCTCCCAAAAACATCAACATGAGGTTGGGATGTGCCAAATGGCAGCAATGAAGATAAGCCTATATCCCCTGCACATAACTCAAGGATATCACCCCTTGGAAGAGTCGCTGGTGGAAGTTTCTGTCTGAAATTTCCCATGGGTGAGATCATAGGGGCTGCTCACTATAAGTACACTTCCCAAAGATGGAAGGATTTGGCTGGTTGTGTAGTAAATACTCTACCGCCTGCCCACCCTGCATCTTGTGTGGGGATGCGATAGAATCCACATGCATGAGTGTAACTTCGTGCTCTACAGACAAGAATGTAGCATCATCGTGTCGTATGAGATCACCCTTCTAAAAAAGAAGCTGATTGCCTTTGTCCTGTACCATACCCAACTTGTGTTGTGGCAAGTTTGCCTCACCCGTAACTGTAGCTCTACCTTGGGCTCCTTCCATCGCACTTCCATGTGCATCTTTTCCATCATCTGGAAAATCTGCATTGTCATGCTGCTGTGTACCCATGTACTGTTGGAAACAGTAGCTGTTTAGACCAATATGGTCGTGCAAGGGTTGCTTGCCATCATACACCTTCTCAAAAGTGTCTTAACAGGCATCTTGGTTCTGCTGTCCATTGCCATAACAGGCATCTTCTTTGTGCTGTCCATTGTCTTCATAATTTGGGCACCATGTACTTGCAGCTTTTGTCATTCCTAATAGTCATGAACGTATGCCATCTGGTACTATCCCAGAAATCTGCATGCTTGGCCTAGTTTCCATTCCTACCATTAAGTTCAGTCCCAGATGAATGCATCTCTATTGTGTGCTTCATAAACATGTCATTCAAGTTGAGCAGCTCAAGTGTTGATTGCCCTTTGAAAACTTTGTTCTCAAATTTTGAAAGTGCCAATACATGGCAGCAATATTTATGACATGCTGCCCTTACATTTACAGCACTCATGCGAAATGCCTTCATTCCCATTATGGCTGCTAAGTATTGGAGGCAAAGCTCCCAGGTATACTCATTTAGTGAGCAATAGTGAAGGGCATTATTCATGTGGCTATCTTTCCCACTGTACTGCTCCTGAATGTGTGGTGATGCAGCTTCAGGGATTAAACTGTCATGCATACCTTGCTCTTGCTGCATAATCTGCTTCTTAGTAGATTTGCTTTGGCATCCTTTGTTATCATCACGGTGGTCTTCAATATTTTCTTCCTTAATGGAGACCATACAATGCTGGATACTCACCTCCTCCTCAAAAACTGTCCTCAAAGTTTGCACTGTCTAGGCATCCACATCCTTACCTTGCTGGTCAACGTCCGCATCTTGATTTCTATCACAAATTTGCTCAACATTGCTTTTCTCATCATCTGTCTTTTCAACCATTTGGCCTGCTTCATTGTCACTGTTATGTAGGCTTCTGCCATCACCATGCATACATGTATTCCTTCCATTGGTATGCTGAACTGCTAGGGCATCGTCTAGAGCAATGTAACGGTCCTGCAAACTGATACAACAACGTCCTTGTTGTCCATATTCGTTTCCATCATGTGGGCTGCTGCTTTTATTTGAGCAGCTATCTTGTATATTTGCAGCAGTAATAGCCTGGAAACAACCAGATTTTTGTCCTAGATATTGAGGCATCTTCCACGGCTTTGAAGCATGATTTAGCTGCATACTAGGGAGACGCATAGCGTGGCTGGGCTGCATGACAAACATTGGCCATCGCTGTCAAATCTAACAGCTGAATATGTAAGGTACAACCACCATCATATATATCCCGACCTTGCAAGCTGCTTTGTGCTTGCAATGCACTAGCCTATGAGGCATAGTGTAGTTCAGCTTGCAGACCACCTGAAATCAGATGTGTGACTATCTTATCAATACACCCAAAAGGAGAAAATACTTGATACAACACATCCAATGTAATGGGGTACACCAGATTGTGGATGGTAGTCAGAAGGATTCCGTTGGGCTGTGAATTTTCCCCATGTTGAGGCTGCCCTAAGCTTTTTGCATGTTGCATAGATGGAACTGGCCTTCGATAAACAAAAGGGCAGTGATCTTCTTCTACTCAGTCACAAACTTCATAAATGGCCACACTGCAAGCTTCAGTCACTTCAATCACTTAGCACAACTTAGAAACAAGCTTTAACAACAACAAAGGTGAGGCTAGAATGCCCCTAGGAAAATAGTACACAGTGCATCCACTGGCCCCAAATGCCTTGGTGCCCCTTACGGTATTTATTTAATGCTTCTAAATGGAAATGCTTTACAATGTTCAACCCTGTTCCTCTCTACAAATCCTCTACTGGTCTTCAAGGCATCTAATCCAAGTGCACCACTAGAATTCCCATTGGCAAGGCATACTCAGGCATTCACTTCTAATCTGACCCAACTTAGAGGCATTCAGGCATCCAAACCATTGGCAAACTGAGCTCAAGGCAGCCTCAAGGCTATCACATGCATCCACACTATCCTTAGGCCTTCCACAAGATCACCCTTGCCTCTGGGTGCTTGCTAGAGCCTGTAGGAAACCTGAAAGGATTGCAAACAACACGCATGCACTGCAAAAAGTTGCAAAGCAAGAAAGAACAAGGAAAAACAGAACCTGGAACCAATTCCTGCTGTCGGTGGCAGAGGGGCGAGCTCCTTCCTCGCACCTATCCTCTGTCGAGGCTCCCCGCAGGGTGCAGGTGTCTTCCAACAATCAGGAGAAGAGAGAAATGAAGGTAGAGAGCGGAGGATGAACAAGAAAGACTTGTAGAGGAAAGATGGTTCACAGATTTGCCCCGAAATGATTGCCTCGGGATCTGTGCATGAGTCCTTCTAAGAGAGGGTGCCAAAAGCAGCAGGGAAAGTTCCTCCTGCAGCCTGCACTGGTCCATAACAGCTCCAAAAGCCACCACGCAGCCAGAAACATGTGCACAAAGATTCAACACAGCAAAAGACAACCCCGGGCACCTGTTGGAGGCAACTGAACACGTCTGTACGGATTCCGTACAGTTCGTACGAAAATTTTCATAAAGTTCAGAAATGACTTTTGGCACTTCCTAGAAGTGTGTACTAGCCTTGGAACAGTCAAAACAGACTTAAAACAGGCTTGAAACAGCTCAAATAGCCCAAAAACTGCACAAGAACAACTGAAAACGTCCAACACCTCTGGGAGAGTGAGGGGAGAGAGATGGAAGGTGGGGGAAGGGCATGCATACACATGCATGACAAATGGCACTTCCTCCTTGCCATTTGCCCCTTCATTAAAGTCCTAACCCCCATACCAAGGACAACGTTGGTTGTCCTTGGGCCCAACTTTTAGACCCCTCTTTTAAAGCCTTTGCCTTGCCCCTAGGACCTAGTGGTGCACCTAGACTTTGCCCTTAGGAACTTCTAGGAAGTGTGCACTTCCTCTAGCCAGTCCCTCACGGCCAAAGCATTACAACACTTAACCATGGTTAACCCCGGGTTAAGTGTAGGTTGAGTTACGAAGGTACTTTACATCACTTTTCACGTCCTCGTGACATATCCTCCTCTTAAAACAACAAACTACCCAGGTTGCTACTGAAAAAGTACAAATAGTCAGAAATAGCCCATACCAGAATATACATCATTTGTATGATACAACCTGCAATGATAATATGGGCTAGGAGAGCTCGAGAGAAGCTCAAGTAGACTAAGTGCACTTTTGAATGATTAAACCTTGTTATATGTTTTACACACATCAAGGATCTATCAAGGATTGCATCAAATTTCATTATCATGGGAAATGTTACATGTGTGGACCATGTACTTATTTGTAGTTTCCCTTAAACTTCTTAAACTTGTTTTCAATGTTTCGTTCCACCCCTTTACCAACCTTAACAATATGAAAAGGATAAAGTAAACTTTCATGTCTTTTGAAGAAAACAGTTTGCCACACGGTAGAAATACTGTCAACAAGCAGCATCTCGGGTGAGACAATCGGTGCCACCAAGCTATCTCCAGATATATGAGCAGTTTGAATCAAGGAAGGGGAGCTGCTACCCTTCTCTTGAGCACCAGGCAATGCTCCAGATCTTTGCTCTGCTGAACGTGTAGGAGCTTGTACCGTAGTTGGCGCAAGCTGAAACGCGTTGAGGTAGAGCTGCAAAATCGACAGGAAACTCTACCTTTCACTTTTCTTTCCATATGTGCCAAAATTTGTTCCGCAACCAAGATTTCATCCAACTCTTCCACCTTGGGCTGATCCTCATGTAACAGGTCAGCATGCACATAAACTCACACTAAAGGCATTGTGTATGGTCCAAGTGGTAGGTAGCTTCAGCCTGTAAGCTACATCATTAATGCATTCAAAAACCTGAAAAGGACCATAATACCGCATCTTCAGCTTTGTGTACACTTTCGTCTTGCCTTTCATCTTCCTGAGTCGTGCGTTTTTGAAAACACAGTAGCACCCAATCGCCCTCTTTCAAGAGTAACTCACGGCGATGCTTATCGGCTGCCTGTTTGTGCTTCTCTTGGCTTTTCTGGAGGGCTGTTTTGACCTTCTGGTAAGCAACATCCAAACTTTCCACAAATCTGTCCGCTTCAAAAATCTTCTCTTTCGTATGCAGAAATGGAGGTACCTTCCGTTCTCCTGCCATAATTTCAAAGGGGGCTTTCCCTATGGATGAGTGTACAGTGTTGTTGTACGCGAACTCAACAAGTTGCAAAAATTGCTCCCATTTCGATTGTTGATCCGAAACATAGCATTTGAGAAGATCAAGGGCAGTGGAATTGGCTTCTTCGGACTGCCCATCAAATTCAGGATGGAAAGAGGATGAGAAATTTAGCGTGGTACCCATATTCTCAAAGATACCTCTTCAAAAAAGACTTGTCATCCGCGGGTCTCTATCACTGACAATTGATTGAGGCATCCTGTGATGTTTAAACACATGAGACATAAAGAGTCTCGCCATCTGGTCTGCTGTAATTTTCTTTCTGATGGGAATGAAGTGGGCCTGCTTGCTGAATCTGCAAATAATGGTCCATATCCCATCATGTCGAGATGGTGTACGAGGAAGATCAAAGATAAAATCCATGGCAATGCTCTGCCAAGGTCGATTGGGAATAGGTAGAGGCTGCAGCAGTCCAGCCGGCTTCCGCCTGTCATATTTCACCTTTTGGCAGGTGATGCATGTCCTGACATATGCCTCGACATCTTTCCTCAATGATGGCCAAAAGAAATAGTGCTCCACAGCTTTGATGGTGGCATCAATGCCTCTGTGTCCTGCATAGGGTGGAGCATGACTCTCTGTCAACACTTTGGGTCTCAACTGTTTGGTGACACACAATCTGCCATGCATCATCAGAAATCCGTCTTTGAGAGTATAGTGCTCATGCCTCTGTTCATCAACCAACTGATCATAAATCCGTGAAAAATCAGCATCATTGGCATATTGATCCTTCATGGCATCAAGCTCATCATGATATGCAATGGTCACTGCTGAAACTTGTGGCTTAACAGACATTGCATCTGGAGTGGGCTTGCATGAGAGTGCATCTACAATAACTTTCTTCTTCCCAGGCACATGCACAATCTGAAAATGAAACATAGAAAGAAAATTTGCCCACCTCATATGCTTCTCAGACAACTTTCTTTGAGTGAGAAAGTACCGCAGTGATTGATGATCGGTCTGAACATGAAAATCAGCACCCAAAAGATAATGCTTCCAGGTCGAAAGAGCATGGATGACAGCCAACATCTCTTTCATATAGATGCCAAAATTCATATCAGCATCCTGGAGCACTCTACTCTCGTATGCCACGACTCTTCCATCCTGCATAAGTATCCCTCCTACGCTGTTCCCACATGCATCTGCTTGGATAGGGAAGGGTTTGCGAAGATCTGGCAAAATAATCACAGGATTTGAGCAGAGTCGCTCCTTTAGTAGGTCAAAAGCTGCAATTTCTTTGGGACCCCATCTGAAAGTGACCCCTTTCTTCTGTAAGGCATGTAAAGGAGAAGGAGATGCAATCTCTGCAAAATATCGAATGAACCTCCTATAGTACGAGCACAAGCCCAGAAAGCTGCGTACTTCATGGATGTTCTTCGAGTGTGGCCAATTCCTGATGGCCTCTACCTTGGTAGGGTCCATCCTAACTCCATCCTTGGAAACAATGTGCCCGAGAAAATGGATTTCATGCATGAATAATTCACTTTTCTTGGCATTGACAAGCAGCTTATGCTTCTGTAGCTCCTCGAGAACAATTGCCAGGTGCTTCTTATGTTTAGCCTCATCCTGAGGGAACACGATGATGTCATCGAAGAAAGTGCCAATAAAGGCTCGGTGCTCTCTAAAAATCCTATCCATCATTTTGTAGAAGGTGGCAGGTGCATTGGTTAACCCAAATGGCATGACAAGAAACTCGTACAGACCAAACGTGGTACGAAATGCTGTTTTGTGAACATCCTCTGGCTGAATTCCGATCTGGTGATAACCACTCTTCAGATCAATGCGGCTGAACATTCCAGACCCTTGTAACTTATCCAAAATATCATCTATTCGAGGTATAGGGAATCTGTTCTTATTGGTAATCTTGTTGATGGTTCTATAGTCTTCGCCAGGATCCATCCTTCTTCTGGACCAAGAGCACGGGTGAGAAGTAAGGTGAAGAGCTGGGCTGAATCAACCCCTTCTTCAGCAGGTCCTTGACCTGGTTCATAATTTCCTCTTGCTGGGCTGCATTGACCCTGTAAGGAGGTCGGTTAGGAGGACTGCTACCAGGGATTATATCTATCGTGTGGTCTTTTGGCCTTTCAGGGGGCAACTCTTGTGGACGTAAGTCAGAAAAACAGTTCGTAAATTGAAAATGAAAATCTATCCGCTGTTTTTCCAGCTTAGAAAAACGAGACTCTTCTTCTACTGACTTCTTGATGCAAACACTAAGTACGCTAAAAGATGCTTTTTCATTACGTTGCCAATGGTAGAAGCAGATACAACAGGGATGGATTCTCCCTTCAATTTAGCATCCAGAACGTGGGTCTTGCCGCGGCGAGTGATTGTGATTGTTTTATTATTTGTTATTAAAACAGCCCCAACATGAAAGTGCCAAGGAATCCCCAGTAACACATCACAAACATTCAACGGCATAATATAGAACTCTTCTGCGTCCACGTAACTCTGAATATGCATCTGCAGCTTGCCTATCACTGGAGTAACTAAATGGCTGAGTCTCGGACAAGCCATATCTGCATCACACAAAGGACCCATCTCTTGTGCCCTTATTCCTAACTTTCCAGCCAGCTCTGGAGAGATGAATTTGGCCTTGGCTCCCGGATCGAAAAACATTAGAGCTGTCTGGTCTCTTATCTTGCCCCATGCCCGGCATAACTCTGTAGCATCTGTATTGTGAACAGCCCCAATCAAGTCCGGCAAAAGATCAGCAGTGGGCTTGGGCTTTTTATTCTTTTGATCAGTCCTCTTTTCCTCCTTGTGCTCACTCTACTCAGAAGGAGGGAATTTCCGCTTCTTATGTGGGCATTCAAAAGCCCTGTGGCCTTCCTCCTTCCAAATGTAACACTTGTTGGCATCATAAAGAATTTGCTTTTCCTCATCAGACATGCGGGTCGGTACTCGCCTCTGTCCTCCAACAAATTTTGCTTCATGGGCTGCGAAAAATTTTTGAACTTCTTAGGGGATTCCGTCTTGTTGCCCTTTGACCTTGATGTCTCCTGTGAGTATCCTTTGAACCCAGAAACTTTCCCTTGCATTAGTGCATAAGCTGTAGTGGCATTCTCCACCAACTGAGACATATTGGAAACCCTTCTCTTCGCGCAGTAGTCCCAAATCTCCTTTGGCAACCTACAGCAATATCTTTCAATTTGCTCGGACAATAGTACATGTCTGTAAGAATTCATTGGCAATAGGGCTTCCCAAAACTTCTTATTGTAGTCCTCCAAATTTCTGCAATTTGCAGCATCCAACCTGTACAACAATGATGCATATTCATATTAGAAAAACTCTCAACACTAACCCTAACCTCCCTCGACATGCCCACAATGCTGCAGATATAAACTAAATGTAGATCATACCTGTCATGTGAATCCCAGTCACAATAGACCCTTCCTTATTCTATTCCACAGTGATCTCTGGATAGAGAAACATTGTTTTATAACCACCACATTTCCATATCCTTGCACACCTATTTTCAACACATTGATAGGTTAAATGCGATCATGTGAATCCCAGTCACAACAGACCCTTATTCTATTCCACAGTGATCTCTGGATAGAGAAACATTGTTTTATAACCACATTTCCATATCCTTGCACACCTATTTTCAACACATTGACAGGTTGAATGCGATCATGGTCATGATGTCCACCTCAAAAGTGGTAGTGAGCCATGCTGTTGAGAAGCCCTGCTTGAATTCGACCCAAGCGGTAGGTCAATGCCTTGCAAGAGGAGGTTGGTCCACCATTGGAGCGCATTGCCCTTCAAAAAGGTGGCTGCCTTTCGAACTTTGGAGGATTCTGTGTAGTGTCCACCTGAGTAGGCAGCATCAAACTGTTGCATGAATGTCAAAGCCTTCAATCTGTCCTGCATCCCATTGAAAGTCTCAAACTTGACAGTTGCTCCTCCCTTCTTGTAATCTTTCAATTTGCCTTTAGGGGTGAGATTGTCATAAACGGGGGGCTGTAAAAACGGTGGGGGCATCACTGCTCTTGCATTCTGAGCCATTCCAACTGTACCCATGGTGGGGTTTGGCATTCCAGGTCCCACTCCCTGCATCTATGGCATATTCCAAGTATTGCCCATTGTCCCAGGCATTATTGTTTGCATTCCAAGCTGCATCCCAATGTTTGAGTACATCATACTGGCATTTGCAGGGGGCATTCCACCCATCATAGGTTGCTGTAAATTCTGCATTCTTGGCTGTGTGCTGCCCATAAAGCTACTTGGCATTCCAGGTGCCTGTGCGGATGGTGCCACCATTGCCTGAAAAACTGATCCCCCTCTGAAATATCCTGGATGCATCGTGGGCTGAGGAAGGGCTTGCTGTCCCTGATTGACTGAATGAGAGTTATTGGCATTACCCGCTACAGGGGTGATCGAGGGCATCTCTGATGGCTGTCCACCGAAAGAAACATGCCTAGGAGTCTTCTTATGCTTCTCCCGGCAATGGAACCATTGGAACCGGCCTTCGATAAACAAAAGGGCAGTGATCTTCTTCTACTCAGTCATAAACTTCATAAATGGCCACAATGCAAGCTTCAATCACTTCAATCACTTAGCACAACTTAGAAACAAGCTTCAACAACAACAAAGGTGAGGCTAGAATGCCCCTAGGAAAATAGTACACAGTGCACCCACTGGCCCCAAATGCCTTGGCGCCCCTTACGGTATTTATTTAATGCTTCTGAATGGAAATGCTTTACAACAGGGGTTCAAACCTGCACTGTTCCTCTGTGCAAATCCTCTACTGATCTTCAAGGCATCTAATCCAAGTGCACCACTAGAATTCCTACTGGCAAGGCATACTCAAGCATTCACTTCTGATTTGACCCAACTTGGAGGCATTCATGCATCCAAACCACTGGCAAACTGAGCTCAAGGCAGCCTCAAGGCTATCACATGCATCCACACTGTCCTTAGGCCTTTCACAAGATCACCCTTGCCTCTGGGTGCTTGCTAGAGCCTGTAGGTGTCCTGAAAAGACTGCAAACAACATGCATGCACTGCAAAAAGCTGCAAAGCAAGAAAGAACAAGGAAAAACAGAACATGGAACCAACTCCTGCTGTCTGTGCCAGAGGGACGAGAGCTCCTTCCTCGTACCTATCCTCTGTCCAGGCTCCCCGCAGGGTGCAGGTGTCTTCCAGCAATCAGGAGAAGAGAGAAATGAAGGTAGAGAGTGGAGGGTGAACAAGAAAGAGCTGTAGAGGAAAGATGGTTCACAGATCCCACCACGCTTGAGGATGCTTAAGTTATGTCAGTGGAGGTGGTTTGTTTAGTGGAGGAGACGTTTCCACGTTCTATTCTCACAAGCCAACTACATCTCATAGTGCATTTGGTGGATGAGATTGCTGTATGTGGCACTATGCATGATGGTTGTTCTTCCTCGAGCACTTCATGAAGACCTTGAAGGGTTTCACGAGGCAAAATGCAAGGCCCGAAGGTAGCATGGCCGAGGGTTGGTTGGTACAAGAGTCACTTGTATATATTTCTAAGTTTCTTGTTGATGTGGATAGCTCTCTCCCACGACTTGGAGAGATGATGAAGACCTAAGGATGACCTCTATTGTGCCTCAAGGGAAAGGACGGAGCAAAGTAATGGACACGGAGTTGCTTATTAATATCAACCTCTATTGCATGCTTAATAGTGATGTGATGAAAAGATGGGTGACAATCTGTCCCGAAATGATTGCCTCGGGATCTGTGCATGAGTCCTCCTAAGAGAGGGTGTCAAAAGCAGCAGGGAAAGTTCCTCCTGTAGCTTGCACTGGTCCAGAACAGCTCCAGAAGCTACCACGCAGCCAGAAACATGTGCATAAAGGTCCAGCACAGCAAAAGACGACCCCGGGCACCTGCTAGAGGCAGTTGAACACGTATGTACAGATTTTATACAGCCGTACGGACGTCCGTACAGTCCGTACGAAAATTTTTAAAAAGTTTAGAAATGACTTTTGGCACTTCCTATAAGTGTGTACTAGCCTTGGAACAGTCACAACAGACTTAAAACGGCTAAAACGGGTTAAAACGGGCTTGAAATAGCTCAAACAGCTCAAAAACTGCACAAGAACAATTGAAAACGTCCAACACCTCTGGGAGAGTAAGGGGAGAGAGATGGAAGGTGGGGGAAGGGCATGCATACACATGCATGACAAATGGCACCTCTTCTTTGCTATTTGCCCCTTCATTAAAGTCCTAACCCCCATACCAAGGACAACGTCGGTTGTCCTTGGGCCCAACTTTTAGACCCCTCTTTTAAAGCCTTTGCCTTGCCCCTAGGACCTAGTGGTGCACCTAGACTTTGCCCATAGGAACTTCTAGGAAGCGTGCACTTCCTCTAGCGAGTCCCTCACGGCCAAACCATTACGACACTTAACCATGGTTAACCCCATGTTAAGCATAGGTTGAGTTACGAAGATACTTTACATCACTTTTCACGTCCTTGTGATAATAGAGCCTTGCATAACCTGTCCAAAACTAGAGGCATGTCGTCCCATTTTTCCTTCATACGCCTGCGACTGTCCCCGCTGTCCCATTGTGTGCATTAAACCATTGTGGCTGTCCCACTATGCCAAATAAATGCACATATGCTCACTTTCTGCCTGTCTCAAAGCCTCAAAATGTGATGGAGAGGCTCGGAAGAAAAGTTGATGAAGATGCTCGGGAGGAAGGTCGTTGAAGAGGCTTTTGAACGGGGTTCAAATGAGCCTAAATAGGGCTGTGGAAAGCCCCTAAAAGAGGCTGGAATTCTAAGTTTTTGCCTTCTTCTTTTTTTTGGTGGGGAGACCTAAGTCACCTAGGACAGTTAGTACAATTCTAGCTAAGACCTTTAGGACTATTAGGGCATTGTCTTAAACGAACCTAACCCAGCCTTTAACCTTAGTTAGTACTAACCTAACCTAGAGCCAAACTAACTAAACCTAATTAACTAAACCTAATCTAACCTAGCTAACTAGATGTAACTGACCTAACCCAACCAACCTAACCGTGGCTAACTTAACCTAGGGGAAAAAATGAAGGCTAAGGTTTTTTTTGCAAGGCTGGACGAGCGGCGACGGTGCAACGAGGGCGGTGGGGCGGCGTTAAGAATCGACAGACTGGAACTCGACGGACATGGTGACGACGGGACTTTTGGCGTAGCAAAAGAGCAGCTACAAACGAAAGGAGTTGCAAGGCGACGACAGGCTGGCGAGCGTGGCACGTATGGGCTCATGGATGGCAGCGGGCGAAAGACTCATCTGCTCACGAGATTCAGCTGCTCATTGAACGGGGGCTGACGGAAATTGGAGCAGGCGAAAGGCTCATGGTTGGGACTCCGTCAGACGACGGGACATCACGACATGTATGGTGCATATGTTTGTCGATGGAGTGCTTTGCTGTGAGCCTGCTTGGGCTATACATCGTCGGCTCTTTGGTGCAGGTGTCAACGGATGGGTGGGCAGGCTAGATGAGTTACCCGCACAAGAGCTCTCTTCGCGCACAACATGGCTCTTAGGGCTCTCTTTGCGCACAACATGGCTCTTAGGCAGAATATCCTCAATGCTATCCTTCGTCAGTAGTTGCGTTGATTTTGATTGTTGCATGCTTGTGGCAGCTGCTGGGTATCGGAGTAAAGGATGAAGTGGAGAAGCAAAGGTGCCAGGGTCGGAGCTTTGATACCAATGTAGAGAAGGGGGAAGGGGCAGATTTGGAGATGGGGAGAGAATAGTAGAAGGAAGGGAGGAGAAGAGGGGAGAAGGGGAAGGAGAGAGGAAGAGAGAGAAGGATGAGGGGATAGAGAGATAGAGATAGGGAGGAGAGAGAGAGTGTGTGAGCGTAGGCAGGAGGAAGGAGGAGGGAGAGTAGATAGGATTAGATGTCACATCAAAAGATCCGTACAAAGGTGTGGAGGTGGACTTCTATAGTCTCCCTCTACTATATCTCCTTTTTGCCCCCCCTCTAAGCCTAAAAATCCCCTAAGCCAAATCAGGCCTAACCCTCACTATTTTGGCCTGATCTTGGCCTTCATTACATAGGAGGGCATTTTAGGCCCAAAACAGTGGGCTGATAGGGCCAGCCTTGGGGCAAACCCTAAGCGCCTAGTAGGCCCTTATATAGGGCTAGGCTTGGCTTGAGGCAGCTGACTAGGAGGTGGGCCCTAGGTTGGCTAGACCCTTATGCCTGGGTCAGCCAGATCAGGCCCCTAGGCCGGTGGTCTTGCTAGCAAGCCTTATTTATAGGGCCAGCCTCCTCCATTTTTTGGCATCCACTTGGCAGTTCTTATCTTGTATCATATGGAGTTTTCCCTTGCTATATACACGGTTATCATTGCCCCCCCTTGCTCACCTCAAGCAAGCTCCTAGGGTCTCTAACCCTGAGTTGGGCTAAACCCCAACCCGGGGGTTAGGTTCAGCTAGGGGTTTTTACAGAAATAACCAATATGGAATGGCCTACCCTCTCCTCCAAATCCCCCTCAACTCCATCAACCTCAATTATCAGGACTCGGTTCTCTACAGTTGCAGCCATGGCACCCTCTCTGTATGCATGCAATTACCAACAAGAAGGGTCCAAATGACCCATCATTGGGCAATATGAACATATTTATTATTTGTAGCAAGTAGTCAGAGAGCTAAGGCTTGAGTTGGCAGATGTAAAAGCCTGAAGTCAAGTTCTAGAGGGACCTGGCAAGCAGACATTAATTGCTGAGGTTGTGAACTCATGTAAGAACTCTCCTCCTACTCCTCAACTAGTCTCTACAGTCAAATATATGGTTCATACTGGAGTACAATCAATCAAGAAAGAAGTGATTGAGGAGTTTGACACAAAGGCTAACAAGATTGATATCCAAGAAGAGATCAAAGAACTCGAAGCCATACGCGATAATGCATTGAAGATTAGAGTGGAGGGGCTCCCAGAAGGATGGTTAAAGATGATGACTCTTTCAGTGAGACTTTAGCACATGTCAAAGCAGCCATGCCTAATATTGAATGGAAGGTTGATGATGATAATGATGGTGATGATGATGATGATGACGGAGCAACCAATATCTGGCACACATGCTATCCTTACAGTTAAGTCGCAAGATTTACAGATCAAGCTTCTTCGACAATCTTACAAGTTGAAAGGGACCAAGATATGGATAGCTGAGGAACTTGCACAAGCTCAATTGAAGAATAAGGCAACGGAATCAGCTAAAGTCAGAGCTGCTAGGAAGGATGGAAAATGGGCAGTTTACCGGGAAGGCATACCACTAATCAAAGAGTTTAAATCCAAACCAAAAGACTCTCAGTCTTAAACTGATATGTGGCTGATTACTCTTTCAGACTATTATGTAGGTACTCTAAATAATTGGGGTTGCTTTTGCACTCTCTGGGAGCTGCCATGTGCCCTCCCTAAAGCAAATGTACTAGATGGTTTTTTTGCTGTCTCATAGACCTGTTGGTCTCCCGTGGACATTAATATACTTTGTGTGTGTGTGTGTGTGCATGCTTCGTGCCCTCTTGCTGGAGGTGTCTCTACCAAGTGTGGGCATAATCCTCTAATTGGAGCATAGCAAATCTAACCCTGCTTTCATCACTCTTGCTCAACCATTCCTCCAACTCATTAGGGGTACATGTGTCACCCGACCAAGTGTTCAGTTGGCATAGAGTAGAGCAGATGAGCAGGAAAAAAACAAATTTCAGTGCAACCATAACTGCAGATAGCCAAAAATGCACCTGCTGGAACCAATTTCGAGGTATCTCAAGGGGCAAATGACGTGTGATATTGTCAAACTTGGGGCAAGGCTTGCAGCAGCTGAGGTGACTCGGATTGGTGCTGAAAAATATCCAAATCACAGCAGAGCTGTGAAACTGGAAGCGCCATTAAAACATGGGCAATGCTAGCTCAAAACATAGAATCTTCAGGATTTTGTTGAGGGCTTGTGATCTCCTGATCAAAGCTAAACACAATAATACCAGAATTGTGCTAATCTGCGCACTTTGAAATTTGGTCAAATCTGGGGCTGCCATGTGTGTGTCTGAAAATCCAGACACGGCCACAACATATAATTTGCAGGTAGGTGGGCCCTGGGCTCAAGATGATGTGCTCCAAATTTCAAATCAAAATGATATGATTTGCCCCACAAAAATCCCTAAAAAGGGCTCTGATACCAATGTAACTAGACTAGCCTACAGCCTGCTAGTTTAGGGTCTAGTTTAACGGCCTAGTAATTTAGAAATGACAGCAGATGAATGTAGATGGAAAGAACAGAATGTAAACAGTAGAAATCCATGAGCTGAACCATAAAGTACCCGGAAACAAACGTGGATCTTCAGCTTGTGATGGGCTGCACAAGCAACATGCTAGGAAGAGGGCTAGGAGGGTGAGTCCTAGTTGATTATGATGCAAGTCAACCAAGAGCATGGAGGCTCAGTTAGAAACTTTCATGAATAGATGTGAAAGATAAGTACAAGGTACAGCAAGGGCCCCCTTTTATAGGTATAGGCCAGGACAAAATACACCTATGCTTATGGGATAGCCAACCTAGGATGCCATGTGGCAACTCTAGGCTTCCCCTAGCACTATTTATTTCCAAGCCATTTAAAGGCTGCCTATACTACTAGAAATTACAAATTAAATTTCACCTTTGTTATAGAAAGCTCTTTGCAGCGTCGCAAATATTGAAGATCAGCTGTTGAGCAGCCAAAACACCCCTAGGATAATGTCCACTTTGTGGTGTATTATTTTTTGTATCTTGAATTGTGTGAATGGACTGGGGATGTTTCAGGGCCTCAATGAGATTTAAGGACCGCTTTTAGAACATTCATAGTAATTGTAGTGATGAGAGTTTAAGTCTCTAGAGATGAAAGTTCACTAGAATGATGCTATGAAATATGGCATCAAACTTCCTTTTTATATGGTATTGTCTAAGTGCTGTTTTAGGTGCGGCTACCCATCTTATATCTTGAATTGTATTACCACAAATATATACTCTGGTCGAATGTTGTGCTACATTGTGCATGTGTTTGCTTTTGATCTCATCTTCTGTGGCAACTTTGACAATGCAGGTGTAGGAAAGTCTTCACTAGTTCACCTAATTGTGCATGGCAGTCCTATTGTGAACCCTCGGCGAACAATGGGTTGTACTGTTGAGGTTAAGGTACACCCTTTCTCCATCTTGATAAATAGACTATGATTTACTTGTGATCCATCTTAAATACGTTGCATACAAATTGTTGCAGTAAGGAGGTGTTTGAATTACAGACGGTTTACTGAACTGTGGTCATAGCATCGAAAAGGAATCATAGGAGGTGTTTGATTTCAGAACATTTGCTGTAATGTGGTCATAGCATATAACATGTGGAGGCACTGGTAGCCCATCAAGCAGCTTGTTTGGTGGAAGAGAACGCGATTTTTTTGTCGAATTGTGGGATTTGTCTGGCCACGAACGGTATAAGGACTGTCGCTCACTCTTCTACTCTCAAATCAATGGTGAGAAAGCGTGTTTTCTCTGTTTGACTGAGAAGTTTCAGTCCCAATTAATCATCTTTTTTCTGAATGTCCTTTCTGCATTTCATCTTGTTTAATCCTCGACCTATGCACCAACAGAAAACTAATGCCTGGTTAAGCAAAAACAACATTCTGGCAGAATTGAGATGCTTGCTCAACACCCTAACATAGACCATCTGGGTGCACCAATGCATGTGCCCTCCAGCCCCCCTTCCCTCTCTCCGTATATTCCTTATATACCATTTTTTGTTCGCTAAGATGAATGTGAGAAGCTTAGTTCTGTAATTACAGCTTCTGCCCTTGCCCTTTCCCCTGGACTGATGTTAGAAACTCAGCATGTTCGTCTGTGTAAGATAACATGGATATTGTAGTTGACATATCTCTGTTACCCTGCACACACTTTATAGGCACTGATGACGTAAGAAGACATGCCATAGCATTCTAGTATGTGCATGGTAAAGCTAATGGCTTGAAGCTTTGTGAATGAAGTGAAGCAATGTCTATTCTGTCTGTGTTTATGATGTAAAGTTTAATAATAAGCCTTCTCATCTGATTATCTGTGTGCATTTCTGTATGTATGTGCACATGTGTGTATATAGATATGTTCATACATATGTATTTTTTTTGTAAGGATATATGTATGCATATTTTTGAGTGATAGCATTTTACATATTTTCAAAATTTTAAAACAAGGAAAGAGCTTAAAAGCCTACTTTCTTTCTATGCTCATGTCGTGTCTCATTTATGAATAATCCTACCCCCATAATCTCTCTCTCTGTCGCCCCCCGCCCCCCACACACACACACATGCACACACACATGCTTCGTTATGTCCTTCTCACCCACCTAGGCACCCACACAACACTTGGGGGTCTTTGGTTCGACCTTTGTATCATGAAAGCATACTCCAAAGATGGAGCCTCAATTGGTGGTTTGTTTGTTTGTTAGACAACTTCGAGGGCTTGTTTTGTTGGTTATATAGAGACAGGGGCACAAGGTGCCAAGTGCATTGCCCCTTTCCAAAGATGAATAAGGAAGGAAAAAGGAAGGTTACACTGAAAGCTGAGCATAAACGTATAGTGAAAAGAGAACACATTCCAAAGAGACACAAAGATGGAAAAGGAAGGTTGCAGTCAAAAGATGAGGGTAAACTGTGGAGTGAAAAGCAAAGGCATGTGAATAGACCTTAAGAAAACCCAAAACGTTTTCATTACAATTGCCTTTACGGCAGTGCTAACAAGGCTAGAAATTACATGTTGTTGAACGCACAAGCCTCTATGTTGCTCGTACAGCGCACACTTTTTTTTTTAGTGAAAACTTTTGATTGATTATATTACAAGAGTAGCAACCTCAAAACGAGGCAGCCAAAAATGCATCAACTGAAAATCTCAGTGTATGCTAAATATACATCATGATCTATGCAGTGCGTCTGCAAGCAATCAAAGAAGGATTGCTGCAGAGAACGCTTAAAAAAACTAAACAAGGAAAATATGGGATCACCAAAGACTTTGCAGTTTCTGTCTGTCCATAAAGTCCAGAGTGCCCAATAGCGAACCCAAACAAAGAAAATATGAAACTTTGCTCCGGGTGGATGAAAACCAAATTGCCAGAAAGACTTCCCAAAAAGACTAGTCGGGAATCTCGCTTGCAGGCGTTGCCGAAGAAGATTGCAAGAGCCAAGTCTACTGCTGGAAATGAAAACTCAGCAAGTCAACAGTATACCAAGGCCATAATGTTAAATGGACAGTAGGAAGAAAGCAAACTTGTGCGTTAAGTGTGGGGAGAAATGGACCCCTGAGCATCGGGATGTGTGTAAGATGCAGAACACTGGTTCAACCAAGCTTAGCATGACCATTGAACTAGAGGATGATGAGGATTCGGTTGATGCCACAAATTCCTTGGATGCCTCTCACGTGATGAGATAGCAAGGACACATGATGCAGATGAGGCTCATGACACTGGAGCCATGAGTAGAGGTGGCAAATGGATAGCATATGGTCAGTAGATATGGTTGCCAAGATGCAAGGATCAAGTTCCTGGGCATTGGATATGGGCCCAATAGATGTTGTCCTGGGCTGTGATTGGTTGAAATCATTGAGCAAAATCAGCATGGACTTAAATGCTTTGTCACTCAGCTTTGTCCACAGGATGGTAGATCTGTAACATTGCATGGTATTGCAACCCCTAAATTGCAGGTCATTTCAGCAAGGCAGCTGGTCAGGGAGCTCAAGAGGGTAGCATTCCCCGTGTTGAGGATTGTGATATGCAGAATTTGCTCTCAGAATTTGCTGATGTGTTTGCTGATATGCCTATAGTTGCCCCCAAGGAGAGATGTTGATCATGCCATAGTCCTAGAGCCTGGCAATAAGTCAATTAATAAGGCCCCGTACCGTCTCTCTAAGGTAGAATGGGAGAAGTGGCAACATAGGTGCGAGAATTGCTTGAGAAGAATTGTATCTGTCATAGCACTTCTCCTTTTGCATCCCCACTACTCCTGGTAAATAAGAAAGACGGTTCATACTGCATGTGCATTGACTACAGAGACTTGAATAAGGCCATTATCAAGAACATGTTTTCGATCCCCAGGATAGATGATCTATTGGATGAACTTAAGGGTACTCAATTCTTCACTAAGATTAATTTGAGGTCAGGCTACCATCAAATTAGAATGAAAGTAGGAGATTAGCACAAGACAACCTTTCACACACAGAGAGTTTTATGAGTTCAAAGTGATGCCTTTTGGATCGACCAATGCACCAGCTACTTTCTGGGCACTCATGAACAAGATTTTGCAGCCTCTTCTTTACAAATGTGTGCTGGTATTTTTTGATGACATCCTTATTTACATCAAGGATAAGCAGGAACACATCAGACATGTCAAGCAAGTGCTGCAAATTTTGAGGTTGCATCAGCTTTATGCTAAAGCCAGCAAGTGCACTTTCATGGCAGAAGAGGTTGAGTATATTGGTCATATTGTGAGTAGGGATGGAATCCAGCCAAGGTCAAATGCATAAGGGAGTGCCCAACTCGGAGGCTTTTTGGGTCTTGCTTCTTTTTACAGGAGATTTATTGAACATTTTGCCAAGAGGGCAGCCCCTCTCATTGACCCATTGAAAAAGGATGCCTTCAAGTGGTCAGAAGAAGCGGCGCCACATATCGTTCGTACAAGCCCTGCATCTCATCCATATAGGTGCTTTCTGCTTGTACATTTTCTTACGCTGAATCATGCGTACATGTATTGCTTCCCTCCAAGTCGCGTTTGCAGGTTTTGTCAACATTCTTGAGTTTGTGCCTGTCCGACTTACCAGAGTTTGGGGCTTTTGTGTACATTGACATAAATTGCAGTAAATTTGCACATTTGCAGACAAATTTGGGGCTTTTCCTAATTTTGCCCTCTCTTTGGTGCAATTTCCCTCAAGAAATTGGTGCTTTTGTCATTGGGCTGCAATTTTGCAGTGGAAAAGGCATTTGGCAGCTTTTTAGGCATTTGTCCACTTAGCATGAGTGAGAATTTCAGACATTTGCTATTTTTAGAAGTTTGATTTGACGGATTTTGGGGCTTTTTGAGGCAAGTGACAGTTCATTGCAGACATTGCATGCTCGTGTAGTGACATGGAGCATAAATTTCACTTTACCCTCTTTTTGGCATACTTTTATTTTTTGGAAATTTGGGGCCTCTGCCGGGTTGAAACCTGCAGTTATCCCCTTTGCTTTGGGGTTTAATTTGAGGTCACTTTTGAGCGTTTGCAGGGCAGCTTTATGCATCTGGAGCATTGACATCTGTAGATTATTTAGTCATCTATTGCAGGACAGCCTTTTGCATTTGGCTCACTATTTGAGCAGCTTACTTGGCATTTACAATTACAAAGCTTTTGCTGTCATGTTTGAGTTGTCATTTGCAGCTTTGCAGTAAGCTTTGGAGCAGCCAGCTAATGATTGCATTGTAGCTTTGAGGCTTTGACATTTGTAGGGCACTTTCTTTTTGGCAAACCATAAGTTGTTTGGCAATGTAGTTGAGGACAAGCTTGATGGTACCAACTATCCCATGTGATCATACTTGGTGCGCCACCTGTTGGTCTCCTGAAAATTTGTATTTGGATCCGAGATTAGACCTATCTCTCTAGCACATGCATTTGTTGCCTCTGCAGCCACTACCATTGCCACTTCTGGTACATGTACCACTACTCCCATAGTGCCTGCCACACCTGGACATTACTTTGAGATCAGAGAGATGCACATGACCATGCAGTGATTGCTATGAATAGCAAGAGGGTTGTTATACCTCACATTTGGTGTTGCAAGATATCCAATGTTGCATGGGACACTTTGGCCAATCTCTATTAGATTCGGAATGAGGCAAGGGTTGCCTATTTGCACATGCAGCTAGAGAATGTTAAGATGAATGAAGAGGACAGCATGGATGCCTATCTCACACAGGTCAAGGATTTTAGAGAGCAGCTCATCAATGTTGATGAGATTGTTCCATATTCACAGGTAATGTCCCATGACACTTGATGGGCTCCTTGACTCATACCAAGGATGTGCTACGACATTGAGGCTAGTGGCCATGGGTAACCTAATCACTATTCTTTCGATCAGTTTGTTTTCCTATTCTTGTAGGAGGAGTAGAGCCGTCAAAATAGGGCTGCTTCTACTCATGCAGATCAGACCTTTGCCACCGATCACAGGGGCAAAGGCAAAAGGGGGGAAAATTACAGCAAGCCCAACAGACCTTCATCTGGCACCTCATTATCTTCTCCTCTTGCCGATGGGAAGAAGAAAAAGAAGAAGAAGTGCTGTAATTATTGCGGGAAGCCCGGCCATGACATCTCTGAATGTTGGAAGCGCATTGCTTTGGAAAGAAAAAACAGCAGCAAGGTCTTGCAGTTACAAATGCTCGTGCTGCCCATGATCACTGTCATGAGGCATCAAACCTAGCTCAGGATGAGTGGGCATTTGTTGTAACCTGCCACTAAATCCAGAGATGCTAGCTTCAGCCCAGGTTCTATATAAGCCCAATATTTTGAAGCGGTGCTTCTAAGCACATTACCTCCTGCAATTCTCTATTTCAATCCTTGAGTGATACTCCAGGCGGGGCATTGTCACTTGTGCAAACAATGCAGCATATCTTGTGAAAGGGATTTGTTAGGTGCAAGTCACATCAGTGTTAGTTGATACGGTGACACTTGTGGAAGTTTTGTATGTTCTAGGTATCAAGAAGAATTTGATTTCTATTTCACCCATCTCCACATATTGCTTTAGAGTTCTTTTTTACGGTTACCTTTGTGCTAGGTGTGATAACCGGCACGATAATTGTATTATACTCATTGGAACACTTGACAATGAAACAAGCTGCTATAGAAGCTAATGCCATTTCTGAATCTGTGACTTCCAATACTTATGGCATGAGAGATTGGGGCATCTAAACTTTAGTATTTTGGTGAAGATGCATTCAAAGGACATGGTGGTAGATCTCCTACCCATGCATGCAATTATAAAACATGTATGTAAGGGCTGCTTATTGTTTCAAAAGATGTGACCATTGGTGCATCCAGGAAGCTGCACCTAGTACATAGTGATGTATGCGGGCCGATGTGGATAGCATCACTTGAGGGCTACTGATACTATGTTAGTTTTGTGGATGACTGCACTAGGTTTACTTGGATTTATGCCTTGAAATCCAAGTCGGGTGTCTTCTCTTGCTTCAAGCATTTTCTTGCCTCAACAAAGAATGAGAGTGGGAAAAACCTCTTGACCCTCCGCACTGACTTAGGGAGGGTCATCCTGGGAGTTTTTTGTTTTTTTAGCAGCCCGGGGTATCATACATCAATGCACAGTGCCATACACTTGGCAACAAAATGGACTTGCGGAGTGAAAAAGTAGAACATCTACGGAAATGGGTAGGTGCATGCTTAAGGGGAAGTCTTCGCCCAATAAATTCCGGTTGGATGCAGCTATGTGTACCAACTATGTGCTCAACCTAGTAGCCACTTAAGCACTAACAGGGGGGGTGAGTACTCATCCCTAGAGTTTTTTGATTTTTTAGCAGCCCGGGGTATCATACATTAGTGCACAGTGCCATACACTCGGCAACAAAATGGACTTGCGAAGCGAAAAAATAGAACATCTACGGAAATGGGTAGGTGCATGCTTAAGGGAAAGTTTTTGCCCAATAAATTCTGGTTGGATGCAGTTATGTGTACCAACTATGTGCTCAATTGAGTAGCCACTCAAGCATGGAAGACCATGACCCCTTATGAAGCATGGATGGCCTGGGCCGCAAGCCTGTAATTGTTTAAATGCAGGTGATTGGATCTCTTGGATATGCACATGTACCTTCTCAACTGAGGCATAACTTTTTTTTTTTCCTCAAGAAAGAGACTTCTATTAAATATGAAAGACCCTCCTTGGATAGAGGTTGTTTCAGCCTAGCACAAGGCAAGGTCATTGTCAGTAGAGACATGGTTTTTGCTGAGAATGCAGCTTTACCTTGGCTGGACTGTAAGAAACAACACTCGTTAGAAGCCTCTAATGTATTTGATTCCATACCGCTCTTCCTTCAGTCACACACATATTCAGATGGCACTTTGCTTGGGTATGACTCCAAATCCTTCTAGCAAGTCACAAACTCCTTTTGTTGCCAACTTTCAGACTGATTTGCAGCCGGTAATCTGCTCCCGGCAGGCTCCAAGGTGCCACTCCAAAAGGGCTTGACAATTTATCCCGTCTCGGCGCCGAGTTGCACTTTATTCCGTGCTCCGCACATTCCCTTTTTCCCTTTTTCCTTGCCCTAACTGATTGGACGTTATACCGGTTTGTATTCCCTCTCGTTGATGATCTTGCAATTGATCATGCAGTTGATGAGGAGCAGGCTATCATAAGACAGTAGAAAAGAGTTCCAAGGTGGCTCTTGGATACTCTACGGGACAACAAGCAAGTTGAGCCCTTGGCTGCTCTAGGGGTGCACAAAAAAAATGCATGGCAATTTGCTTCATGTTGCATGGTTTTTGCTGAGAATGCAGCTTTACCTTGGCTGGACTGTAAGAAACAACACTCATTAGAAGCCTCTAATGTATTTGATTCCATACCGCTCTTCCTTCAGTCACACACATATTTAGATGGCACTTTTACTGGGTATGACTCCAAATCCTTCTAGCAAGTCACAAACTCCTTTTGTTGCCAACTTTCAGACTGATTTGCAGCCACTTGATGATCATGCAATTGATCATGCAGTTGATGAGGAGCAGGCTATCATAAGACAGCAGAAAAGAGTTCCACGGTGGCTCTTGGATACTCTACGGGACAACAAGCAAGTTGAGCCCTTGGCTGCTCACATTAGGGGCGCACAAAAAAAATGCATGGCAATTTGTTTCATGTTGCTTTTGATTGCTACCGCATATAATGAGAAACCTCTCTGTCATAAGGATGCATTTGATAGTAGGGAATGGATGGATGCCTTGAGAGCTGAACTTGATTCCATTCACGGAAATGGCACATTGGAGTTGTATGACTTGCCAGCAAGCAAGCGTGCATCGGCACTAAGAAGCTGAGAGCTGATGGCAGTGTTGATAGTTACAAAGCCCACCTTGTCGCAAAAGGCTATGCCTAGCAACTTGGCATTGACTTTCGCTCCCATGTCACACATTACGACCATTCGGTGCGTCATTGCTCTTGCATCCCTCAGGCATTTTGAGGTACACTAGCTAAACATTAGGACTGCTTTCCTTTATGGGATTTATTGAGAGAGGTCTATGTCACTCAGCCTCTAGGATTTGAGGTTGCAGGTTCTGAAACTCAGATATGCCGACTAGAAAGGGCCCTTTATGGTTTGAAGCAACACCACGAGCATGATATGCCAAGATACATTCTTTTTTGCTATGCCTTGGGTTTTAGAACCACCTACAGAGGCCACTCTTTATGTCTGAAAGAGTGAATCTGAATTTTCGATTTTAATTATCTATGTGGATGAGATGCTGCTTACCATTGGGCCCAACACACAGAAAAGGGTAGATTTCAAGATAGATTTGCAGAATTCATTTGCAATGTTAGATATGGACAGGTTGCACTACTATTTAGGCATCCAGTTGGCTAATGTTAAGGGGGGCATAATGATGAGTCAATCCAAATATATTGGACAGCTCTTGCAGAGCTTTCAATTCAAGGATTGTAAGGCGGTTTCCACTCCGTTGGAACCTGGTTTCCGATTTTCCTGCGAAGGTGGGAGTGCCTGTGCTCCATTTGATGTCATTCTTTATCAACAGGTTGTGGGCTGTGAAACCGGCCTTAAGGCCAACAAGAGGGCGGTAATAGACAACTAACCAGCCAATGCTTTCACACTAAAAATATTCAGCAAATATCTCAAACACAAATTGTGGAGCTAGAGTGCTTCTGCTCAAGAACAAGGACACAGATTGGCCCAAACCCTTGGCGCCCTCTTTGGTATTTCGTTATTAGTTGGAGAAATCAGCAAATAAGATACGCAATGAATTCAATCTCAGTTGCATTCAATATATTTCCCACTCGTAGTAGGCATCAGTATCCCAAGTAATAACCTTGTTGGGTTCTGCTCTCACACCTCGATGGCAATGGGCATCCATCTCTGCTCAAACACCTGCATAAGGCTTGGAGTTGTTGCTAGCAGCCCATGTGGGGTCACACAACTCCCCTCACTGCCATGGGTGTCTACTGGTTCACTGAAATACCCAAGCAATGGGTGAGAGCATAGCTAGTGTGCCCACAACCTTGGAAGCAAGAACTTGAACTGCAAGTATCCATGGTGGACCACCTTGCAAACTAGGCCTCTCCAAACACAACTAACAGCTAGGAGCAATCATAATAGGGCATGTGTGAACTCTTAACCAACCCGGAGAAAGAAAGAAAGAAAGTTTATTAAAGTCTTTGGAAGACCGATGGGTCTACGAGACTGTGAGAATCCTGATATAAACAAACTATGAGCGTAGAGCTACTAAACGAGCATCCACACCAATGCAGAATGCAAAAAGGTAGGTTAAGTACTACATAGTCATGTCAGAGTGATCGTCTACACATCAATATCATCATCATCATTAGCAGTTCGCCCAGTTGAATGAGACGGTGGGAGCATGAAGTCGGTGATAGAGTGTTGTCAGCTACTCAAGGGCGTGGTTCTGTGTCGTCTCTTGATCATAGCTCTGCCTCTAACAAGGGCTGCAGTGACCCATGTCGATCGAGTGCCGACTCTGAACAGAGAGGAGATATCCCCAAGTGTAATTTGTGCATCAATCTGCTTGATCTGTCGTGTCGCTAGCTCTGGATCTCAGTCATGTCGGGACCTCGTAGTGTGGGCGGACTGCGCTGGTTGGAAGAACTCCGTGATCGAGCTGTGTGAAGGGTCTACCAAGGAGGAGCTCATTCACGAGGTAATGCATACCAATTGGGAAGCTCACTTTCCATCTTGCCTCACATACAGTTGCCTGTGCAATCAAGACCCATTTGATCGTGCACGCAGACTAAGGCATTTGCAAATGGCCACAAGCTTGAACCAGCTGTACAGTTGTTGCGTACAACAGCCCGTACATTGATCCTATGTCTTGTATGGCTGATCCGTACGCTGCAGACTGACCAGCCCGTCCACAAACCGTTTCGTGTCAAAAAACGCATAGGTGGCTTTTTGGTCAAAAGTCAACGCGCCAAACTTTTGGTCAACGTTGACTTTTTACCCAACCTGATCAACGATCGGCGTTGACCAGCCAACCAAGGTCAACGGACGATGTTGACCAAGTCAACCAGGCTGACCTATCAGCCTATAAAAGGGCAGCCTTTGGCCCTCATTCTTCATCCACTCCTCAAGCCTTCAAGCCTTTAGAACAACAGAGTTTGTAGTGAGGGTTTCAGCCCCTTCATACAGTTGTATTCAGCCCTTTGGGCATTCATTATTCAGTTGTATCTATTTCCTCTTCCGAGGTCCACTACATTCTCTCCCTCTGATTCTCTCACTCACATCCACAGCATCACTTTGTGTATTCAGTGCATCATCTTGCAGTTGCAGTTAGTATTGATCAGGAGAGAGAGTGAGGATAGTCTATCTCCCCCTACATTGGTATTAGAGCTTCAGTTTTCTTTCCTGAGATAGGGAGGGTTGATAATTTTCAGAATGTAATTTTCCCCAACCCTCTTTCCATCGAGGGTATTTTGGTGGTGGTGGTACGGTGTTCCAAGCTATGGCTGGTCAAGCTGTAGATAATCCTGTAATGCTTGGAAACTACCCAATGGGTTCTCCGCCTGGTATGCAAGGAGTGCAAGGGAATGTTTCTGGGGGTATGGAGCCCGGAATGCCTAACATAATGTATGGTAATATTGGCATGCAGACAAGAATGCAAGGTGGAATGTCAGGGAATTTTGGAGCCCCCACGGGTATGTTTGGTATGCCTGAGCTGGTTTGGCAAATCCTCTAATGGGTAGTGGCAGTGCAAGACAGGCTAAAGGTAATGCTATGCATCCTCCATTTTTGCAGCCACATGTTTATGACAATCTGACACCCAAAGGGAAGGTAAAGGATTATAAGGAAGGTAGAGCAGCAGTGAAGTTTAAGACCTTCCATGGGGCTCAAGATAGGCTGAAGGCTCTAACTTTTGTGCAACAGCTTGATGCAGCCTTCTCAGGAAGAAACTTCACCGAGTCCTCTAAAATGTGAAAGGCAGCCACCTTCCTGAAGGGAAATGCTTTAAAGTGGTGGACCAATTTGTTGCTACAGAACAAAGCACCGACTAGGTCTTTTCAGCTACTTGGCTGACAATGATGCAGCCAACTATCATAACTTGGAAGAGTACAATAAAAAGTTTTGGGAAGCCCTATTACCGGTTAGCTCTTATCGGCATGTGCCTTTGTCAGAGCAAATTGAATGGGATGCTCAAGGAAATCAGAGACTACTGCACAAAGACAAGGGTAACCAACATGTCTCAATAATTGAAGATGCTACCACAGCTGATGCACTATTGCTTAGAAAGACCCATCTACAACCGATAAAAGTCTCTTGTACATCTGCTGTACTTTTTTCATCAAGGTCTTCACTTTCCTTGAGCTGAATACTTGCTGTCCACTCAGCATCTTTATTTGGGAGCAAAATATTTTTTGCAGTCGAAAGCCTTGAGGCTTGTGCAGTCACAAGTACTTGCAGTTGAGAGTTGGACCTCTTCTCTTTTGCCTTTGTCAGTTGTGGTACTTCTTTTCTATTTGCATCAATGGTTGGCAGCAAAGATGACCTTTTTTGGGATGCTTGGTTTAGAGGACAAGCTTGATGGCACAAATTGTCCCATGTGGGCATACATGATGGGGCATGTCTTGGTTGTCAAGAATTTGTGGAATATTGTTTCAGGCACTGAGGTCACACCTACATGTAATGCTGCTTCTGGTGCTACAGCCACTGCCTCTTGTACTATAGGTACTGCTTCAGGCTCATCTGGTATGCCACTTTAGGAACAGTTGTATCTTCTACTACAGGTACTTTGCCTCCTACACAGGAGCAGATTTAGTGGGATGGTCGTGATGCCAAAGCACATACCTTGATTGAAATTTCAGCTACAAGGGTCATTATCCCTCATATCCGGTCTTGCAAGATAGCAAAGCAAGTGTGGGATCAGCTTGCATCCTTAAATCAGGTTCAAAATGAGACGCGGGTTGCCTATCTCCGCAAGCAGTTGAAGGATTTGAAGCTTGAAGAGGGTGGTTACATAGATGTCCATCATACCAGTGTGAAGGATTTGAAAGAGCAATTGGCTAACATTGATGAGGTGGTTCTTGATTCTCAGCTTGTTTCTACTACCCTTTATGGGTTGCCTGAGGCTTTGCTACTACATTGCAGTTGGTTGTAGGTGGCAATGCTAACCATTATTCCTTTGACCAGCTGGTTGCCCTCTTACTTGAGGAGAAACAAAGTCATGCAAACCTCAATGCTTCTATGGCTTGTGATCAAGCCTTTGCTGCCCAGCATAAAAACAAAGGCAAAGGCAAGGTTTCAGCTGGTAAACCCCCTCATTCAGATGCTCGTCACTCCCATGATGCTTCTTCTACGGGAGATAAGGAGGAGGAGAAAAGATACAACTATTGCAGGAAACCTGGGCATCACATTTCTGAATACAGGAAGAGAATTGCATCTGAGAAGAAGAAGAAGAAAGAGTCTGGTCTTGCAGTATCTGGTTCTCCTAGTCCAGAGGACCGACATGAGTCAGCTAACTTTGCTCAAGACTAGCATTGGGCTTTTCTTGTTACATGTCAGTATAATTCTGATGTTCATGATGCCTACATGACAGTTTCTAATATATCTAATGCTTGGTTCTTTGAAAGTGGTGCTAGCAAGCACATAACTTTTTGTAGGAAGTTATTCAGCTCACTTGAACATGCATCTAAGGGGGGGACAGTCACATGTTCCAATAATGCATCATATACAGTGAGAGGCATTGGGCAAGTTGCTCTTACTTCTGTTTCTGGTTATGTTCCAGGCATTTGCAAGAACCTCATCTCTGTTTCAGCCTAGCTACTTGTGGCTATCAGGTTCTCTTTGATGGTATTCGGTGTGCGCTTTATGATGCTACACATGCCTTTACCATGGTCTTGACTAGGACATTGACTAGAGGGTTGTATAGACGTGATGCCTATGACAGATGCTCGGATGATGTTGGACTTGCAGATGCATATGCCTTTGCTATTGATTCCTCTACCATGGTAGATACCCATTTGTGGCATGAGAGGTTTGGACACCTCAACTTTGGGGCTTTGGTGAAGCTACATAAGGATGGTATGGTTGTTGATCTTCCCAAAATGCATATGCATTCAAAGCATATTTGTGAACCTTGTTTGCTGGTAAGATGTACCGTTCTGCATTTCCCAAGGATGGGAGAGCTGGTGCCTCACGCAAGCTTTATTTGGTTCGTAGTGAGGTTTGTGGACCCATGTGGTTTGCAACTCTTGGGGGATTCTATTATTTTGTCACATTCATTGATGACTTCACCAGGTATACTTGGATTTTTACATTGAAATCCAAATATGAAGTTCTCGATGTTTCAGGCATTTTATTGCCTTGGCTGAGAGTGAGAAAGAAAGAAAGAAAGAAAGTCTATTAACGTCCACGGGAGACCAAGAGGTCTATGGGACAACATGAAAGCCATCTAGTACATCAGCTTAGGGAGGGCGCAGGGAAGCTAAAAGCAGCTCCATTTATTTAGAGAGTACATATATTGTAGCCTAGATAAAACACACACATATATATAGTTGGCCTTACATCAGTTTAAGATTGAGAGTCTTTTGGTTTTGATTTAAACTCTCAAATGAGTGCTATCCCGTCCCGGTAGACTGCCTATTTACCATCCTTCCTGGCAGCCCGAACCTTTGCTAATTCCTTTGCCTTATCCTTCAGTTGAGTTCAGTTGAGCCTTGGTGAGTTCCTCGGCTATCCATATCTTCGTCCCTTTCAGCTTGTGAGATTGCCACAGAACTTTTATACGTATGTCTCGTGAGTTGAACGTAATGATAGCATGACCATTACATTGACCGATATGAACTACTCGAGCTTCACCGTCATCATCTGGGTTGTCAGGATTGTCATCGGCATCTGTTGTCCAGTCAACAGTAGGCATGGCTGTTTGGACATGTGCTAAGGTATCACTAAAAGATTCATCTTCTTTATACCATCCATCTGGAAGCCCCCCAATTCTGATTTTCAAAGCATTATCCTTTCTAGCTGCATGTTCTTTAATCTCTTCCTGAATATCAGCTTTGTTGACCTTTGCATCAAACTTTATAATCACTTCTTGCTTGGCTGTTTGCATTTCAGTATGAACTAGATTCTTGACTGCAGAGACTAGTTGGGGGGTATGGGGGGAAGCATTGCATGACTTTATAACCTCGTCAATGACTTCCTTCTGGTATTGTCAATGACTTCCTTCTTACCAGGTCCTTCCAAGACTTGAATTCTAGCTATGGCATCTGTTAGCTGCGTCCTCGGCTCACTCACTTGATCCTGTAGGAAGTAAATTTGTTCATGATATCCAACAATTGGTTGGTCAAAAAGACCACCTCGTTCATATATATGTGCATACGGGGAAGGCATCCTGGCTGCCACTATGGAGTATCTGGCTTTGTTACTGGAGGCTGCTGGAGTGGAAGGGGTTTTTAAAGAGGAGGAAGGTAGGCTGGCCCATGATTTGCTGGCCATATCTCTTGTGACCCCTTGGCTGAGCTAACTCCCTAGTTGGGCTGGGGGCTCAGCCCAGCTAGGGGTTCCTAATTGAAGAGCTTGCTACAACCGGCTAGGGGATTAGGGAGCAGAAGCGGAACGGGAGCAAGAAGCGGAACGGGAGCAGGTACAGGTACGGACGGGAGCGGGAGTAGGAGCAGGTACGGACGGGAGCAGGAGTAGGTACGGACAAGAGGGGGGGGGGAGGGGGCTAGCAGAGTGGCTACGAGAGGGGGCTAGCAGAGAGGCTACGGGAGGAGGGGGGGCGGAGATGCTACGGGAAGGAGAGGCTACGGGGTGGGGTGGAGAGGCTACGGGAGGGGGGGTGGAGAGGCTATGGGAGCGGAGAGGCTATGGGAGGGGAGGGCAGAGAGTCTATGGGAGTGGGGGCGGAGAGGCTACGGGAGGAGGGGGGGTGGAGAGGCTACGGGGGAGAGGCTATGGGAGAGTGGGCTGAAAATTGCTCACCTTAATGCAGACAGGGGGAGTGAATATATGTCAAAGGAGTTTGCTGTTTTTTTGGCCTCATGTGGCATTCATCATCGCCTTACACTCCTCAACAGAATCCCGTGGCTGATCAGAAGAATAGATCAGTGATGGAGATGGCTAGGTGTATGTTGAAAGGCAAGCACTTGTGTAAAAGTTGTGGTTGGATGCCGTTATGTGTGCTAAGTCCCACAAAGGCATTGAAGACCATTACACCTTATGAGGCTTGGACAGGTCATAAGTCCATGATTTCTCATTTGGATGCTTGGCATATGCCCATGTGCCTTCTCAGACACACACCAAGTTGGATGATAAAGCTGTCAAATGCATTTTCATTGGGTATAGCTCAGAGAGCAAGGGCCATAAGCTGTACCCGCCCTGTACGGGCAAGTGTATTGTCAGTAGGGATGTTGTCTTTGATGAATCCTCCACTATGTCTTTGCTAGCTGTGAAGGGGGCATTTTGATGTCACAATCCAAGTATGTTGGATAGCTTTTGCAGCGTTTTCAGTTTGAGGATTGCAAGCCAGTATCCACACCATTAGAGCCCGGTTTTCACTTCTCTTCTGAGGATGGCAGTGGTGTATGTGATGTGACGCTCTATCAGCACACAATTTGTTCTTTGATTTACTCATGCCATACGAGGCCTGATCTTCAGTATGCTGTCTCACAGTTGAGCAGATATATGCACAGCCCCTCTACGCCCCATTGGCAGGCCGTGAAGTGTGTCTTCAAGTATCTCAAAGGCACTCAGCATTTGGGCCTCCTTTATGAGGCTGATTCTTCACTTGTTATGCATGGATTCATCGATAGTGATTGGGCTGGCTGTTCGGACACCTGTGTGTCACATAGTGGCACCTGTTTCATGCTGGTACTTCATGCATCTCTTGGTTCAGCAAGAAGCAGATTACAGTTGCTAGTTCTAGCTGTGAAGCTGAGTACAGAGCAGCTTTTACAGCTACAGTGGAGTGTGTTTGGCTCCGGAAGTTACTTGCAGATCTTCATGCATGTCAGACTGCTCCTACCGTCATCTTCACTGATAGTCAGAGTGCTTTGGCTATTGCACGGAATCTTGTTTTCCATGCTCACACAAAGCATATTGAGATTCACTATCACTTTGTTAGAGAGATTATTAGAAGGTGATACTCAGTTGTCTTATGTTAATATTTTCCCACTGAAGACAACTTGGGAGATCTATTTACGAAGGCTCTCCCTCCCTGCCATGTTGCTCTCTCTGCTCCCCGCCATGCTGCTCTAGCCTCTCCGCCATGCTGCTCTCCCTCCCTACCATGCTGCTCTCTTTGCTCCCTGCCATACTGCTCTCTCCCCTACTCCTGCTCCTCGCATTGCTGTTCCTGCCCCACGTCACTCAGCCCCTAGCCCCGCCTCCCTAGCCTAGCCTGTTGCGCCACCTCCTTTAGCCCCGCCTCTCAGCCTCTCCGCCTCAGCTCCTAGCCTCTCCGCCTCAGCCCCTAGCCCCGCCCGCAACCCCTAGCCCCGTCTCCCTAGCCTAGCTTGTTGCGCCACCTCCTATAGCCTAGGACTACCTACCCCGCCACTAGCCTACCTCCCACCTACCACAGCAGCTTAGCAGCTGCTCTACCTACCTACCTACACAATACAACTCAGCAAAGGCCCGATGGCCTGTCGTGGCTTGCACCAGGGCCAATAAAGGCCACCGAATTTTTGTACCAGGGGCACGCAGGTCCCCCGGCTTGTGACAGAGCATAGAAGCCCCCCCGAACTGAACCTGGAGGTCAAGAAGGTGCCTTAGGCCCCTCGTGAGCTGCTGCCTCCACTCCACCAGCAAACTGCAGAAAAAGATACTCAGAGGTCAGGGAAAAAAAGACCAGCAAATCAACTGTCTAAACATGACGACACGGAGCTGTGTTAAGGCTCTCGAAAGTGCAATGCAAGTGTACATGGCAGGAACACCCCCCAAGAATACCTCCGAGGTATTGACCCACTTCATCAAAATTTGCTTGGCCTTGTTGAAAAGGTCGATAGCCTCGAGACCACTAATGTGGCATTGATGGGAGAAAAGACACATATTGACATGACCCTAAATGAAATCAAGAAGCAAGGGAGGCATATGCAAGAAGAATGGCAGAAGGAGAAAGGGAAGAAGGACGAATGGGAAAAGGAGAAGGAGACATGGGAATATGAGAAGGTCAACCTCAAGGACAAAATGCAGGCCATGGGGACAGAATTACAGCAATTGAGGGATATGCAGAGGGTACCAAAAGGTACGTGCAAGGCAATGGAAGAGATGAGAGCCGAGAATGAGAAGCTGAAAAAGGAGATGGCAGCACTACAGATGACCATACAAGGGAAGCATGCTGAGTTCACACAGCAAATCATTAAAGGTAAGCATATATACTAGAATGGAAGAATGTGGTTAAGAAGGGTGCAGCAGCCCCCAAGAAAGAGATCATCTCTGAAGCCCTGGAGGAAGAGAAAAGGGGAGCAGCGAGGCCTTGAATGTTTGATGCCAAGACCTTGTTCACCAAAATGGGAGTCAATCTCACATGCGAGACAGCATGGAGGGTTGGTAAAGTTGAAGCTCCAACAAGACCACTTGTAATGAAACTATGAACAGCTATGGATAGGTCCACTCTCATGAGCATGAGGGCAACCCTGAAAGGGACCAGAGTATTTTGATCTCACGCTGTTGCAGTAGGAGCATCGGAGAGAAGGGATGATACGGGTTATGGCAGCAAGAGATGCGGGGAAATGGGCTGCCTACAGGGATGGCAAAGTGATTATTCGAGAAAGAGTCGACAGAGGTGACAAGGGGGAAGGGGAGAAGGAAGAGGGTGAACTATGACGGTGTCAGAGCCGGGAGAAGAGTGCACAAAACAAGCTGAGTATGGCTGTATGGAACTGTAATGGCACACTTTGGTCCGACGTAGGTGGCTTCTCGGAGACATACACAGGGAGAGACATCATCTTCTACACTGAGACACATGAGAGCACAGAGAGAGGGCTGCCCACAGTGACAGGGTACACCTGGGAGTCTGCTCATAGGAGAGAAACGAGGAGAGATAGTGGAGTACAAGGCTCTGGAGGTGTAGCTGTCCTTTTCAAAACACACTTGAGACCACTCATATCTGTGTGATACGGAGAGAGGAACATGCACGTCACATGTGGATACGAGTGCAGCCACTAGATGCCCGACCGATCTTCATTGCAGTATGCTATTTCCCTCCACACACGTCATCATATGCCCATGATGTCACTACAGAGGGACACAGCCCTTATGAGACGATACATGATGATATCATAGAGTTCTCCAGACAGGGAGACACCCTCCTTCTGGGGGATTTCAATGCAAGGACGAGGGACAAGCAAGTGGGCTTACTTGACTTCACATATGAGAGAGATCCCTATATGATGCCAGAGTTAGCAGTAGAACTTGGGATTCAGAGACTCTCTGCAGATACTTCACATGTGACAGCATACGGGCGACATTTGCTTGAGTTGGGAGCTATCCACGACCTCATCATCTACAATGGCCTTCAGAGATGGCCATCATATGAGGGATTCACATGCTTCCCACATGGAGGCGGGATTAGCACAGTGGACTACCTACTGGGCCCATTGGCTTTTGTCTCACAGATACATGACCTCACCATACCCCCCTCCCACATGGAGCCAACCACTCATATCTGGCCTTTGATGTTCTTGCTACTACACCAGGCACAGGGAGAGTTCCTACCGCTACCCGTACCCAGATCCACTTTGACCATGCCCTTGATCCAATGTATGTGTGTCACTTAGCCAGAGAGCTTCCGGCCTTATTGGAGGCTGATTTAGACCTCACCCACACCTCAGCCACCCTTGTCACAGTGATACAGGATGCTGCCACCAGATCCTTTCCTACCACCCGATCTTCACGGGTACGAGATGGGAAGATGCCTCAAAACCCTTGGTTTGATGATGAGTGCAGAGAGATGCGAGCCCACCTCACACGGGAGTGATCCTTGGGTCAGTTGACGTCACATCAGGCACACAAGATGTTTCAGTGGTTGACATGTCACAAGAGACGAGCCTTCCTCACACATAGGATGGATGAGATCATCAGATCATTTCGCGGAGAAGACCCAACCACTGGGTGGGGATTCCTCGCGGAGGGGAAGCCACCCAATCCTCATCACTGATCCGGGTGTGTGGCACACTTATGCATGCTCCTTATATGATGTTTTGAGGCAGACACCGCCAGACATGTCCACTATGCCCAGGCCCACTACTTGTCATCTATTCACTACGCAGAATGTGCGGGCTGCACTTCGCCGGCTCTACAACCGGAAAGCATAGGATCACGAAGGCCTTCGGACAGAGCACTTCGCACATGGGCAGGTAGTCCTAGCACGGGTCCTTGCACATATGTTTAACCTTGCAGTTTGTCACAGCTTCCCACTAGCATGGAGCACCACTACTATCGTATCGATACACAAAGCAGGAGACCTCATGGACACTGGGAACTATCACACCCTCATGATTGGCCACACACTGGTGGCCAAGATCTATGGATCGGTACTAGAGAGAGAGATCGGCAGTCATACCGAGGCACGGGGGCAACAAGCACTAGAACGGGCAGGATTTAGGAGGCAGCACTCTACTCTAGACCACATTTTTACTCTGAGGGCTATCATTGAGGAGGTGAGGTCCAGACATCAGAGAGTCTACACATGCTTCGTAGACTTTCGAAAGGCCTTTGACACTGTTCCATGATCCCGCATGATCAGGAGACTAGAGGAGATGTAGATCCCAGAGATGCTGATTTGGGGTGTGATGAGCTTATATGAGTCAGTCAGAGGCAAGGTCCGTGCCCCAGGCGGCCTATCAGATTGGGTCGAGAGCACCGCTGGAGTGAAGCAGGGCTGCCCGCTCTCACCGACTCTCTTTGGACTCTACATTGATGAGATCACATCTTTCATAGATCGCCTAGGTGGTGAGGGCTAATTACTAGGGGATCTCCTGATACAGATATTGTTATATGCTGATGATATAGTCCTTATATCCTCTTTAACGGAGGGGCTGTAGAGAGATCTGGAGGCTTTAGAGGTGTTTTGCAGAGAGAGAGATCTGACGGTCAACCTTGGGAAAACTAAGGTTATGATCTTCAACACCTCACGAGCAGTGACTAACCAACTCACTTTCACCTATCGTGGTGAACTAGTGGAGATAGTGCAGTCATACACATATTTGGGAGTAGTCTTCATAGGACCCATCTTCACGATGAAACATGCAGCCTAGGCACGACTCACACGAGGGCGTAGTGCTTTGGCTAGACTAGAGCGGCAGTGTTTCCAGGCGCACTTCCAAGATCCACCGACGAAGGGTTGGCTTTTCGACACACTAGTGCGGCCGACTGTCATGTATGCAGCACCTTTCTGGGGCTGCGATCTTCCGAGGATAGACTGGAGGAGCTTTGAGCGGCTACATGTGACGATGGGATCCAGGATGAGATCCGATGTAAGCCCTCAGTTCCACATGAGATAGTACAGGTAGAGTTCGCCATGACACCTCTCCAGGTTGATGCCATCTTTCAGCCAGTGACTTTCATCCACAGAGGCAACTACAAGATGATGCACTCAATACACAAAGTGATGCTGTGGATGTGAGTGAGAGAATCAGAGGGAGACCTAGAGGAGGTGAATCCTCACTAGATCCCTAGAGGAGGTGAATCCTCACTAGATCCCTGAAGAGGCTGAGGCTACCTTGTTGGTCTGTTGCGGGGAGGCCTGACTCAGTTGCTCTGAAGGCTTGAAGGCATGAGGAGTGGATGAAGAATGAGGGCCAAAGGCTGCCCTTTTATAGGCTGATAGGTCAGCTTGGCCAATTTGGTCAATGCCGACCATTGACCTTGGTTGGCTGGTCAATGCCGATTGTTGATCAGGTTGGGCAAAAAAGTCAATGTTGACCAAAGGTCAACGTGTTGACATTTTGGCTCGAAAAATCGACTTTGCGTTTTTTGACCTGCAATGGCGTGGCGTTGGCTGTGTGCTGATTGCTGATTGTGCAGGGCTGCTTGAATGGTTGTATGGACGCCTACGTGGCCGTTGACCTGGTTGCTTGCGCTAGTACTGGCTAACATGGCCACGGGCATGTGGATGCTCGTGACATCTCTTTCTGGTGGAATTCGAACAAGCATATGAAAGGGGCTTCCCATCTTGTTAACGGAGGTGACTGTCTGTGGTATACCTGGATGATAAATCTTGATCCAAATGCCTGGTTCATGAAACCGAAAATGGTTGCTAAAATCATGAATCCTGATTTGCAGGTACTGAATGCCTGAATTTGGTGCTAACTTATGGTATGGATATTTGCCGTGGGCTAATATTCCAAGATGAGGCTCCCTGTGGTTTTCCTCGGTGCATATAGGTGATAGGGACGGAGGAAGACTGGTTTTGAGAGAGGCATCCCTGTCTTGGTGTAACCCTGTTGCCTGGTGTAATACTATATCCTGCTGTAACATTGTATCCTACCGTAATATGTGTCTTGTTGGAACTTGGTGCCAGCTTCGAACCCCTGGAATGACTGATATCAAAGGTTGAGATGGAACACCCTTGCTCCAAAAGATGAACTTCGACCCATGGCCTGGGGATTTTAACATCCAAGCCTTGGTGATGATAATCTGGCCGGACTTCAAACTGGTGCCACCATCGTGCTCCCAAGATGATGTCCGCTGCTTGAGTGTGCGACCCTGAGTGGCCGACTGTGTACCCACCTTGAGATCTTCAGAGTGGCTGAAGCTACCTGCATGTTGCTCTCTATCTGCTGCCTACTGGCATCTACTTCAACCAGGAGCCAAGTGGACTAGCCTCCAGGAACCACCATCCAGAAGCTGCCCTGGAAATGTACCGTTCAAGGTCATTGGTTCTGTTGGCGTAAGAGGCAACTGAGCCTTCTGAGCTGCTTTGGTGGAGATGATGTCCTCGGAACTGCCTGAGTTTGCTAGGATAAGGACCTTCTGACCACCGTCCTGTCCATAAAATTGAAACATATTGGGAAATTGATGAGGCTCCCCCTTCTGCTGAGCTTCAAGCTTCTGGATGACTACTGATGTTGTCCTTGTAGTTTGTTGTTTATCAAGCTCCTCAATGATGAGTGAGGTTGTTGAAGCTGCATAGGCAGCACCCAAAGCCTTCCTGAAATGGCCGAAAAGCGCTTGGTTCAATAGGCAGGGGCCAGCAGCCTGATCGGCTGAAACCGACCAGCCAGTCGGTTTTGCTGCCCCAAGGTTGGTTGGCTCCTAGCCTTACATAAGGGGCCCTTGGCCCCCTTTTCCCTCACTCAGCCTTCAGCCTTCCTCAGCTCACAGCCAGCCCTGTGCCCTCTAGATCTAGCCCTGAAGAGCAGCAAACCATAGCAGCTCAGTTCAGCCTGACCTTGGGAGGTATATGCAGCACTTCAGCAGGGAGGTTTAGTGGTTGTTTAACTAGCTCTTTGCAGTTTTCTTTTATAGTTTGGAAAGCTCTCTTTTCAACTCTTTTTACTCAGGTTTCTCCGCCCCCCCCCTCCCGTAACCTCTCCGCTCCCCCTCCCGTAGCCTCTCCGCCCCCCCTCCCGTAGTCTCTTTGCTCCCCCCCTCCCGTAGCCTCTCCAGCCCCCCCCTCTCGTAGCCTCTTTGCTAGCCCCCTCCCCCCCTTCCTCTTGTTCGTACCTGCTCCCGCTCCCGTCCGTACCTGCTCTTGCTCCTGCTCCTGTGCGTACCTGTACTTGGTCCCGTCTTGCTCCCGTCCATACTTGCTCCCGTCCGTACCCACTCCCGTCCGTACCTACTCTTGCTCCCGCTCCCATCCGTACCCCTACGCCCGTACGTCTTGCTCCCGTTCCGCTTCTGCTCCCTACTTCCCTAGCTGGTTGTAGCAAGCTCTTGAATTAGGAACCCCTAGCTGGGCTGAACCCCCAGCCCAACTAGGGGGTTAGCTCAGCCAGGTGGTAACAGGAGATGTGGCTAGCAAAGCATGGCCCGGCCTACTTTCCTTCTCTTCAAAAACCCCTTCCACTCCAGTAACAAAGCCAGATACTCCACAGTGGCAGCCAGGACGCCTTCCCCGTATGCACATATATATGAACGAGGTGGTTTTTTTGACTGACCAATTCTTGGATGTCATGAACAAATTTACTTCCTATAGGATCAAGTGAGAGAGCTGAGGATGCAGCTAACAGATGCCATAGCTAGAATTCAAGTCTTGGAAGGACCTGGTAAGAAGGAAGTCATTGACGAGGTTATAAAGTCATGCAATGCTTCCCCCCCTACCCCCCAACTAGTCTCTGCAGTCAAGAATCTAGTTCATACTGAAATGCAGACAGCCAAGCAAGAAGTGACTGTGGAGTTTGATGCAAAGGTCAACAAAGCTGATATTCAAGAAGAGATTAAAGAACATGCAGCTAGAAAGGATAATGCTTTGAAAATCAGAATTGGGGGGCTTCTAGATGGATGGTATAAAGAAGATGAATCTTTTAGTGATACCTTAGCACATGTCCAAACAGCCATGCCTACTGTTGACTGGACAGCAGATGCCAATGACAATCCTGACAACCCAGATGATGACGGTGAAGCTCGAGTAGTTCATATCGGTCAACGTAATGGCCATACTATCATTACATTCAACTCTTGAGACATACTTATAAAAGTTCTACGACAATCTCACAAAGTTGAAAGGGACGAAGATATGGATAGCTGAGGAACTCACCAAGGCTCAACTGAAGGATAAGGCAAAGGAATTAGCAAAGGTTCGGGCTGCCAAGAAGGATGGTAAATGGGCAGTCTACCGGGACGGGATAGCACTCATTAGAGAGTGTAAATCAAAACCAAAAGACTCTCAGTCTTAAACTGATGTAAGGCCAACTATATATATGTGTGTATGTTTTATCTAGGCTACAATATAGGTACTCTCTAAATAAATGGAGCTGCTTTTGCACTCCTTGGGAGCTGCCCTGCGCCCTCCCTAAGCTGATGTACTAGATGGCTTTCATGTTGTCCCATAGACCTCTTGGTCTCCCGTGGACGTTAATAGACTTTCTTTCTTTCTCTCAGCTTCACACAGTTTTCTCAAGCTCCATATCTCAGATTTCCGACCTACCTTCATCTCTCTCACTCATGCAGCTCCGCTGCATGCCCGGGGACATCACAAGCCTCTTCCATAGCCTTGCATAGTGGTCTACATGTACGGTGTGGGCAGCGTTGGCCTTGGTTGAGATTGGGTTTGTTTCCCAGGCATTTGTGGGTCAGCTCTCAGTGTTGAAGGGTCATCGTGAGAGTTGCATCCCGTGCTCTTTGAAGGTGTGTGATTTGTATATTTTGTAGTTCTCCAAGTATCAACCAAATTCTTCCCTATTTGGAGAAGAGGCCATGCAACCGGCCTTCAGTAAACTAAAGGGCAGTAAACTGTAACTATGTTTACACCCACACTGATTACAGCCTCATTGCATCATTTCCAGCCACTTCCATTAATTAAATACCACCGAAAAGCACTTACAAACAAATGGGATGGAGGCTAGAGTGTCCCTGCTCAAGGAATGCAAATACAAGACACCACACTGGCCCCAAATTCTTGGTGTCCCTTTCGGTATTTATTTATTTCTTTAGGAATGGAAATCATGCAACAAGGGCTCACCCTTGCACAGTGCTTCAAGCTATTCCTCTGTCAAAGCCAAGCCTTGGCTACAACCTACATTCAATCCTGGTGCACATGCTAGTACCCAAGTGCCAGGGCAAGGCTAAGGCATTCACCATTGTCCATGATCACCAGCTATAAAGTTGTCCGGGCATTCCACAAAGCACTTGCTCTAAGGGTGTGGCTCTCCCACCATCTATTGGCCACCTTCTTAGGGCGACATTGTATCAACACAGTTCTCACACTGAACGAGAGACCTCAATAGAGGAAGAAAATCACACACTGCCCCTGTAACACCCATCTAGTTACACCCCCTGTAACTATGTGTCTATTCACAATGTGGATGGCCAAGAGGGGACTTCCAATAGCGCAATAACAAGCTTCCAAAATGACCAAATGCGATTAGAAATGAAAGGAAGACTGACAAGAGAACTTAAAGCAGTTCCAAATGGTCTCAAATCAGCTCCAAGGTGCTCCAATCCAATCCAGAACACCTCCAGACGTAGCAGATCCAGCAAGCAAGAGATAGCAGGAGGAAAGAGAGGAAGGAAGAGAGAGAGAACGGGCTGGAATCAGAGAGGGAAAGTGAGTTGGATGATCTCACGCCGGAGAGAAGTAGTAATCAACGAGCAATGAATGCCTCGGGATTCGTGCAACGTGAAACATCCTGTATAGCCTACGTTGAATCGTTCGTAGAACAAGAGGAAAAGTATGTACAGCCAGCAGTTAATGTAATTCGGCCACCTTGGTTTGCGTGCCAATCAAACGCTCTATCCGTATAGTTTGTCTTGGGAAGCGTGCATGACAACCGTACTATGTAGTACAGCCTTGAAGATGCCTTAGAATGCATGCCACTCTAAGCAAAACAATCGTACAACACCTCGGGATCAACACCTACAGCCCGTATAGTCGTACGGATTGCCTCGAGGTGCGTGCAGCAGCAAAGGACGTGGAGAGAGGATTTTGGAATGCGTGCCACACTTCCGTACTCATCACCTCGGAATGCCTGAAAGGAGCAAGATAAAACGTCAAAAAATAATCCCGTACCTTAGCCTTGGAAGGAGAGGAAGGGGTGGGTAGACTTGCATGAGGGATTGCCACGTGGCTCCTCATTAAAGTCTAACCCTTCCAAACCAATGGAACATTGGTTTGCCCCCACATTAAAGTTCTAACCCCTAAAACCAATGACAACATTAGGTTTCCTTGGGCCCAACGTTATGACCCCTCTAAACCTTGCCTTGTCCCTAGCATTTAGGCCTAGGGCATCGGCCTAGTGGGTGCTCCTAGGAATTGAACCCATTCCTAGGGACTTCTGGGAATTGTCGCTTCCCCTGGGCTAGTCCCCTAAGCCAAAGTTAGTCTCACGTCCGTGTGACAGGCCCTCAGTGGGTACAAGGATCCAATCTGGTGTCGTCTGCATTCTCTCTCTAATCCTAATGTCTCTCTTCCTGTCTGTGGTGCATACGCATACGCCTCGCATAGAAGTTTAAAGGTCTTGTTGCGATTACAGGATCATTAATCGTTGCATGTTACATTGGCATTAGAGCTTCGGTTTGTAATCCAGCTTGACTAACACGAGTGCATGGTCTTGTTGAGATCTAAAAAGAACACACAGACCAGCATCATGGAGTAGGAGAGGAGAGAAGAAGAACAAGATTTCGACTGTCAGGGAAGAGAAAGAAAGTATGCTTGTGCCCAATACTCAAGCAAGCTCATGGAACAAAATCGACTCCCTCCTAGCGCAGCTCGAAGAAGCTTTTGGGTGAAAAAGACAAGCTTCTGGAGGAGACACAGAAAAAACTCAAAGAAAAAAAAACCACAGAGGAGGAAAAACCTAAAGAAGGCAAGGGACTCTTAGAATTCAAAGAACTTCTCTTGTTGATGCGTGAGGAGCCCAAACAGGAGGCGGCACTTAGACGTGACGAGATGGCCCAAGCCTAGAAGCAGCACCGACTCGACCGGGAAGCCATGTTGCTCCGGCACAAACAAATGTTGGCCACTATGCAGGCTAGCATGAGCGCCGCTCCCCCCTCGAGTTCAACAACACCAAAGGTTAGTCCATTCACCCGTTCCACGTTGAACTTCACGAAATAGAAAGGTAAGTGTGACCACGCAGCCATTTTACAATTTGTTTATCAATTTGTTGCTCACTTTCCGCAAGCTCGTATTTAGGACGAACAAGACAAAGTCCACCTAGCCGCTCTTCATCTAACCGGTGAGGCGGAGACCTGGTGGCAGCATTGGTCCAGTAGTTATATTGATACGACCACACATGTCACGAGTTTCAAGTGGGATACATCTGTGGCCGACCTCAAAGCCCGGTTTCTACTGCCTTAGTACTTGCTGAATCTGGAAGACGAGTTTTCTCGTCTCGCCCAGAATGGTCTGCCACTGTTAACGTACAGCAATAAGGTTATTACCCTGGCCCAACAATTAGGCGTGTTAGAGGCCATTAAGCTAAAACAGCTTATTAGGGGTTTGGACTTCAACATTCGCTTGCCGATCTGAAACTTTGACCGGCTCACCTACGAGCGCGCGCTTACTGTGGCTCAGAATTAGGAAATGATTGTGAATGGGGGAAAGCTAAGCAGGTCCAACCAGGAGCCAAAGCCCTCAACAAAAGGACAATAGCTTCTAGAAGAAAGACAACTAGCAGTCTGCTGGTCTGAAAAAGGAGTCTAATCCCAAGATGAAAAAGCTAAAGCAAGTATTATAGGAGGATACTTGCAGCTCGACGAACAGAAGCAGTGCCACGCGGAGCACCATTGTTTCTATTGCCACCACATTGTAGGGCAGAGAAGGCTGCGAAAGCGCCAACTTCTATCGTTGCCATTGCTTTGGTACTCCTAGCTCCGCCTACCTCAACTACAAACATGAACGCCGTACCCTTGGTGGTCTTTGAAGGTAAGGTGGGCATGCCTAACAAGCAAAAGAAGGCCCTCATCAGGGCCTATGGCACGACTAACGGGCAATATTTTGTTGTCTTATTTGACATCGGGAGTTCAGAAGATGCTAGCTATATCCCCTCGGCTCTTCAAAAAGATGGGGTACACTTTAGTGCCTCATGAGCTTGTGGTGGACGGCCTGGGCTACGCACTCAGATCACACACGAGGTCGAAAATTCTTCTTCCATAGTTCAGAAGGCCTTTTTTCAGCAGAACTTCATCCTCAAACAATTATTAGGATGCAACATGATAGTGGGGATCTAGTGGTTACGAGACTATTCACATGTACCCCATTGGCAGGATTCCTTCACAATTATCGAAGGACTGTCTGAGCTGGCCATCATCCTGGGGCCATAAGTATTCCGGGCATCCCTTTGATCTCCCATATCCAAGCAGCCCTGTGTATGTCCGCGGCCAGCTAAATTTAGTGTAGCTAGCTCCTCCTTTGGGGCAAGCCATGGCCGATCTAATTAGGAGTTCCAAGATATTATGCCACGAGACAATCAACCACCATAGCTTCCACCTCACCGACCCGAGGACCGTTGTATTGAATTAGTCCTAAACTCTTTGCCTCCCAGTAGGTTTCCCTATTAATCTATGGAGGCAGAGTTAGAACAAACAACACACTCAATTATTGCACGCAGGGTTTATCTGGCCATCCTCATCACCTTTTGCGGCTCCAATTCTATTTGTCTAGAAAAGGGGTAAGTCGGCACGACTATGCATCGACTACAGGGCACTCAACAAGATTATGATCATCAATAATTTCCAATGCCTCTCAGAGGGTATATCTTAGAGTGCTTGAATGGTGCAAAAGATTTTCTAAGATAGAGCTTAAGAGCGGTTATGATCAGTTCCGCATATTTGACCTTGACACTCCAAAGACAACATTTGGGGATAGAGCAAAGCTCATTACGAGTTCGTAGTCCTGTTGTCCAGTCTAAAAAATGCACCACAACGTTCAATAAGATGATGTCGCGGGCATTTGCTAAGCATATAGAAGTGTGCCTGTTCATCTTTCTAGATGATATCTTGATATTCTCAGCCACAACAGAGAAGCACTTACGAGATGTGTGAAAAGCTCTTCAGCTTTCGGCGATAATCAGCTATATCTCAATGCAAAAAAAAGTGAGTTCGGACTGATGGACATCCAATATTTGTGTTACATTATCAGCGCCAATGGCATTCGCTTGGATCTTGAAAAAGCTCAAGCAATCACAAGCTAGGCAGCCCCCACGATGGCCTAGGAGATCCGATCTTTTGTAAGGCTTTGCCAGGCGCTTGCACATGCCCGGATTCTCCACCACCTTAGTACCCTTAAGAGACCTATTAATGTTGGAATAATCGCCATAATTCATGGCAGTGACCAATGTGTAGTTAATAAGTGAGTTAGGGGCACTTTTCCCTCATTAGAGGGTTTCGCCCCTAACCACAGTTAGGATCCCTAACTATGGTTAGTGGATAGGTTTAGGTTTTGTCACTTGGACAAAACCTTCACCTCTTGTATGTTTTGCTATCTCTTCTATTCAGTACGTTTGTGGTTTGCTCTCCATCTCTCTTTTTGTTCACAGAGCTTGCTTGCTCTTGAATCTTACGCCCATCACTCATCGTCAAGCCTGCCTCTACCCTGGACCTAGACTCCATCGTCAAGGTCATCATACAAGTGCTGCTTCCCGTCCATACACCCTGCTGTTCACCCGTTCTTACACCTTGCCATACACCTTGTCGTACATCGCCAGCCAGCCGTACAGTGTATGTCACCCGTACAATGCTTGTACACTCACATTTGGTACAACGCCCGTACACTCACCCACGCAGGCAATCTATACTACATATAGATTTTTGTACTTGCAAGCAGCGCCATACAATTTTCCTGAAGAAATTGGGGCTTTTGGCATTCGGATGCAATTTCACAGTGTACAAGGTGTTTTAACACTCTGCATGCAATTTTGGACTCAGTTTGAGTCACATTGCAGACTTTGCAGTGTTTTTTGGCAAGTTTTGGGCATTTGCAGGTTATTTGGGTGCATTTTAAGCCTTTGATAGGCCGAGACAGCAAGCTGTCCTTTGGTTTTGGACACCCATTCTCCTGTATTTGGGGCTTTTGGATTTTTTTGCAGGCATTTCGCAGACATATTTGGCAGAGATTCAATTGAGTTTATGCTTTCGGGCTGTTGCGTTTTGAGCCATTGATTCGCTGTTTTTTGAGCAGTAGGCAGTTTGCATCAATATCCTGGAAGGAATTTGCGTTGTGCACCTTAATTCCCAAGAAGGGATTTTTTTCTTCGTATTTGCTGCATTTTCTTTGGCAGTTATGGCCCAGAACAATCCCAATGAAGTGTTTGGAGTCCTCACATAGGAGGATAAGTTGGATGGTACCAACTACTCCCTATGGAGTTTTATGGTTTGCAATATCCTAGTTGGCAAACACTTATGGGACTTGTTGGGATATGTGTGATCAAGGGCTTGCTAGGTGCATGTTTGGGACCTTAAAGGCAGCTTGGGATGTTTTGGAGAGTATGTTTTCAGCCTGCAATGATGATAGGGTCTCTTTCCTGAAGAGAGAGTTGACTCATACTCATATGGATGAGGGTTACTCTATGTTTGAGCACCTCACTAAACTTCAGGATTTGAGAGAGCAATTGTTGAATTTTGATGAGATTATTCCAGATTCAGAGATGGTCACTACCACTTTGAATTCTTTTCGTGAGTCTTATCTTGGCTTTCACACCTCATTGAATTTGTCATTGAGGGGGGGTGGCAACTCTCTCACTTTCATGAGTTGATAGGACTTTTGTTGGAGGAAGAACAAACCAGGAAGAACATGGCTTCACGAGTTGGTGAACATGCAATGCTTTTGAAATTCAAGCCCAAAGGGAAGGGGCAGCATAAGCAGCATGCAAATCAGCCTTCACATCAGTATAAAGCTGATTCTGACAGCCTTCTCACAAGGCTAAGAATGATGCAGAGAAGCCCTAGAGAAAGGGTGTTTGTCATTATTGCAAGAAGCCGGGTCACTACATAGGGGAATGCAAGAAAAGAATTGCCAAGAAAAAGAAAAATGATTCTGGTATGGCTGTTACAGATTCAGCTCCTTATGCACATGATGGTGGTGATGCTTCAGCCAACTTAGTGGAAAAACAGTATGTCTTTCTAACTTGCAGTCCTGATTTTCAGGTGGTTGCTCCAGATATTACAGCCACCTCTGAGGATGACTCTTATGCTTTTCTGACTTGCAGTTATGATCCTTCTAAGGATTCATGTGCTTTCAATGTCAATGAGACATTGAATAATTGGTACTTTGATAGTGGTGCCACCAAACATATCACTTCTAGGAAGTGTTTGTTTGATTCTCTGCATCCATCTGAAACTGGCCTCTAATCACTTAGAGGGCAGTGGAACTAAACCTTTAAGCACTTCAGCACTTATTTACAGCTCACAAATTTGGCGTTTACCCATTTGTTCACAAACAAAACCACTGAAAAATGCCCCTGCTCAACAAACATAGACAAGTGCACCCGATTGGCCCCAAACACCGTGGCGCCCCTTTCGGTATTTCTTTATATTTCACAGTGAAATGATTACAAGTTGCATTTGGGAGACCTTCCCTGCAACTGAGCACGCAGCCCCAATTCACTAAGCCTTCGCAAGGCTTTCAAGCATAGAACACCATCACATAAGTGCACTTAACCCATAGTCTCAATCCAAAGGCATTCTCTTTTCTGAGTGCAATTCCATTGGCTGTCCAGATGCAATCACAGTGCACCCCAGCTGCACTCTCTTTGAGTGGTTTCTAGGTGGCATTCACAAAGCTTTTCAAAGCTCCAAAATAAAATCAGCAAAGTACACAACCAAAGAATGACTCATGTAGCACTGCGTGGGCACCTGTGAACCTAGAAAGAGGCGGCACACGAGGCCAATCAATAGCTTATGGAAAAAAGAAATCGCAGCAGCAAAATCACAACTCACCAAGCCCTGAAAACTCGAACCAAGTCCTCACCAAAGAGGAGTGCAAAGGCATGAAGAAAGAGCATTTTCAAGAGCTGACTAGCAAGAATTCCACTGAAAAATGCGAAAAGCACTTCTGTCGCGAAGAAGTGGGAGTTCTTGGGCTCAAAAGAAGCGTGCGTTAGAGAGGAATGCATTGAGAAGGTTTTGGAGAAGTTTCATCGCCGGAAAGTCCTCCAAAACTGAGAAAAACCAGTCAACCAGCGCGTGGGACCACTCGAAATTCAACAGAAAGCTGTAGCTTTGCAAGAGGAGAGGCCTAGGAGGCTGTAGAAGCAAAAAGGTCCCAAAAAAGCCACTTTTGCAAATTCGACCAGCAAAAGAAGTACTCAACTCTGCCCGTTCTACCAAACGCACGGAGGGAAAAGCATATCACTGTGAAGGGGAGGCAGAGGGGAAGCCATCGGGCCAAATGGAAGTCGAGGAATCCAAACGGGTGAGGAGTTATGAAGAAAAACGAAATTCAGCTGAAGGAGGCGGAAAAGCCAGTCCAAAATCTCAACAAAGGGAGAAGATGAGAGAGAAAACCACACATGTGAAGTTTAGAAGGCCCAGGAAGGTCTAGGAATGGCAAAGAAGCATGTAGAAGACACTAGAGCCACTTGGAACTTTAGGGGGGCTACTGAAGGTACATGGTCCTCTAGGGGGCCCATTAAAAATGCCATGTCATCATTTCCCAACAACCACTCTTTTAATTCCTTGAAATGCCTTGGGGCCTAGGGATTAATTACGCTTATGTGCTAGGCACCATGCCGCGTTTAATTACACATTATTAAGCCCACGCTTGGACTTTTAAAACCAAAGTTGTCATAGTCTTGTAGTACATTAAAGTACTTAGAATTTCACGCCCTAGGACATACCCCTCTCTTGAAGCAACAAACCACAGTTTGCTGTCCCAAAATACAGGAGCGAGCATGAAATATACCATGAAAGAGTATACAAGAAAGCCGCAGCTATAGTATACAAAGTCAGTGAAAATATGGCTAGGAGAGGCATGCATCCATCCATATACACTGCTCAAAATCTATGTGATCCTCAACAATCAACAGTCAAGATGCATCAATATCATGAAGTCTCATAGCAGAAATATTGTCAGCTCAGTATCTCGGATGAAACATACAGTGTCATCAAGCGATCTCATGAAATCATGGTGAGCCCGTCTGTACTGAGGGATACCAGGTAATGCTCTAGACGCTCGCTCAGTTGAACTACCTGTAGGAGTCGGCTCTAATTGGAAAGCATCAAGGTAAAGCTGCAATATCCCAGGTGAATCTGCCAGTTCACCTTCCTCCATCCATTTCGCATCAAGTGATGGGTAATTTTGAAAATTTACCAAGTAGCGACGGATAACTTTACCCTTGAGCTTTCTATCTCTGTGTGTCAGAATCTGCTCTGGGACCAGAAGTTCATCCTGTTCTTCCACTTCAGGCTGTACCTCATTAGGTAAATCCTCGGGAACATCTCCATGATATTGCTTTAACAAGCTCACATGAAAGGCATTATGTATCTTCCAATGTGGAGGCAACTTCAGCCTGTAAGCTACCTTGTTTATCTTTTCAGAAACCTGGAAAGGACCATAGTAACGCATGTTCAGCTTTGTGTATAACCTTTCCTTGCCTTTCTTATTTTTCAGCCTTGCCTTCTGAAAACGCAGCAAAACCAAATCACCTTCTGTGAATACCAATTCCCTGCGGTGCTTATCTGCTGCTCTTTTCTGCTTGTCCTGACTTCTTTGCAAGACATATTTGATCTTTTTGTAAGCCTCTTCAAGGCTTTCCACAAAACGATTAGCTTCGAAGATTTTCTCTTTTGTATGCAAAATGGGAGGTATTTTCCTGGCACCTTCCACTATTTCAAAAGGTGCTTTACTTGTGGATGTGTGCACGTGGATGTGTGCACGGTATTATTGTAAGCATATTCCAGCAAAGGTAAATAATGCTCCCATTTGCTTTTGTGGTCTGAGACATAGCATTCAAACATATCCAAGATGTTAGAGTTTTCCTGCTCTGATTTTCCATTAGACTGAGGGTGAAAAGATGACGAAAAATTCAACGTAGTGCCCATATTTTCAAACAGACCTCTCCAAAAGAGGCTGGTCATCCTCGGATCTCTATCACCATCCCATGATACTTGAAGACATGCAGCAGAAACAATTTGGCCATTTGATATGCTGTAATTTTCTCTCTTACTGGCACAAAGTGGGCTTGTTTGCTAAACCTGCAAATTATTATCCACAATCCATCATTGCCAGTAGGAGTACGTGGAAGATCAAACACAAAATCCATAGCTATGCTTTGCTATGGTCTATCCGGAATTGGCAAAGGGTGTAACAACCCAGGTGCCTTCTGCCTGTCAAACTTTACTTTCTGACAAACCATGCATGTTCTCACATATTCTTCCACATCTTTTCTCAAAGATGGCCAATAAAAGTATTGCTCCACTGCTGTAATTGTTGCTGTAATTCCCCGATGTCCTGCATATGGAGGAGCATGACTTTCTGTCGCATCTGATCAGTGACACAGAGTCGTCCATGCATCAAAATGAAACCTTCTTTCAACATATAGTGATCATGTCTTTGACCATCAGAAAGCTGATCATAAATAGTTGAAAAATCAGCATCATTAATATACTGATCTTTCATCACATCTAACATTGTTGTAAGCAATGCTCACTACTGAAACACTGGGTTTCTTGGAGACTGCTTCAGGCTGTGGTTTCTTGGAAAGTGCATCAGCCACGACATTTTTGTTACCCGGCACATGTACAATTTGAAAATGAAACATTGAGAGGAAGTTAGGCCATCTCATGTGCTTTTCAGATAATTTTCTTTGCGTGAGAAAATATCTAAGTGACTGATGATCTGTCTGCACATAAAAATCAGCTCCAAGAAGGTAATGTTTCCATGTGGTCAAAGCATGTATCACTGCTAACATTTCCTTCTCGTATGTCTGCAAGTACAATTCAGCATCTTTAAGAACTCTACTCTCATATGCAACCACTCTGCCATCCTGGATCAAAGTGCCTCCTATGCTGTTCCCACATGCATCACAAGTTACAGCAAAGGGTTTTGCAAGATCTGGCAAGATAATCACGGGTTTAGAACACAACTTTTGCTTCAGCTCTTCAAAAGCTGCATTTTCCTTTGGTCTCCACCGAAACGGTACAGCTTTCTTCTGTAAAGCATGCAAGGGAGAAGCAATTTCTGCAAAGTACTTTATAAACCTCCGATAGTATGAACACGACCCAAGGAAGCTTCTGACTTCATGCAGATTTTTCAGAATTGGCCAACTCCTTATGGCCTCAACTTTTGCAGGATCCATCTTGACTCCATGCTTTGACACTATATGACCGAGAAAATGAATCTCATGCATAAAGAACTCACTTTTCTTGGTGGTTATTAACAGCTTGTGTCTTTTCAACTCTTAAAACACAATAGTGAGGTGTTTCCTGTGCTCCTGCTCATTTTTAGAGAACACAATGATGTCATCGAAGAAAGTGTCCACAGACCTTCTGTGTGCTCTAAAAATTCTGTCCATCATTCTATTGGAAGTGGTGGGTGCATTAGTCAAACCAAAAGGCATCACAAGGAACTCATATAAGCCAAATGAAGTGCGGAAGGCAGTCTTGTAGACATCTTCAGGCCGTATCCTTATCTGATGGTATCCACTTTCAAGGTCAATACGACTGAACATTGAGGAACCTTCCAACCGATCCAATATACCATCAATGCGTGGAATTGGAAAATGGTTCTTAATTGTGACTTTATTCAAAGCCCTATAATCAATACACATTCTCTAACTGCCATCCTTCTTTTGCACAAGCAACACAGGGGAACAGTAAGGAGAATTACTTGGCTGTCCACGCCTTTGACCAGCTTTGGATTGGGCTTTTCCTTCCTTTTGAAATGATCGTTTGCCATAATTTTTATTTTCAGATTTGATGTCCTTATCTTGGTGTTTGGCAGCCCGTTTGCTGTCATCTTTCTTGCTGTCCATAAAGCCCAAATTCTTCTCCTGCATCCATGCATATGCTGTCCTTGCATTCTCAATTAATTGAGTCATAGAACCCACCTTGGTTTTGATGCAATAATAACGTAGCTTGCTAGGCAATCCACAACAGTACCTCTCTATTTGCTCTTTCAAAGAAACATGCCTGTAAGAGCTCAATGGTAGCAAAACATCCCAAAACCTCTTGGTGTAATCATCAAGATTCTTGCAAAGTTTGTATGACAAGTCATGCCAGTGTGAAACTACTTCAACTTAAAAAGTTGGAGTAAGCCAATAAAGCATAAGGTTGGTGTACCACTTAAGTGCATTGCCTTTCAAAAATGTGGCAACCTTCCTCATCTTGGATGCTTCTGTAAACAAACCCCCAAGAAATGCAGCATCAAACTGTTGAAGGAATGTGAAGGCTTTGTACCTGTCCTGTACTCCATTATATGTCTTAAACTTGACATGAGAACCACCATCCTTAAATTCTTTATATACATCTGATATTGGCTGTCCCAAAGATGGCTGTATTTTTGCAGCATTCCCTTCACTAGGGAGAGCCATGCTTGGCTGAACATTAGGCATGGGAGCATATGCTGTGGCTTGCATGCTTGGCTGCATTCCCACATTGTCATACATGGCTTGCTTTCTATGCCCAGTTGGCGGTGAAATCAACATAGCATCAAAGATAGAATTTGTACCAAAATATTCAGGTTGCTGCCTCAAATATGGCTGAGGTGGTTGAGCCACATTTGTGGACTGCACATTATTATTTTGAGGAGTAGAAGTACCCAAACCAAGGCTTTGTGCTGGTTGCTCATACTGTTGCACTGGTTGTACTTTTTGTACCTCTTTCTCAAGTGCTCTTTTGGGGGGTTCCTCTCTCTTGGAAGTCACTTTTTGAGTCATTTTTGATGGCTGTCCCTCATGGGAAACTGATGCATGAGTGTGCGGTCCGCCATGAGAAGCTGATGCATGTGTGTACTCACTCTTTCCGTGCTTGTGCTTTCTTGATTTCTTCTTCTTCTTGGCATTTGTTTGTACAATCTGAGCCAGATTTTGAGTCAGGTGAGTCAAAGCAATCATTGAACTTGCAAGCTGTGCATTCAACATAGTAGCATCATCTGACTCACTGCTAGAACTAGTATCACTGTTGAGCTCAGTTGTAGCTTCATGTGTGGCCTGCTCAAAAGGCATTTGTTGTGCTCCCTGTAGTTGTACACTAGCTGGATCATTAAGGCTTTACTGCCTTCTCCTTTGAGGAGTTGTGGAGCTCTCTTGCTCATGGGTACTCATCATGTTTATGGTTGTAATATTCAGCTGTCAAAAAGTGCAGCAAAGATATCCTTCCACCAAACTACCGAGGCCCACCTCTTGAGGAAGAGTGTGTGGTATCCCGGCAATGGAACCAATGAAACCGGTCTCTAATCACTCAGAGGGTAGTGGAACTAAACCTTTAATCACTTCAGCACTTATTTACAGCTCATAAAGCATATATCACAACCATTAACCATTGCATGATTACCATTTGGCATTTACCCATTTGTTCACAAACAAAACCACTGAAAAAGGGATGGAGGCTAGAATGCCCCTGCTCAACAAACATAGACAACTGCACCCGATTGGCCCCAAATACCGTGGCGTCCCTTTCGGTATTTCTTTATATTTCACAGTGAAATGATTACAAGCTGCATCTGGGAGACCTTCCCTGCAACTGAGCACGCAGTCCCAATTCACTGAGTCTTCGTAAGGCTTTCAAGCATAGAACACCGCCACATAAGTGAACTTAACCCATAGGCTCAATCCAAAGGCATTCTCTTTTTCGAGTGCAATTCCATTGGCGATGCAATCACACTGCACCCCAGCTGCACTCTCTTTGAGTGGTTTCCAGATGGCATTCACAAAGCTTTTCAAAGCTCCAAAATAAAATCAGCAAAGTACCCAACCAAAGAATGACTCATGTAGCACTGCTTGGGCACCTGTGAATCTAGAAAGAGGCGGCACACGAGGCCAACCAATAGCTTATGAAATTGCAGCAGTAAAATCACAACTCATCAAGCCCTGAAAACTCGAACCAAGTTCTCAATTGCCAAGAGGACATAGTAGCCAATGCCCAATTGCATTCTCAGCCAAAGAGGAGTGCAAAGGCATGAAGCAAGAGCATTTACAAGAGCCGACTACCAAGAATTCCACTGAAAAATGCGAAAAGAAGCACTTCTATCGCGAAGAAGTGGGAGTTCTTGGGCTCAAAAGAAGCGTGCTTCAGAGAGGAATGCATTGAGAAGATTTTGGAGAAGTTTCCTCATTTACTTGTGCAATACACGGCCCAATATTCAATTTGCAGTATCTCAGGTGAGCAGGTATATGCACAACCGTTGCATGCAGGGGAGATCAATATGATCTATGTCTCCACACATGACAATGTTACATACATCTTCACCAAAACTCTTTCACGTGAGAAGTTTGAGGCATTTCGCAATGCCTTGAACTTATCTCCTTTTGGTGATTGATATTTTTCTTGTACATCATCACATTGGCACTACAGGGGGGTGTTGGAATTATTGCCATAATTGATGGCAGTGACCAATGTGTAGTCAATAAGTGAGTTAGGGACACTTTTTCCTCATTAGAGGTTTTTTCCCCTAACCACAGCTAGGATTCCTAACTACGATTAGTGGATAGGTTTAGGTTTTGTCACTTGATAAAACTTTCACCTCTTGTATGTTTTGCTATCTCTTCTATTCAGTATATTTGTGGTTTGCTCTCCATTAGTATATTTGTGGTTTGCTCTCCATCTCTCTTTTTGTTCACAATTAAAAGGGTTAAGACTCGCCGGCAAAAGATTTTCATGACCGGCGCAGCTTTGCAAGCCTTTCATGACTAAAACTAGATGCCTTTATCATAAAGTTATATAGAATAATCACTCATTCATTTTTACATAAGTAAATTTTCTTACTCATAGACATCCTCTGTATCCCTACAGTTATCTAATAAGAGTGTGGAAATATAATTTCTTTAAGAAACATCCCTCACAATTACTCTCAATGTTATAATATTATACATATATAAGTAAGTTATTAAACACATTTATATCAACATGACAAGAGCTTTCTAGTATATTTATAGCATAAATAGCAAGATATTTATGGATATGTTTCTAAAGAAGTTAAAAATAAACTAAATAAAGATTAACTTGGGCTTATATCTACTCTCATAAAAATAAATGTAAGGTGTAAGACTACTTATGCAAGATTTTGCGAAATATAACCCCATAGATGTGCTCAGATGGCCTTTTCTGGTCAATCAATTTGAGTGTTTGAATAACTATATTCGGACCTTGGATGTGAAAGTTATGTTAGTTTGAAAAGTATTGTCCAAGGTAATTTCGCCAATGAAACTATCTTGGGAGACCTACTTCAACGGGATTTCGTTGACAATTGGATGGCTTTATTCAATGAAGTTTCTTAAGACGAACCCTCTCGTGAAGATAGTTTGAGATGGGGTTTTCAATGCTACATCCTATTAAGTAAAAGTTGTAAGAAGGATTCTAAGAGAAATTTCACAAAGAAATCCACTCTACCTGTGGGTTTCTTCAAAAGCCATCCCATTATATTATTCACCATCTCCAAATATTTATGTAAAAAATAGGCATTTCTTTAATGCTTTGCATATTTTTGAAGGGAAACTATGTTTTCTTTCAATCCATTTCGGCCATATTGGAAGCTGTTTTTCCCCCTTCGCTCAGATGCTCAAAAGGTTTTGCTCGAAAAATGGCCGTCCCCGCCGATGCTCTAACCAAGAAAGCCTCCATTCAGACAATAAAGAAGGCATTGTGCTAGAGATTCTAGGGAAAGACCTTGACTCTATGAAAACACAGTACGCAGACTCAGCTGAGTTTGGCACTCAATATCAGTTCCCCTTGACTCTTGCTATCGGCCATTATTCAATCCAAGATGTATGGTTATTCTACAAGCATAGACTGTGTGTGCTCAAAGACAAGCGGCAAGCTCCACTCCATGACGTATCTTGCATAGAAGACGTATCTTGCTTATTTATCAGGTATTGGTACCCGATTGGAGGATTGCCACGGACCATTACCACGGACAGGGATTTCAAATTCACCTCGCATCTATGGAGGGCTTTGTTTGAAAACTTTGGCACCAAGCTCCAGATGTCCAGTTTCTTGAAATGGCCGAAAAGGGCCAGCTAGTCGGTCTTAGTGCCCCAAGGTTGGCTGGTTCCCAGCCTTACATAAGGGGCCCTTGGCCTTCCTCTTCCCTCACTCAGCCTTCAGCCTTCCTCAGCTCATAGCCAGCCCTAAGAGCTCCAGATCTGCCCTGAGCAGCAAACCATAGCACCTCAGTTCAGCCTGACCTTGGGAGGTATACGCAGCACTTCAGCAGGGATTTGGGCCAGCGAACAGAGGGAGGTTTGGTGGTCGTTTCACTAGCTCTTTGCAGTTTTCTTTTATAGTTTGCACAGTCTCTTTTCGGCTCTTTTCACTCAGCTTTCTCTCAGCTTCACACGGTTTTCTCAAGCTCCATATCTCAGATTTCCGCCCTCCCTTCATCTCTCTCACTCACGCAGCTCCGCTGCATGCCCGGGGACAGCACCAGCCTCTTCAATAGCCTTGCGCAGTGGTCTTCATCTACGGTGTGGGCAGCGTTGGCCTTGGTCGAGATCGGGTTTTTTCCCAGGCATTCGTGGGTCAGCTCGAAGAGTCATCCTTAGAGTTGCATTCTGTGCTCTTTGAAGGAGTGTTATTTGAATATTTTGTAGCTCTCCAAGTATAAAGCAAATTCTTCCCTATTTGTCAGTGGGTACATGGATCCAATTTGGTCTCGTCTACATTCTCTCTCTAACCCTAATCTCTCTCTTCCTCTCTGTGGTGCATACACATACGCCTTGCACAAAGGTTTAAAGAAGGTCTCATTGGGATTACACGATCATTAACGGTTGCATATTACACATATCCATACCAGGACCATGGAAAGATTGCTGCAATGGAGCACCATGTGCATTTGGCATTACTGATGGCTGTCCATTCAATGGCATCACGCCAAGTGCCTGTTTTTTAAGCCCACTGGGATCTCTTGCATGAGAATGTCTCTTTCTCTATTTAGACCTTGAAGGAGCCTGCATAAACTCCAAGAACCATGGGTCCTGCATGAGCTGCTTGAGTGTTCCCACAACACTCATTAACTGTGCCTTAAACATAGCATCAGCATCCTCAGTCTCTTTTGACCCTTTGATTGAGAGGCACTCACACCAGAAGGCATTACAGCTTGCTGTGCTTCAACATTTTGGTCATCCTAGGAGGCTTCCTCATGCATAGATTGCTCTTCTTGCTCATCCTGGGAGGATTGCCCCTCCATAATCCCAATCATCATCAGTAAGAGACATATTTGCTGAATTTCTATTTGTTGTAGTCCAATTAGAGTAGGCAATACTTCACCAGAGACAATCACAGTCTCACCTCCTTAAGAAAGATGAATATGTCCCGGCAACTGAACCATGAAACTGGCCTCAAGGCCAACAAGAGGGCGGTCATAGACAACTAACCAGCCAATGCTTTCACACTAAAAATAACCAGCAAATAACTCAAACACAAATTTGGAGCTAGAGTGCTCCTGCTTTAAGAACAAGGACACGGATTGGCGCCAAACCCCTGGCGCCCCTTTCGGTATTTCTTTATTAGTTGGAGAAATCAGCAAATAAGATACACAGTGAATTCAAAATCACTTACATTCAATACATTTCCCACTCTCAGTAAGCATCAATCTTCCAGGGAATAACCCTAGTGGGTTTGCTCTCACACCCCAATAGCAATAGGCATCCATCTCTGCTCAAACGCCTGCATAAGGCTTGGAGTTGTTGCTAGTAGCCGGTGAGAGCATAGCTACTCTGCCCACAACCTTGGAAGCAAGAACTTGAACTCCAAGTATCCATGATGGACCACCCTACCAACTAGGGCTCTCCAAGCACAACTCACAGCTAGGAGCAATCACAATAAGGCATGTGAAAACTCTTAACCAAGCTCATTCACAAGCTAATGCATACCAATTGGGAAGCGCACTTTCCATCCTGACTCACGGATAGCTGCCTGTGCAACCAAGACCGATACGGAAGTGTTGTACGGAGTTGATGTGCGTAGCTTGGTAAAAAGAAGCAGCATGAAACGGTATGTGGACAGGCTGGTTAGTTTGCAGCATACGGATCAGCTGTACAAGATGTGCGGTCGATGTACGGGTTGCTAATCAGAACAATTGTACAACTGGTTCAAACTATGGACCATTTGTGGATGCCTTGGGCTGCATGCACATGGAAATGAGCGCGTACACATTGTACGACTGTTCTATACCAGTCCGTACGATGCTGTTTGTACAACAGTCGAGATGTTTACCCACTCCAGCCAAAAGTGTCCGTACAGCATTCGTACCCGTTCGTACAGATCACGCTTCCACAGATTTGTTGTGAACTCCCTCTTTACCCCTTGCGTGATTTTTGTTGGAGCTTCCACAGGCAAGCTTGCCAAATGCATTCCAAGCATGGGAATCGCCATGTGGCATCTCGCTTTATTTGTCTCCATTGCCCCTCTAGTGGGGCAATTTTAAAACCAAACCAATGATTTGCCCCATGCCCCCTCTAGTGGGGCATTTTTAAACCAAACCAATGGCCAACTTGACTTTCTAAAGGTGCTTTGTCCCCTCTCAGCCCTAAACCCCAAATTTTACTCCCAAGGCACAATTCCCTAGGGGGAATCTTGCATATGCACACCCCTTGGCCTTGCCAACTAATTTTCTAGGGTCCCACTCACTTGCAAGTACAAAACTCACGCCCTCGTGATCGGCTACCTTATTTACTTATGTCATATCTGGCCTGATTTGCTGTATGCCATTTCCCAGTTAGGTAGGTACATGCACAAGCCATCACACAGCATTGGTAGGCAATGAAGAGGGTCTTTCGTTACTTGGAGGCCACACAGCATTTGGGACTATTCTATGATGATCAGTCTTCACTAGTTACAACACGAGGCTGGCGCACAGTGGTTGGCTTCGTAAGTTACTTGCAGATCTTGATGTCCGCCAGACCTCCTCTACCATGATCTACACTGACAGCCAGAGTGTTGTGGCCGTTGTGCGTAATCCTATCTTTCATGCGCGTACCAAGCACATTGAGGGAGAGCGCCTGTCAGTTGGAGATACCACATGCAACAAGGGGTTTTGCTTTGTTTGTTTCTGTTTTTGTTTTGTTGTATGTTTGTTTAAGGACTGAAGTTCTGTTTCTCTTCTGATTACTGCCTAACTAGTGTTCCAAATGGTGCTCGGCATACTGATGACTCTTGCAAAATGACAAATGTATTCGTTTGAAACTACTTACTTTCTCATAAAGCCAATGCCTTATTGGGGAAGGGTAAATATAGTTGTTTCCACCATCAACTACTTTAGCAATGTGGTCTTATGAATGCCATTGGACTCATACTTTAACATTCTCATTTTAGGTGCAAATAGTGTTACTTTCTCTTTTTGGACCAAGATTTCTCATATGTCGTGGTTATGGTTTGTTGAGAATGTCATACAGGTGTCATTTTTGTGCATGATCTTTCCCAACGGAAGACAAAATTTAGCCTACAGAAGTGGGCTTCAGAATTGGCTACTCACGGAACATTCTCAGCACCCATGTCTACAGGGACTGCAGCTGGTATACCTGTACCTTTTCTCGTCATAGGAAATAAAGTTGAAATTGCACCAAAGACTGGTGGAAGCAGTAGTAACCTCGTGGATGCAGCGCGACATTGGGTAGAGAAACAGGGTTTCCTTGCAGCTGGGGATGAATTACCCAGTACAGAGACCTTTCCTGGAAGTGGGGGGCTTGCCGCTGTAAGCTACTGAATAGAAAGGCAGTAAAGCACGCATTTCTGTTTTTGGTTTTTCTTATTTTGAGATTTTAAGTGTATGCATCTCTTCTGCCGCATTATTTTGATTTTGGCGATGTTTCTACAGTCTGCGATGGAGGGGCGGTTGGACATGGAAGCTGTGAAAAAGTTTTTCTCTGGTGTAAGTTATCCATTTGTTATCATCGGATGGTGAAAGTTCAGCAGAATGTACAATTTTTCAAATTAGCTGAATTTTGGATTTTCATTTCTGTTTATGAACGAGTATGGCATATTTCTTTCTTTTATGTAGCTAATTATGAGGAGATACTTTGGGGAGGAAAACATGGTCTCCCCCCTGCCATCATGGATTAGTCCCACAAGGACTGCAAACCCTTACCACACTAGGGGCAGGTCTTTGCATGAGGAAGATATCAGTCCCTATGTAAGGTACAAGTTCTTTTGCCTGGTTTGTTCCTTGCTGTCTTTTCGATTCCGGGATTAAATAGGGAAAACTATTTCGGCTGCATGAATTGTTATCATATTAGTAGATGTGTGATTTGGGATGTAATGATGCTGCCAATGCTCTTTGCATCTGAAATGCTCATTTATATAGTAAAATCGCGTGCATCAAGCTTGCGTGATACAATACGTAGCTTTCCTGAGCTTATACATTTAACAATAATGTCCTTCTACCATAATTTGGCTTTCCAAGGTAGATTTCCTCCTCTAGATCGCAATTGAAGAAAGGATTCGGCAAACCTTCGTTGCATGCTATGTTGCATGTTATGCTCTAGCCGAGATAGCATGACCTCGGATAGATCGGTGGGCATTTTCTCTTAGATGACCGACTTTTGTAATAGTTAATGTGCGTAATTAAATGGTCAAGAGAAGTAACTGCCAAGGTCCTAGGTGAGGGCGTAATGGCATTGACTAGGTAGTTCTAATAGGGCTAGGGCCTAGGTGCATCTAAATGTGCAAATTGCCAAGGGGCAATTGTTTTTAAAGGAACTCCAAGAGAGGGGTGAAAAAGGGATGCATCTAAGTAAGGGCCTAAAATGTAGACATGTGGCCAGGAACTATCTAGGGAATTGTGGGTCTCAGGGATAAGGATGAAGGAATTAACGATGAGATTAAGAAATAATCATGCATCAGGTCCCTGAGAGTTGGCTGGGAGGAAAGAAAAGATAGCCATCGCCCGTGAGAAAGAACTAGCGTAGGTCTAGTATATATCGTATGAGCAGCGAGAGAGAAGTGGTGGTTTAACAATTTGGTATCAGAGCTCAGCGAGGGAGAGTTCGACGGACAGCAGTAGACGATTGATGAAGGACGGCGTCATGACAGGGTTAGATGTGACGCAGCGTTAGCGACGGGATTTTGCGCTTGAAATCGGGATAGTGGGACGAATAATACGTACGCGCATCGAATGAATGACGCCTGATTCAATTAATGCCTCCTCTCAGAAACAGGGCGTAGGCCTGTAAATTCTGGCTCGTAATGATAAAAGATGTACAACGTTTTCGAGTCCTGAGATCGGACGTGGACATCGATGCTGGAATTCTCGAAAGTCGCCTTACCTCAGGGCTGCTGACAAGGTCTCGCGCTGGCATCAGTGGACTATTGCCGATCATGTTCAGCAGCATTAGAAACATTCCTATGATTAAGGCTGCTGCCACTGCCTGCCTGACGTCGAACTGCATCCTGTGAATCCTACTTCCGAACAGGCACCAGCCACTATTGCCGTCAGTCAACTAGCCACTGCGATCTTTGGGTGCGCATCGTCATCTGCGTAGGGAGATGACGACAAGCAGGGAAATATAGCGCAGGCAACTAGTTGCTGCTTCCGATCAACGCAGACAGACGATCACGACTAAATGGTGGCGTCGTCTTCAATCGCGTGGTGGCGGACTTGAATCCAGGGAGCATCTATGTCTTCCGAAAAAAAAAAAATTTTCTAAGTAGCAGTTAGTTCGTTTTTACAGCAGGGACTGTTGTTTATTTTTTTTTGTCTATAACAAAAAGAGGGAAATTCATCATATTAAAAAAAAAAAAAAAAACCATCTTCCACTGTGAACTTATGGAAGCAGAAGGGCAGAATTCAAGGGTGAATCCTAGTGAGTCTAGAGTACAATCTACACAACAGATGTCACATCACATAGCACCTACATTGATTGGTAGGATTTCAATATTAGAGGATGCTTTACAGCAGATCATGAACCAGCAGCTTCAGGTGAATGCTGGTCAAAATGAGATTAGGGAGATGGTGCAAGCCTTGTCGGCTAGACCGTCTAGGATTGATAAGGGCAAAGCTCCAGTAGAGCCAGAGCCCAGTGTACATTCCTTAGAGCGCGCAAGGGTCAAAGTGCCTAATATCGCTAATTATAGACCGGAGAAGTACGCTGGTCGGATGACCGAGCACAGCTCTGATGTGATCGAGGTTTGGTTGCACAAGTGGGAAGAAGCCTTCGCCATTTGTGAGATTAGATCCGATCTAAAGAAAATCCGCGAGGCCACACACCTGTTTATTGAGGCAGCGGACAGATGGTGGATAAAGCAACAGAAGGATCAAGTTGCTCCAACCACCTGGGAAGGGTTCAAAGCTGAATTCAAGAAACACTTTCTCCCACCTGATGAAGAATCCCGAGCTTGGGATGCTTATAGAAATCTTCGTCAGAGGAGTTTGTCAGTGGCAGAGTACACTGACAAATTCAGGGAATGTGTTATGAAAATAACAGACCCTCTCCCTATGTCGGTTCAGTTAAAAGACTATATCTATGGACTGAACGACAAGATCAAAATGGAAGTTCGGGCTAAATATGTGACTACACTAGATGAATCTATAGCAGTAGCCCTGAACTATGAGGATGCCAGAGGCAGATCTGGTGGATTTGTGTAGGCAGGGACTCAGTATGAGCACCCGAGGAAAGGGGGATTTCAGAGGAAATGGGTTTCAAAGACAAGTGTCTCGCAGCCAAGTGGCCAAACCAAGCAGGTGAAGCCGGTTGAGGGACCAGTAAAAACAAGTACCACCGTTGGGGTGAAAAGGAAAATAACTCCAATGGCAGCCCGGGCTTGGTCAAAGTCCTCGTTGACCTTTGAACAAAAAGAGAAAGCTAGAAAAGAAGGATTGTGCTTCGGCTGCCTTCAGCGACATCAGTGGAAGGATTGTCCACTGAACAAAGATCGTCGCACGGCTAATATGATAATATCTGAATGCGAATTTGAATGCGACGTAGAAATGCAGGAGAGTCCCAGTGCGGAACATATGCAGATGCAACTGGCGGGACCTTCTCAGAGGTTAGTACCTTGTTTGTTATGTGTATCTGTTGCTAAGTTAGTGACGAGTGCACCTGATAACATCCTATCTAAGCCCGCAGCAACGGGGTATACGGCCTTTAATGATACGGAGTTAATTAAAATGAAAGGGCAAGTGGCCAGTCATGATGTCATTGTGTTGTTTGACTCAGCGTCAACTCACAATGTGATTAACTCCAAGCTCGTGAAGAGGCTGAAATTAAAGACAAGTCCATCTGACTATGCGTATACAGTCAGGATGGCCGATGGAAGTTCAACTGAAGTATGGGACCAAAGGGTTACCCAGTTAGAGCTTCGGATTCAGGACTATGCTGAGAAGCTTGATTTTGAAATGACCAAGCTTGCTCATGCAGATATAGCCCTGGGAATGGCGTGGCATTCTACGAAGAATCCAGCCATTGATTGGAAAAAGCACGTATATCAATTCAGGATGAATGATGTGCTTTATGTTTTGCGAGGTGAAAAAGATATACCTCAGGGACCGTTGGTTTCCGTGATGGAAATCAGAAAGGCTCAAGTAGAGTTTTTATACCTTTGCACAGCATCGGTAGAGTCGGTGGATGATTCTTCGACTAGCACTGATGTTACGCAAAGTGGTGAGATGGCCAAGCTGGCTAATCTTATAACAGAGGAATTCTCTGAATGTTTTAGGGATGAACTACCTTATGGGTTACCTCCAGAGCGGAAAGTTCAGCATAAGATTGAACTGATCCCGGGGGCAGAACCTGTAAATAGACCTCCCTATAGGATGAGTTTTGCTGAAGAAGCGGAGGTGCGTAGGCAACTGGAAGAATACCTCAAGTTGGGGCAGATTCAACCAAGTTTCTGACCTTTTGCTTCACCAGTGATATTAAAGAGGAAAAAGGATGATACGTTTCGCCTCTGTATAGATTACAGAGCATTGAATAATATCACTGTTAAGCACAGGTATCCGATGGCTCGGATTGATGATTTGCTAGATGCATTACATGGAGCCGTGATTTTCAGCAAGATAGATCTTAAGTGCGGCTATCATCAGATCCGGATTAGAGCCGAGGATGTGCATAAAACCGCTTTTAGAAGCAGGTTTGGTCATTATGAGTTTTTGGTAATGCCCTTCGGACTTACCATGAACGATTTACTACGTCCGTATATCGGAAAGTTCGTAGTACATTTTATTGACGATATCTTAATATTCAGTAAAAGTGTTACTGAGCATTGTGAACACTTAAGAATAGTGTTCAGTACTTTGAGGAAAGCCAGTCTTTACGTGAATAAAAAGAAAACTATACTGTGTATGGTTAGGCTTGAGTACTTAGGGTTCATAATTACTCCACAGGGGGTAGAAATGGATCCGAAGAAAGTGGCTGCGATACTAACTTGGCCAATCCCTCAGAGTTTGACCGCGTTGCGATCATTCTTGGGATTTGTCCAGTTTTATAGAAGGCATATCAAAGGATATTCCGGAATAGTATCGCCATTGACTGATCTGACCTCAGATAAAGTACCTTTTATTTGGGGACAGAATCAACAGGAAAGTTTTAACACCATAAAACAAGCTGTGGTCTCAGGACCGGTGTTAAAAATAGTTGATCCCCAGAAACCGTTGTTCCTAGAAACCGATGCAAGTGGCATTGCGGTAGGAGCAGTCCTCCTTCAAGAGGGAAGGCCAGTAGCCTTCGAAAGCAAGAAGCTTTCTCCCTCTCAAAGGAATTGGCCAACTAATGAATTGGAGTTGTATGCTGTTATCCATGCTTTGAAAACATGGAGACATTATTTGTATGGTTCAGAGTTTTATGTGGATGTAGATCATGATACTCTGAAGCATTTTTGTAAACAGCCTGACTTGAGGGGCCGCCAAGCTAGGTGGGCAGAGCTCATGCATGAGTTTAACCTAACGATTCGGTACCGAAGAGGAAAAGATAATAAGGTTGCTGATGCGTTGTCTCGCATTATGCACAACCTGAGTTTCACGGTATTAGAGAGTGCTCTAATGACCGAGATAAGAGAAACTCAGAAGGTGGACGAGTTTGTCCAGAGCTTATGGCCTAAGGCTCATGTGTTAAAACCCGGGGAAAGTGAAAAGGATGACCTGGCATCCAGAAAAGGCCAAACTTATGCAAGATATATCATAAGGGATGGTATGCTAGTTAGAAATGGCAAGGTTGTAGTACCTAGTCAAAATGATCTCAGGCAGAGAGTCATTCGACAATGCCATGATAGCCCGTGTGCGGGACATCCAGGAGTCGAGAAGACGTATGATCTCGTGAAGCGAGATTTCTTTTGGCCAAAGATGAAAAAACATATTCATGAATATGTGACACGGTGTTTCTCGTGTCAGGTAAGTAAGGCCGAGCGGGTGAAGCCACCCGGACTTTTGCAGCCCTTGGAAATACCACTAAGTAAGTGGGAGAGCATTTCCATGGATTTTATTGTAGGACTACCTGCAACACAAGGAGGGTATAATTCTATCCTTGTGGTGGTTGATCGTCTAACCAAGATGGCTCACTTCATTCCGACTAGAGAATCTATTAGTGCCCCGCAAGTAGCGGATTTGTTTATTAGACATATATTTCGTCTGCATGGATTGCCTAGATCCATAGTGTCAGACAGAGATGTCAGGTTTACCGGTCACTTTTGGACAGCGGTATTTGAGACACTAAGGACTGAGTTGGGAATGAGTAGTGGGGATCATCCTGAGACGGATGGTCAGACAGAGAGAGTCAACCAGGCTTTAGAGGATATGCTGAGGGCATATGTGTCATTGAGGCAACATACATGGGACAAGTGGTTGCCATTGTTGGAGTTTGCCTACAATGATAGGAAACATTCATCTACTGGGTTCAGTCCGTTTGAGCTGAACTATGGTTATAGACCAGCCAATCCGACTATAGTTGGAGTACCTCAGAAAGTGCCTAGTGCCGCGAACTTTGTAGTTCAGATGCGGGAGATGCTAGCACTTGCGAGAGCTAATATCCGCCAGGCTATGGATAGAGCCAAGGTGTATGCGGATGAAAATCGGTCTATAAGAGTATTTGAAGAAGGAGAAAAAGTTTTTCTCAGAATTCCTTCGCACTCGAAGTCGTTGACTTCAGGAGAGTGTGCTAAGTTATCACCTCGATACTGTGGGCCGTGGTTAATTCTGAAAAGAATAGGCAGTGTAGCCTATAAATTAGAATTACCACAGGGGTGTAAGGTGCACCCGGTTTTTGATGTTTCGCGCTTAAAGAAATTTTTGCATACAGGTGACTCACTAATCGAAGGTGTGGTTTTGTTTCAGGAGATAGAGGATATTGCAAGGCGCAAACCAACAAAGATCCTGGACCGAGGAACAATGCAGATACGAAATCGGAAGATACCCACGGTGTTGGTTGCATGGCATGGTCAGCCTCTATCGGAAGCTACCTGGGAATCCGTATACCAGTTACGGAGAGCATTCCCAGATTTCATCATCGAGGACGCTGATGCTTGAAGAGGGAAGGAATGTTATGCTCTAGCCGAGATAGCATGACCTCGGATAGATCAGTGGGCATTTTCTCTTAGATGACCGACTTTTGTAATAGTTAATGTGCGTAATTAAATGGTCAAGAGAAGTAACTGCCAAGGTCCTAGGTGAGGGCGTAATGGCATTGACTAGGTAGTTCTAATAGGGCTAGGGCCTAGGTGCATCTAAATGTGCAAATTGCCAAGGGGCAATTGTTTTTAAAGGAACTCCAAGAGAGGGGTGAAAAAGGGATGCATCTAAGTAAGGGCCTAAAATGTAGACATGTGGCCAGGAACTATCTAGGGAATTGTGGGTCTCAGGGATAAGGATGAAGGAATTAACGATGAGATTAAGAAATAATCACGCATCAGGTCCCTGAGAGTTGGCTGGGAGGAAAGAAAAGATAGCCATCGCCCGTGAGAAAGAACTAGCGTAGGTCTAGTATATATCGTATGAGCAGCGAGAGAGAAGTGGTGGTTTAACATTGCAAGTGCCCATCTTGACTGAAAGTCTTAGGTTCATAGTTCCACATGTGATGTAACCGTATAGTATATTTTATGAGTGGTATTCTTATATGTATATTTGTATGTATGTATACGTGTATGCACACATAATTAAGTGAAAATAAGGTAGATTACGGTGTCCTTTAGGTAGGACCTCTCAATTCTAGTATATGCCTTTCCAAAATGGAGAAGAAACACCGACCTTGTCTTTGTGTTCGCTTAGCAAAGTGGTTCCAAAAAAGGGAAATGGTTTCCAAGGTTCTATAACTTTGGACAAAAGAATTCTGTACACCTGGATGATGTCAACAACTCAATCATAAGTTATCAATCCTTGGGTATGACTTGTGTTCAAACAAAAAAGAGAGCAGTCGTTTGACTAAGGAACTTGAAGGTAGGCGCTTCAATAGTACTAGGACAAGTAAGAGTCAGTTTGCTACAGATAGCAGTTAAAAGGTCATGTAAAATTGTACAGACTAGCTATTGAAAAGTACCTTGGATGCTTTGGTCCACTTGGTCAACCTTCAAAGTTGGTCAACGTGTTCAAGGGTGATCAACAAGAGCTTGGACCATCATTAGTTAATGGTAGGAATAAATCTATGAAGAAAGAATTCCTAATTGCGGGCCTAACTATTTTTCTTGGTTAGGGGTCCCAATTTCTCGTATGGTTTGGTTGACCTTTGAAGAGTTTGGCGTGTCCAATGGCTTGGTTGTATTAAGGGACACGTGTGGTGGAGGATTTTATGTGCCATGCTCGAAACTCCGTTTCTTGCGGCTGAAATGGAAACAGAAATGCCAGCCATTTCCGAAATGACGTTTCTTGTTGACTGCTTTTTTTAAATTCAAATTTAATTTTGTTTTTTAAAATAAAAATTTTGGGGCTTTTCTAAAACACCCTCCAGCCTCTCCATTCTCCTCTACCCTCTCCACTCTCCTACTCTATCTTCTTCGCTCCCATACCCTCTCCATCGTGCTACTCTATCTCTCAACTCTTCTAACCTCTTCTACTCTAGCCTCTCCACTCTCCTACACTCTCCTATCCTCTCCTCTCTCCTACTCTAGCCTCTCCACTCTCGTACCTAGCCTCTCCATCCTCTTGCTGCTCCTCATTCTCTTGCTGTCCCCCCTCTTTCTCCCCATACTCTCCCTCATCCTCCGAGTCCCCATACCCCCCCCTCCTTCTCCTCCTCCTCCTCCTTTCCCTCGTTCCGTTTCGGTTTCCCCCTTTTCCGTTTCGGCGTGCAACTATGGCCATGGCACATGTCAGAAGCGCTTCAACAAGACTTGGACCCATAGTCAATATAAAACGCATCTTGTGTTAGAAAGCTAGAGGTAGGTTGCTTGCTTAAGGCCAACACTACGCCACACCCCGGGATCACAAGATACTAATGCGGAACACAACTGAAATACATGTGCTTTACTTAAATGTAAGAGGTCAATTGAGATCTGAAAGATTACTCAGATGTTTAGCCAAACCAGAAAGATATATATAGAGTTGAATCTCAGTATAAAAACTTGCCAACATACGTACCGACACCGCTAGTAATAAGGTACTGAAACAAGGCTCTGTTTTGCTTAACCTTCATGGAGGAAACTCTTCCTCTCTATGATAGGCTTTACTAGCTGCTCAAGGCTGAGCATTGTTGCAAAAGTTCTACTGCGTTGTTCTTTGTTGACTGACAATTCCTTTGCAGCTCCTTATGCTCTCCTATTGGATGTAGGTCTGCAACTAGGTCTGCTCTGGATCTGCAGGGTGCCTTCTCCAATGATATTTGTTTCCTGATCTCTTTGCTGCCATGGAATGCAGCCTAAACTGTGTCGTCCTTGAATGACCGATCGCCCCCTCATGGGGCCTATTTATAGGGGAAATCCCCCACCAAACTGGCCAACTGGCCCATACAGACCAGGCAACCAAATCTGACAGACTGGCCAACCTGGCAGGCTTCTAGCCAGCCCAGTCTGTGGCGATTCCAGTCAACCAAATAGGCTCCTGCCTATTTGTACAGGTCCCTGTCGTTGGCGCCTGTCTGCTGGACATTCTACATGTACTGTGGTCTTCTCCAAGTCATGTATCTGCCCTGACTCTTGCTCTGGTCTGCTACTGTACTACCGACCTGTTGCAGACATTCCATTAGAGTTGTACTTGCTGTAGGTGCTGCTGCAGTGGCCGTACTACTCGCAGTGCCCTCTGTACCTGCTGACCAGGTGCAGTCGCTGCCCTTCTTTCCTTCTGATGCTGTGCAATGATGTGCCCTGTACTTGGGCTCATGGCTGGACTCTTTCCAGCCTATGAACACATACTTTGGCAGCCCTTTGGGCTGCCCCAAATAAACCCTAACAAGGACTATGTTCTGCTGCCTGTACAGCCATGTTGCTGCACATGGCAGCCTTCACCTCTTCCCGCAACAGGTTCATCTAGCCACAAGTATGCTGAGGTGTCAACTCGCGAGCTCTCCTCATTTGGAGACTCACAAGTGGAACATTTACCCTATTTCTCCAACATCTTTGGGGTTTAGGCCCTTCCACCCTATTTCTACAACATCTTGGGGGTTAGGCACCTTTCAAACGTTTTTGGGCTTACCTTGGACAAAACAATGTATTTTTGTGCTATGTGCACTATCATGCAATATTTTTACAGGATGATGTGTCACCACAGTCACAATTTGTACACTTAATTATAAAATATTTAAGAGAATTGGACTTCATATGAGACATATCTTAAATGTTTTGGCCCCAAATACATTCAACTTTGATTAATGAAACTCGAATGTGTTTCTAGATTGCTACCTAGAAACACCCCTGTACCCATGCACACAATTAATCAATCATTGGGCCTAGAGCAAGCATTTTATCCTTAAGTTTTCTAGAGTTATGACTCATGCTAAGCAAGCCAGATTTAACCGAGTTTGAAACCAATGATTAGGCTCAATGTGAATTCTCTCTTTTCCATGTGAGTGGTCAGGATATAAATCTATTAAATACACTACATTCAAAGGTAATATGTGTTAGAGATTATGTTTGCCTTATAGGTAAGACTACATAACCTCATCTTGTCGTCATAATCAAGCATTACTGCCTAAAACACCAAGGCTCACCCCAAGGCCTAGTATGAAGATGCTAGGACATTTGTAGAGTTTAGAAACCCTAATGAGTGGGTAAGGAAACCTTCTAGATGCCTGAAGCACCTCGATCTCTTCAGCATGTTGATAAGTGGAGGCTTGAGGGTAATATAATAAGAAATGAACCAAGCCCAACAGGGTGTAATATAATCCGACATAGTGGAACCCACCACATGTACTAGCTCTCAACCTCCTATCACCTGAGGTGACCGGTTGAGACCGTTCTTTGGGGTGTCTCTTGGCCTGCTCTTTCTTTTGGCTGCCTCCTCATACCATAGTTGCCAGTCGAAACAGAAATGGCACAAATGCCAAGAGTTTCCGGTCCAAGTCGAAATGGCTATATAGTACAATTTATGTGTAAAAATTAAATTTGTATATATAATACAATTATGAATATAGTGCTTAAAGTGGCAAATTATGCTATATAGCATCTACTATTAAGTCATGACTTATGTAGCATGCATGATGCTTCAACATCTATTATTCTATGATCTATCATTCATGAATGATGCTTCGACATTCAAGAATCAACAACAATTACAACAATCTGAGACGGATTACAATTTGCAACTCCATAAGTAAAAAGCATCATAGTATCTACTATTATCCAAATTCCAAATTCATGAACCATGTGACATGTGACATATCAATAACTATTTATACAATTTCAAACTGCTTAAAAGTTAAGTTACAAGTAGTGAGTTTCAAGTTGTGTCTACCAAAGTAGGAGCACAATTGCTATATTTCTTCCACCAGGAGATAGGTTGCAACAATTGCATCTCTCGGCACCTAGCCATAGGTCAACTAAATAAGAGACTGTGATTGCGGAACAACAGAATATCATCCTCCAATCTTCATTGCATTTGCACATCACGATCCGTCCACTTTTGTAGCTATTGTTGCAGCCCCTCCTCCAACTCCTCATTTCATATCAATCTTGGGTATGCCATAGGGGATGCAATAAGTATGCCACCACATGGATTGGGCGGTGGAACCAATTCCACCGATAATTGCATACTCCATGGATGTCTTGGACCCTAAATCACACAGAACATACAAAATTCATACATAAACTAAAAATTGGAGCAATGAGCTTTAGCCTTTAATAGTAATTTAATAAACTATAAATTGTAGTGTTACTTGTCAGGCAATAGGGAAGTGTTTCTGTTGAGGGCCTCTCCAATCTGTCCATAAACTCGTACAAGAGCCTAATGTACTTCCCTCCATGTCCGTGATGCGAAGCACCTTGCAGATAGGATTAACAGCTTTGACTAATGCCTCTGCCTCATGCCCCCAAGCTTCGTCCATGATCATGCGTGCAAATTTGATAGAGAGCCTCTCCACCACTATGAACATGTAAGCAAACCTTGTGGTTCAAGGTTTCAATAGCTTGAGGTCACTGTAGGCATGATAGATGCTGAGGATTTTGGGTCTCTTCGTGAAAAACTTCACGATACTGCGGGCAGTGGAGAAAATGGCACTAATCCAAGCTATCTTTCTTAGGTACTCATTCAGAAGATCAAGGAAATGTGAGGCATATTTGTGTCCAGATAATCTTTGGGAACTCATCTTCCAACATCTCATCCATAGCCACACAAGCACTGTCATTATCTGTCACTACTTGCACCACATTCTCCGCACCTATCTCCAAGATGGTTGCGCACATGTGGTTCCAAATTTACAATCTTGTAATCACTGTATCTTCGGCAGAGGCATCTATGGCTCTCAAGAACATGGTCCCCTTGCAAGAAGACACCAAAATGTTGTACACACTTCTCTTGCGTACATTTGACCATTCATCACATAAAAGCATGCACCCATACTTTACCCAAGCCTCTTTCAAGGGCTGCATTTGTGCTTCCACACGTGTCCTCGCTCTTCGTGTCCTCAAGGCTTCACATGTAGGCCGCCCTTTCCATTCACACCAAATGCGACTAACAGCTCTGATGGCCTTCTTCCATTGCAAAGTCTTCGTCACATTAAATGGTATTGCACATTGTATAAAGAGCTTTGTGAGCTCACTAGTGACCTCCTTGACTGTCTGCTTTTGCATGCATGCTTGAATGCTAGACCTTAGCCTCTTTTTTCCACTTTAGCATCCACGCTACCTACTCCATGTGGCAAGGGTGTCCGCCTAGCATTAGGACCCACGCTTGATGATGTAGATTCCCCTCTACTTCTCTTTGAACCCAATGTGCTAGCAGAAGTTTCATCAATTGCTCCGTGGCTTTCGTCTTTATTTGTTGCAACCATGCGCTTACACTTCCATTCTTCAAGGCCATCCATCACATAAAGAGGAACTGACTTACAAGGTTGTGCATAACTATCAATGTAGGTTGCATGGCTCCAATACGGATCTTTTGGCATTGTGGAGAGGAGTAGGTAATAGGGAAAGGAGGAGGAGGAAGAGTGTGAGGAGTAGGAGGAGGACTCTAAGAGGGGGTAGAGGAGGAGGAGAATGGCAAGTTAGAGGAGAGTATGAAAGGTTAGAGGAGGACTCAAGGATATGCACAAAGCTGTCGCTCGAACCATGAGTATTTCAACGTTTGGGGTCCTAAGAAGTATCCTTTCGAGAAGAATAGGATGCCATAGTGTCTTACTGGCAGAAAAATATCAAAGTGCAGTATGAGGCATAGTGGCACGAAACGGTGTTTCGCCTGTACGAAACGCAAACGAAATCGGCAGGGAAACAGAAATGGGCGAAACGCCGTTTTTGTTTCCTTGCTTTCTTCGGTAACACTATTTCGGGTTTTTGCGCCGCCTGCTACCTTGTTTCGTCGCCTTCTGCCTGCTACCTCTACCCGCCTGTTGCAGCCTGAACTACCCTCCACTCTTCTACTCTCCTCTACCCTCTCCACTCTCCTCCTCCACCTACTCCATGCGAATGAGCTCTAGCGTTTGAATAAACCTCTCAAATGGTGGACAGGATGCTTGCATGTCATATGGAAAAACGGGCTTCCCCTAAAGCAGCATGTCTTCATGTGGCGGTGTTTGCTGGGGGTCTTACCAGTGGGAACCATGCTGGCCCGATGACGTATTGCACCAGTGCATTGTCTGTGTTGCTCTTGTCCTAGAGAAACAACTCTACATCTTCTGTGGACTTGCTTAGCTACCAAGGATCTCCTTTCGACCCTATCGGTTGGGCTTTGGATTTGCTTCCCTTCACACACTTTTCCAAGCACTTTTGGATATTTGGCAGATTTTACTCCTCTCTAGCTGACTACAGCCCTCTGTTTTCATGGGTTAGATTTACTGCATATTGGACCATCTGGCATGTTAGAAATCGTCGCATGTCCTCTACTGCTTCGTTTGATGACTTTACATTCTTCAGGCATTCCTTGCATATGTTCCTATATGATGCTTATTATGTAGGTGACATTTCTCTGCATATTTTAGAAGTGTCTTCCCACTGCTTCTAGCTGCTGCCACACTCGCTGGCAAATATTGTAAATCGCATTAATTAAATTAAATCAATGGTTTCACCAAAAAAATGTGCGCGTGTGTGTAACTTGCAGCCTATCTTATCACCGTGCACACTGATGCTCATTTATCTCACCTTCACCTACCCTGACATGATCATGTCTTCTCCTCATTTGCGGGCCTTACAACTAAGATACAGATGAATGCTGCTAGAGGGTGGAGCATTGAACTCTAATACTCCAGCTGTCTCCTTTTTGTCAACATATCTACCCTGTGCACCAGCTTTTGCTCTACCTCAACCATGAGCTGAATTACTCTCTCATGCCTTGCACATGTTGTGCAAGGTATACCGCAAAAGTTCCCAAACTATAGTAGTGTTGCACCTGCACACCGGGCCACGTCTTGAAGATTGTGCTTGAGCTGCCCTGCTCAGAGGATAGCCAAGCTTAGCCAGTCCAGCCCAAGCAAAGAAACTGACCATACAGCAGCAGGCCAATGACTTTTGGGATTTATTATTGGTGGTACAGACAGATGCAGTGAGACAACGGAGACAATTGGTACTCAACATTTAGAATTCATGTGTTTATGTGAATTTGCGAAGAAACCCCGACTACAAGGAAATGAAAAAGCCTTGTGCCACAAGAAAACAAAGGCACTTGCATTACACAGATTTAATGTGTGCAATTAATAGACATAATTAATATTTCCAATCCACAGATTTTATGGTTTCAACCTTATGAGTGACTATCTTGATATTGAAACTGGTCCTGAGGCTAGGCCTACTATTGACGGAAAGCCACACTAGGTGCCACGTTTAACATATAGGTAGGTTCTGGGTACTCTTTCTTGCTATACTTGGAAGTCCTCTTGGAACAAGAGTAGCACATAATAAGCTTGGTCACATATTTGCAGCTTGCTCTCATTTGGGAGCAGAAATGCAAGAGCATCACCATTCAGAGTGGTAGAGGTTGAGTAAATCAGACGTTGGGGTAGCACTTGGTACTATCAAAGTGTAGTCTTTTTGGCAAGAAAAACTTTCTTTATCTATGGTGGAAATACCAAGGAAACCTCTATATTAGTGAACAAGAGTCAGATCATGTCTTCAAGATACTGCTTTCCCTACTTGAATGGTTAATGATATCACAAAAAGACACTTTCTGATTAGGCATTCCTCTCTTCTGGGTCCATTCTTCCTACCGAGTGGCCTTGTTTATGGTCGTTAGTACTTTGCCATCATCTTTCTTCAATATTGAGCCATCCAAATTCTTACCCAAAGGCTAGGGAGAGGGAACCACCCCTTTCAGTGCATGAGAAAACATTCATCACCAGTTGGCACCAGACCTTAATGCTTGAAGACTCTAAGGCTGGTGTTATTACAGACCTACCTCTTCTTTCTTCAGTAAATTCTAATTCTGAGAGTTCCAGTATCGAGTCTGCTCAAGAGAGCTGAGGTAAGTTCTTATTGGTGGCCTAGCAGGCAGTCACTTGATGGGATTGTGGGCCTGGATGTGTGGTTCATAATGCTTTGGACTGCTATAAGGTGGGTTTACGAGAGCTTTTCATATTTCTCTATTTGACACAGATTATGCTGTTTGTATTCTGAAATAATTTATTGTGCTATAAGGCTAAATGAGTAAAGATAATCTTCAAAAGCATGTTCTTTCTGGTTGCCACTAAATCTAATTTGCATACTGGCATGACTGTTGAAGTTGCAGTATGCATAGGCTTGATTACCTGTTGGGTTCGTGTGTCTATTGCAGCTTGGATGGTGATTCTGTAAAATTTAAAGCCCCTATTTCAGCACAATCGTCTCTCTTGCCGCCACCATTTCCATATCCACAGCAACCTTTACAAACGACTGTTACGCAGTCAACCACAAGGTCCGGTTTTGCAATTGCAAAGACAGGCTCTCGACTCTTTGATGTGGATGTGTAATTGAAAATGTGAGCAGTCTTCTGTCATATCAGTTTTTCCCCTTGGTTTCTTATGACTCAGTTTATATTATATTTTTGAAAAGATTTTCTTCTCTGCGAACAAATATTTGAAATGTCTTTGAAGGTAAATATTTGTAAAACTCGTACAATTGAGCAATCACATCATTTAATCTCAACACAATTTTCTCACTCCAAGGCTGAAAACTTGATTATCGCTTCTCCCTTGGTCTTCATTGAACTGCTATGTTCATCAATTTTATTCTACCTTTCCTACAAACTTTTTTATCTTACTCAGCCATAGAGTTCTCAGCCTTGGGACACATCTTGTTATTATTTTGTGCTTTTTCGCACAAACCTGATTGAGGGAATATGTGCCCTCTGCAGAATGGCCAGGATTCATACTATCTTTCGAGTTTCCTTTGTATCTAAGCATGGTTTTTGAATGGTTTCAAAGATTGAAGTATGTAGTGCTGCCACGTCCAATTCCAAACTTGATCCTTGGTGCATTTGTTAGTGTTGGTTTCTGTTCTAATCCTTGTGTTAATATGGTCAAATTATTATACATTCATATTTAAACGTGGATAAAATTCAGGTGGTGAAAAGGTAAGGTTACATGACCCATAGGCTATGTCTACTTCATTTACCTAGTTACATGGTGGTGTTTTCACAAATATGCTTTTACAGGTATTATGAAAAACAGATCATGCAACAAGTTGCGGTGGGCATTGTTTACTATATGTATTACTATTGAGATCGCAATCCTCAGTGGCTTTCTTTTGTATGAATTGTCATCTTTTGGATCTTGCCTCTTTGCTTTGCGATTGTTTCACATAAAAGGTTGTCCTTAGCTTTGTGCGACTGTTTTTGAAGCTGGATGTTATTCCTAGGCGTTATATGTTGTTGTCAAGGAGGGATTCAGAGCTCAGATTCGATTTAGGCTGCACTTACCTAACTTCCATTGTGTTTTGTGGGAGCCATAGTAGTGCTCATCACGATATATGACATCGGTAACAAACAAAAAAACTACTTATTAACAATATCTTATCTATAAGGCATTCTTTAGGAATAGCATGCCTAGTTTGAGAGTGCAGCATTGTCTCAGTGAGATTGATGTTAGAAGGATGTCATTCTCAATAATATTTATTTCAATTATTGGACCTGAAGACCTCTCGTCTTGGTCCATTGTCTCAAGTTTTGTGCCTATCATCTTGCTGTGTTTATAGTAAAAAGAGAAAACAAAGTTTTGCGAGGAATCATGTACTTAATGTTGATGGAGTTATGAGCAATCTCACAATAAAATATCAAGAGCAAAAAGTATGAAGGTTGTTCAAATTGTTGTATAGGTTCACACAAGCACCATGAGCACGGGATGACACGGATCCATTAGTATGGGTTTTAGAACATCAAGTATAGATCCTTCCTTGTATATCAAAGTAGTACACTAGAAAGAAATCATAAGACATTGTTGTTTTTGTCTTTATGTGGATGATTTGATAATCATAACAATTTGGCATCAATGATGCACAAAGCAAAAGCAATCCGCTTGGATATGGTTGTACTCGAGCTTGGGGAGCAATCATAGCAAGCTTGTGATTTCTTCGGTTTCTTGTACTCAATTTGCATTCTTACTTTATACTCAAAGTGAAAAACTTATTCCACACAAAAAAATGTCTACCTAGGCTCTCCCAAAAGATGAGAATTAAGTTACTAGAATAATTAATGCTCCCTAAAAATTAATCCTATCCGTCTTCCTCCCCCCCTTTGCTTGCTCCTGTCCTCTCAGTGCTCCTCTCACCATCATCCTTCCTCTTACTCAAACCTCTCCCACACAATGTCTGTCCCTCTCCTACTTGCCATCTTCCTCTCCCTCAGCGCCTTCCCTCTCTCCTCATTGTCTCCCTCTTTCATCTTCTTGCATCTCCACCAAAACCCACAACCCCCCTCTCCTCCCCTTTCTTCTCCCTCCCCTCTCAATGTCTCGCCATCGCCTCTCCCCTGGCTTCCTCCCTAGTCGCCATCGTCTCCCCCTCCCTCCCATTCAGTCCCTCGTCTCCCCATTTCAACTAGACTTGTAACTAATTCACAAATTTTATGTTCATTATTGTTTTTGTAATTACCTCAAAGAAATCATACCTTTCCATTCAAGGTAGCTCAAGATATACTGACACGCCTTGGATGGTGGGGTTATGGGACCTATAAAATCAATATCCAAATGCATTGTTTAGGAGATTGGGTTGTGGTCCAACACATTAGCATGCATCACTCTACTCTGCAAAGTCCTTGGAGTCTCAAACTAAATTAGGTCACCAAAGACTTGACTGCAAAATCTAGAGCGGAATAGTAACCACTACTTGGTCTAGCATGGATCATTTTCAATGTGTGTTCAATATCATGGGTATTAATCCATTGTCTCATTACTCCATCTCAACCCATCTAATAGAGCTATCCTCCAATCATTTGTTACCAAGTTTGCATTTAAGAAAGTGTTACAAGGGCTAGGCATTCGAGGAAGAGCTAGAGCCAATGAGAAATGGTGCACTAAATGCTCCCAAGTATGGCATGATTATTGCACCTGCTACACAACACACCATCTAGAATACAAATTCCTTTGTGTGTGGGTCGTCATTTAATCCTATGTAGCCAACCCCTCGATGGCCAGCCACCTTCTTCTTGTCTATTATGTTTTTTAATTTCATTTTTTCTTCGTAGGATACCAGTACAATGTCTAGGTCTGAGCCATCCATGTCACTTTCAAATGTGTTCTTATTTTTCTTATTTTTATCTTTCTGTAATTCGTGAGCTCTCATCCACTCCAAAAGAGCCGAGCTTATCCATGTCGATAGCCACAAGAATGCCTTTAAATTCGCAGGTGGTCTCTTTATGAATTTGTTGGGACAAAGCTTGAAATCTCCACACAAAATCTACCACAGATTGTTACTTTGCTTAGCAGATTGTGTATACCTTTTGACAGTGTTGATTACTCGTCTTTTTGGAATCTCTCCAAGAAAGAATTCTTCATGGCTTCCCACTCTGTAAAACAATCCCATATTTGGCATACCATTACATGGTGCTTCCTTTTAAAATGCAAAGAAACAAATTAATTTGGTTTACATCATCTTTCTCGCCATTCAAAGCACATGCTCATCCAACTCCATGATGTGGATGCCGGTCTTCTTGCAAAAGCCTTTAAAATAAGACAACGAAGGCACCTTGATGGAGTTTCGGTGATCAGGTGGATTCATTTGAGCGAATTGAAGCGGCCAAACAACTTCTATTGAAGGACTGGGCACCCCTAGATCTAGTACAAAACCATTTGGCAAAGAACTAAGTGTTGGCCTGTCGACAAGCTGCGCCACGTCGAAATCTCGTTTCGAGAGAGTTCATCAAACATTGTCCACAAGCATCTTGCAAATCCGACAAGGATCCATGGACGTACCCTTTCCCTCTCACCACCTCAACATAGCTCATCCATTCCAGGAAAATACCTAAAGAGAGTTGGTGGTTTACACATACACCCAAATTTTGTTTCTAACTAGAAAAGATTATGCTTAAGTTTGCAAAAATGGAATATGGAGTAAGTACACACACTCATACTTTCTTCTGTTTAGAATCAGAGACAATCATAACTCAACATACAGAATGCTCCTCAGACTCATTATGTTTCTTTCAAATAACATGCTAACATAGCCGAATACAATTTGTTTATTCCACTCATACAAAGTATTCTAAGATAGCAGCCAACACATTTGTTGCATTCAATGCTCTCTTCATATCTCTCCAGTGCCTTACATCCTTCAAAGGATCAAGCACGCAAGCCCCACTCTATTTGCAACACTACAGCTAACAAATTGAACCGGTTCAGATCAGGCCCTGCCTATCTGGAACATGCCACTACACATCACCGGTGATTACGAGGGTCCTGGCTCTTGACCCTCTGAGTTCTACCTTGATCGAAATAAAAAATCAGAGACTATGATGGTTTGAAACCTTGGTGGATATTACAAATCAAGTGTTGATTGTGCAGTAACGTCAAGCCCCCTACTTAGCTCCATGCTCTTCTCCACTTTCCTTTCTTCCACCTGTGCTACTTCCTAGTTGTTCTCCACTCATTCCACCTCTTTTCCCTCATTGGTGACTGCATCACCGCTCAGTTCTCCTTCCTAGAGTAAACAGCACGTTCTCTTACCTCTCCTTTGCTTCCTCGCCCCCTGTGTACTTCTTTCCCTACAAGACCTGAGTTGTTTTCTCCTCATTAACAGTCTCTTTCCTACAGAACACTCATCCTCAACCCCTCCTACTGAAAAATGTACATGCTGAGGCTTCTATGGCTGAGGATGGAGCGGCGATTGCAATAGTTTTTCGATTCCAGATCCAAAGCCTCGTAGGGATGAGGAGGATGCAGAATGGATTCCAATGTGAGTCGTTTATATGCAATAACAAGAGTCTCGTTTGTGTTTGTTCATAGTCTATAGCATTTGAGATGACTTGATTGACAATGGTTGTCCATTTGTTGTGTTACCTATTAATACTACGAGCTATTGTGGCCATGTTTCATGGCTGTTCAAGACCCAGTACCAATGCTTACCATTGCTCAGCCCATGAGTTAAGCAAAGGCGAGACTATTAGTTCTGTTGACAGCTCGGAGTTATCGTGTGTTATTATTGTTGAGTGAATCCTTGGGATGATCGATTTGGTCAATAAATTCAGGCATTACACAAGAATTGGCTGTAGAAAAGGGGGTAGAGGCAGATTAGAGGAAGAGGATAGAAGAACGAAAGGGAGAAGGGGTAGGGAAGAGAGAAGAAGAGGTCGAAGAGAGAGAAAAGAAAGAAAGAAAGAAAGAAAGAAAGATGCATTAACGTCTGCACGAGGCCTCGCGGGCCTATGAGAGAAAACTGCGAAAGGCCAATCTAGTTTGGCTAAGCCCACATCAGAAGTTTTGATGACTATTATGTTTGAAGAACAAGACATAAGCTTATGACCTATTTGATGATTTAGATCATATGAAGCGAAACATTAGTTGGTTGCAACTATGAACTCTTTCCCATGAGTGTCAATGCAAGTATTGGCCTCATCTCTATGTAAGAGAATAGAGATAGAATCTCATCTCTTGTTAGTATCACCTCACACAAAGGATATAGGTGCTCCCACTATGGAAGCAAAAGTAGAGAGGTATCCTATTTGATGAGTCCTCATGGAGAGTTGGATGATCAATGTCATGTTGACTAGTAGGGGTTGTTCAAAAAGTAAGGACTATTATATAGGGGGTTTATCCATCCTGGTTGACGATATGGCATTATGTACATTAGTGAGCAACCAACCCTTATTTACTCTTGCTAGGCAGGCCATGGTTGGCATCCTCACACCCTATACATAATTGGGGCATGGGTACATTGTAGTTTAGGGACCATGACTTTAATATGAATTTGAAACTACATAAAGAAGTAACGTATCCTTCAGATAATCCCTTGGATACATATTTAGATACTACTACTATGTAATCTACTATTACCCCATTTATAGAAGAAGAGGATACATCTATACTTGTGACATCTATTGAAAAAGGGGGGAATTGCCCTTAGATGCTAAAATCCCTAAGAAGTCTTCAAAGGAAAAGTTTTGCTATTAAGAAGAAGAGAAAAGATTATTTAGTTAAGGATAGCCCTAAAGAGGTGCCTACACAAGCAAGTGGATTCTATAAGTGTATAGTAAATTTGGTATCATCCAAGGATACAATATTATTATGGGATACTCAAACTTGTCAAAATTGTGGGGATGCTTGCCACTTGGTTAGAACTTGCCCTACTTCTTAAAGAGTACCATTAATAGAACCTTCCTAGGATCAGTTGCCTCATCAATGAACCTTAAAAATAAGCAAGGAAGGATTAGAATCAAGATTCTATTGTGATGAATAACTATGGTTGGGTAAGCAATTAAAGTGGGAGCTCCTTTGATATTTTCCTCCTATTTAGGCTAGTGTGGTGAATTTGATAGAGGTGGAATCCATAGGGCGTTTGGTTAGTTTTAGGAAAGTTAAGAGAGAACTCATCTAGAATATTTGAGGAAATGTTTGAGATACTATCAAGAAGTCTATATTGCGTCTAATCCTAAGAAGTGTGTGTTTGTAATGCTCTACACTTGTTGTTAGGATATGTGGTTTTGAGGAAGGGTTTACCCATAGATGTTAGGAAGGTTAATAAGAATTTTGCATGTACAAGTTGCTCAAATTGTGGTCACATAGGTTTTTATAGATAGTTTATTTGCTTCTATGTTGATAGTATTTTACCTTTGATGAAGTTGTTAAGGAAAGAGGCTAATTTCACTTGGGAATATGAGTGTGAACAAACATTTTATCAGCTCTGTCAAGCGTTTCTCCAAATTGAGAGAAGGAATTCCATGTTCACATGGATGCCTCTACTTTTGCTATTGGTAGTGAGATATGCCAAGTTGATGCAGTAGGGATTGATCATGCTATTTATTTTGCTACCCATCCACTGCTGGTGGCTACAAAAAGCAACTATTCTACCACAAAAAGGGGAGATCTTCAAAGTATTGGCACTATCTGCTAGGTAATACATTTTCCTTTTATGTCAATCATCAGGCTTGTAAGTTTTTTTTGGGTAATATCGCTTTATCAAGTAGGATTACATGTTGGCTATTGTTTTTGCAAGAGTTTCAATTTAGGGTAGGGGTGAAACTAGAGAAGCTTATCTGCTAGTTGATGATATCTCTTATATAAAGGATGATGATGATAAGGAGGAGGGTGTGGCGGATGATCTTCTAGATTCTTTTTTACTTGTAGCAAATGCAATACCATAATGGTATTTTGGTATTGTTGAGTACTTGTGCCAAGATGGGGCTTGCAAGGTTTTTATCTTCCTCTAAATAGTTAGACATGGTATTAGAGTCCAAGGTAGCCTAAAGCCTCAGGAATAGAGAGAGCTCTCAGGTCAAATGTATATGCTATTATGGACTAGAGCAATGTGGACAATTTGTGGCAAGAAGAAGAAGTGAGGACGAGGAGTTGCTAAAAGTATTCTTGTGCAGGTCCTTTCTTTTCTTTCCCAACCACTCTACCTTCATAAGAGCAAGGTAGCCCTTGAGATGGCTAGTTTGCTGGAGAAGCCAAAGAAGATCCCCATTCTTCCTACATTACAAGTGGACCGTAAGTTGGATTGAAATAATTATGGATTGAGGATGGTAATGATGGAATGAGAGTTGTAGTCTCATTGCAGTCAGATGACTTGGATGATTTTATTTTAAATGTGGTTTTCAAGCTACTTTTAGATGACGAGGACCTTGGTATCATGGATTCAAAGGAGAGAGAAACCTTGGCAAAGCTGTGGGACCGTATTATTAATGCTGAGTTCTTTCCTTCACCTTCCTCAAATGTACCCCTTAGGTGATCAATCATATGAAGCACACATGACACTGGACAAAGGAATTTGGGAGCACTTGGCATTGCTCTACAATAGGGTATCACCTATGAAGCATATCTCCTTGGAAGTGTGAAAGCGAGTGCTAACCCCCATGAAGTTGGCAACCATGTGGGAGCACATCAACAAGCTTGTCAACAAGTTGCAAGGGAGATCCTTCAAGTTGGGAAGGAGAAATCATTGGAGGATATGGTCCATCATTTTGATGTCCCATCAGAGGATATGGCCATCATTGAAGGATATCATTAAGGATATCATTGGAGGATACGGCCATCATCAAAGGATTTGGTCATAACTTTGATGTCCCATCTCTCCTTGTAGTATCAGAGGGCTAATCCTCTCTAATCATGAGTAGGAGACTCAACACTCTCACATGGGAGGAGCTTGTGTCAATGGACTTGCACTAGAAGGATAGGTTTGACAACCTTCCATAGGGCTAGCAGTCAGAAGCCTTGGCTACCTCATAGGTGAATGGGAAGGACAACAACAAGGGGAAAGGAAATTCTTTAGAAAGTAGGTCCCAATGTGGATCATGAGACTAAGAAAATGGAGCTATAACCATTGTGGAAAGAAGGTTCATTACTAGAGGAAGTGCCCTAAGTAGAGCCATGATAAGAGTACTAGTTCATCACCATGACAACCCCAACATTTGTACATGTGGAGCCCATGGACATCGGAGTTCCATCTTCTTCAAGTAGGGAGGTGGCAAGTCACAATGTTGGGGAGTCTCAAGAGTGGATTGTGGATAATGGTTCTTCTAAGCACATGACTCCTTCCCAAGAGTATATCTAGGACCTTCAGTGTCAGAGATGTTAAATCTACCTTGGTGATAGATTCGTTCAAGATCCTTGGGTAGGCAGGACATCATTTTTTATGGTAGAGGGTGGAAAGCATACCTCTCATATTTTTCATGTTCCAACTTTTGGTTTCCAGTTGTTGTTAGTACATGAAGTTTGCAAGAATAGCAAGCACATGGAGTTTAAAGAGGAGTGTTAATGTCTATCACAGAGAAAGCAATAGGCCAAATGTTTTGGGAAGGAGAAATTGACAACAAGATCTTCAAACTACAGGAACTTTCTTCTCTTATAGGTACTCATCTTACCAAGTTGTGGCATTCCTGACTTGGTGGAGTGGGAGTAAAGCCTCAAAGTTGAATCAACTCAAATTAGGCCACATGGTTTGGGAAGGAGCAATTGGCAACAATGTCTACAAACTACACGTACTTTCTTCTCTTATAGGTACTCATCTTAGCAAGTTGTGGCATTCTAGCCTCAAAGTTGAATCAACTTAGATTAGGCCAAGTGGTTCGAGAAGAAGAAATTGGCAACAAGATCTACAAACTACACCTACTTTCTTCTCTTATAGGTACTCAACTTAGCAAGTTGTGGCATTCCTGACATGGTAAAGCCTCAAAGTTGAATAAACTCAAATTAGGGAGGCAATCTAGGCATGAGGAGATCTACATTAGAGGATAGTTGTACCCTTAGTCTAGGAAAAATCTCATGGAGCAGCAAGAAGTAGCCAGCCTTGTCATCAATTGAGGTTGAGAAGCAGGTTGCTTGTGGAGTTATGAGATGGTGTGGCTATGAAGACTACGATAAGGAGGTGAGTTTGACAAAGGATAATAATATTTTTTAGATCCTCTGTCAATCCTCTAGCTTCTTTTGTTTGATTTAACATCCAAGAGCTGAGAGGGGGTGTTAAAGTTTTGGGCATCTCTTGACTGTACTAAAGGGAGCAAGGGATTGATTTGTGGGTGTGCCTACCTAGAGGTAGTAGTAGATGGTCCCAGTAAATTATGTAGTTAGTTGGAGAAAGTACTAAATCATGTAGCCAAGGTAGTTAGGGTAAGTATGGTGTTGGTCAAGGGCTAGAAGAAAGCCTAGTTTATGGCCTACTTAACGGAAATTTAGGGCTGGTCCATTTATCAATTTTTATCTTTTTTTAATTTTGATTATATGTGTAATAAATTAATAGCCTTTGGAGGTTTTATGTATTGCAAACTCATATGGAGCCATAGTCTAACCTTGTCAAGGAGCTAGAAGGGCAATATCCTTTGCTTCTAGAGATGCTCCATCAAGTTCAAGTAGGCTACAAAGTTTGCCTCTTCCCATATGAACCTTTTTTTGTCTCAAGCAATGTAGACACCTAATTTTATCAGGAAACTATGTTGCTTAAGGAATGTCTTCCAATGCAAAGGAGACCTTGATGCTAGTAATACTATCATGCAAGCACCCATATCACTCCATTGGCTTTGCATTTGTATATCATATTGGTCGTCAATGCAGGTTTTCCAATTATAATATGGTGATTCCATAGAGTGCTTGTTTCGTGTGGCCTAGAAAGAAGGTAAAGACTTCTCATTTTTTCACTCGTCTGCTAGTTAGCACACACACTAACTATGTTTGTTAGCATACAACATAGACTATGTAAGTTAGCACCCAACTATGTTAGTGAGCATACTTAGATCATCAAACATAGACTATGTTAGTTAGCACCCAGCCATTTTAGTTAGCATCCAAGTACACTAGTTAGCACCCACAACTATGTGATTAGCATACATAGCCTATGTTAGTTAGCACCTACCCTTGTTAGCTAGCACTCACCAGCTACTTTAGTTATTACTTGAACTTACCAACTATGCTAATTAGCACACATGTGCCATGATTTGCTACTTAGCACTGATGTGCTAGATAGACATTTTTGATCCTATGCAACTAGCATTCGTTTGGAGATAACACCCATATGCTAGTTATCGCCCAGATGCAGATAACACTACTCTACTAGCATAGTTAGCACTCATGTGCTAGTTATTCACCAATTATATGCTAGTTACCACTAATGTTTTATCAATAGAAACTTGCTAGTTGATAGTTTATTGCCCATTTAGAGCTGCTTCACTTTCTTCCCTCAGCTTTGTTTGTTGATTGTTTATTTTTATAGATCTGTCAATGTGTAACATCTCAACCAAGATGTGTTTTCATCAAGGCGAATGGGGAGCATGCTAGTAGGATAAATGGGGAGCATGCTAGTAGTAGGTCACATGCACATGTAGGATAAGGATGGTGAAGACATCTACCCTGCTACAGATTTGGCTAACCTAGAGAATGCTACTAATAGTGCTGGTGTTGATGTGTGCATTGTATCTAACAAAAGGACAAAAATTGAAGCCATTGATAGTAATGTCAATATAGACATTGATGACTTGCCAGCTCCACAACAACGGGAAGATGGAACTAAGCTAAGTACAAATAAGTGTCATCTTAGTGATGCTAGTGTGACTAAGATCTCACAAGAATGGTTGATGACATCTTGAAAGATCTTGCTTCAAGGTATGTCCCATAAAATATATAGAAAATGCAAATGTACAAGACGACTCTCCATTGGGTCACTTGTTGAAATGGCTAGGGAGGAACAAGGGCCATGATTACATGATGATCTCCTACAAAGAAAAGTGAAGTGCACAACAGATGCAACAAAATCCCCAAAAGCTAAATCCCCTATGGCAAAATCCTTGAAATTCAAATCCCCTTTTCCAAAATCCCTCAAATATTGTATTTGGAGTCAATAAGGGTACTTTGCTACCCTAGGTTGTCCCCTAAAAGTGATTGTATTGTCTTTTACTTTGGTATGATTATATTGCACCTAGTTCAGAGTAAGGGGGGTCTCTACCCTTACTAGCAGTCAGAAGCTGACTGAGAAGTAATTATCAATAGTTGGACTTGCTCTTTGCAGTATTGCATTGTGAGGTGGGATCAGTCTACTCCTTACGTGTTGGGTCTCACACTCTTTGCTTTGACGGGGGGTGTTGGAGAAATCATAGCCAAAGAGTGTGTTTTGGTGTGTTTTACTAGGAGTTCTAGTAGTAGTTCTATGTGTGTGTACCATGTGTTACTTTGGAAGTTATCCCATCTACATTTGGTACTATGAGTGTGTGTGCCTATTCTATAAAGGCTTGTACTTCTCATGTCACATCAATGAATGAAAGCCTCAAGCTCTTTTAGTCATATGAGTACTTTCATTTCCATTATGTTTTCATTTGAGGATGACCACCTCTCACCCTAGCCTACTCTCTGTCTCTGTCTCTGTTTGTCTCTCTCAACCACATGTTTTCAACCCGTATGGCTAATTTTATCCACTAGGTTTAGAGCACGGTCATCCATTTTAGGCAATCATTTCTTAAGGATGAGGACGGTAGCATAGCCCACTTAGGTGCTCCTTTTTAAGAGAGGTTGCAAAAAAAAGAAATTACTAATCCCAACATCTTTGGGCAAGGCTTTTGTAAGCAAATCTGCTTCCTGGTCCTCAGGAGAAATAACAAATTGATTGAATAGTTCCTTCCTCCACTTGATGTCATATGAATGGTAGCGGATGTCAATGTGCTTAGACCTCTCAAGATCTTTTGGGCTCTTTGCCAAGCGAATAGCACTCTAGCTAGCAAAAGGTCATGGTAGCACAATCTTGGACTACACCAAGACTCCTCCATGAGCCTTTGAATCCATATTGCTTCACATGCACACTATGCAAGAGATTTGTACTCATCTTTTGCTATAGACAAGGTGACGTTGCTTGCTTCTTGCTAGACCAAGGTACACAATAAGAATTCAACGTAAATGTCTATCCTAAAATAGACTTGCATTTGGGACCTCCACATCACAGAACCCCTCAAGCCGTGGTTCTGCATATGGGCTCTCTTTTAGAGATGCTAGCCTATGAAATGGTGGAACATGGCTTTGCCATAAGCTGACTCAAAAGCCTATTGCATAGCAAATATTAGGCCATGTCAATGTCATCAAGTGGATGACCTTGCCAGCTACTTGTCGAAAAGTGTAGAATTTGAAAATTTTGCACTCAGCACTTTGCAACTCCCCAATCTCAATAGGTGTAGGAAGAGGTATGGCATTCAACATTCCAAACTCTTTGACATAGAGTCAATGTACCTTGTTTGGCTTACAAACATGCCATGTTGAGATATCGAGCTCCACTCGTGATATGCCAGGGTGATCGTTGTGCATTTATGTCACCGACTTGTTAGCTGCAGATGCGGTTGGTACACCGCCCATGAATAATAGCTAGATGATAGCTATCCTTATCTACTCCAGTTCATGGCTCAGTTAGTATGCCACCTTAGTTAGCTGAGTTTGGTTTGAGACCCACATATAGGGTTCTTCTATTTCTTTGTACTAGAGTTCTTTTGGCTTTCACAACTAAGAAGAGAAAAACTATTTTCAGCCTCCACCTTTGTGTGTATTCCCCCATTGTGTATGTGAGAAAGCCGCAAGTGAGACTCCTTCCCTCTCTCCCACTATCTTCACATGGTATCAGAGCCTTATTCGTGGTAAGGAGCTCAAGAAAGCAAACCAAGTTCGCGGTGTCCTGGTAAGAGGCTAGTGCAAGTGTCTCCTTGTTGTAATCAGTGCCTTGTTGCTGAGGATATGCTTTTGCAACCAATCTTGCCTTATAACTATCTACACTCCCATCAGCCTTTTGCGTGACTTTGTAAACCCATTTGTAGCCATTGACATTCTTTCCTTTGGATGGTTCCACCAACTCGCAAACTTCATTTTTAGAATGCCATTATTCTCTTTTTCTATGGCATGAGCCCATTCCTTGGATTTTACTACCTCTTGGAAATTGACACGTTTTTTACCTGAGCCACACAACACCAGTAGGCTATTTGTGAGTTCTAGGCTTCATGCCCTTGACAATGCTCTTTACTTCATGCACTAGCTTCTTTTCCCACCTTGACATCTACTTTGATGATGTGGCTTCTTGGTCGATGTCAGCATGACCATAGGAGATGCATTCTCTGCCTGAGAATTTAAAAAATGTCTAGGAGGTAGTCCCCCATTTTGTGGGCTGCTCCTACTCATGCTAGGTAGCATGTCATCAAAAAAAAAAATCACATTCTATGGATGTCTGCAAATCTGCATCTCTGGCATTGTCAACCACTTGGTTCTTTGCTCTTCCATCTGATATCATATAAGCATGATGGCAAGAAGCTTACTTTACCTTCTCATCAAACACCACATCATGAGAAGCAAACATTTTATGAGATGTGGGATTGTACATCTTGCTTTATGTTCCTCTACATACCCAACCAAGATGCATTTCTCACTCTTGGAATCAAACTTATCCCTCTTGTCCTTTGACACAAAATCAATAGGCACTTGATCCAAATCCTCTTAGATGCTAGATGTTTGTCCACCCCATGCTTCCTATAGTGTCATATTAGGTAAGTATTAGTAGGGAACTAGTTCAACAAATAACCCATCGTGCAAACCGCTTTTAACTTTGTAGGGAACTCTTTGAACTTTGTAACTAGTTTAGACCTTTTCCTCATGGTGTAGAGAAATATCTTCCTTGTGTAGTCATCAATAAATGTGACAAAGCATATGCGCTACCACTTAGGCTTTATGCCTTTGAATTGCATATTGCGCATCTTTGCCACCAGTGTGCCTTCAACATGATCATCCCTCATACCTTTTTTTAAATCCTCCTCTTGGAGAAAAAACCATATTAGTTCATTAGACTTGATAGCCATGCCTTTGGCTATCAACTGGCGACACTAAGCGAAAAGTAGGGGAAGAGCTAAGTTAGGGCGAGCACAAGAGAATAATGAGAAGCATTCGGGATTCCTTTTTTATTAGGGGGTGCAAAATGGAGAGTGAGATGGAATCAATCATGTCTAGTGTAGAGGGAGTTAGCACTATGAAGAGGAGGAATCCTGATGATGCTAAGAGCAGTTTGCGATCTGAAGGTCATGATGACCATGCCAACCGGGTGCAATGGGAGACAGATGCCATGCTTTGGATTGACAACTTTATTGGGAATGTAGAGACCCACTTCAATGAAGCATGAGACCCTACTCTTGCACAAGAGTTTGATGTCTTCAAGTTAACACAATGGACGGGTGTGTGGACGAAGCACAAGAGTAGGGTCCTTGCATTAGATCGTTGTGTCATAGTGGCTAACAACTGGGACAAGAAGGCTATAACTGCTTATGGGCAAGCTACACCCCTAGCTGCAGGTGAAGAGTAGCTAGTCTCTACATCCTCTCAACCATTGAGAGGTGATGCGGTTCAAAGGGCACAACACATGGCTAGTAACATAGACAGAGTGTCACACTTGGCATATGTCATAGAGAGGGATATATTAGGCACCTATGGCACTATATTTAAAGTGTGGTTGGTAGGACCTGCAGGGTTGCCATATCATGTGGAATATGTCGAAAAGAGAGTGAAAAGAAGTACAAGGGCAATATTGGCACGCGTACATGAGAAGCAAGGAGAGAACAACTCATGCATATTTTACACCCAGTCCTTGTATGTGATTGCAACAACTTGAGAAGAGACACTGTGGACCATCATGCCATACTTTAATGGTGGTAGCCTATTGCACCCTTCAGATTTTGTCGATGGACTAGGGCAAGTTCACACGCTACATCCACCATGTTCTAATGGGAGGAGCGGATCTGATGGCCACAACAACAACCGAGGGAGTCCAACCTACATTAGAGAAGGAAGATATTGCCTGAATCAATGTTTTTTGAGAATCTCCTCCATATCATCCGTGCACTTGTAAATGGTTTAGCAAGGCTACACGTTGGAAGGTGGATGCACACAAATCTACACCCGAGCAATATCTTGTTGGATTTTGTTGGAAATTCTAGATGTCGAGTAGGCATCATAGCCTGGGGGATGGCCATGGACTCCTCAGACAAATGCCGACTTTGCTGAGTGAGTAAGCAGGAAAGAGGAAGAGCATGGGCGGAAAAAACGATTTGCACCCAAGCTATTGGAAGTAGCATTAAGAGGCAGATATACATGCCATGCAGATACGTATGCATTAGGATGGATCATTGTTGAGATGATTCAATTTTTGAAGATGCCTGGAGTTACCTTGAGGATGATCGTAAAATGCCTCCTTCTCACATCGTTAATGCCATTAGGCATCATGCAAAATAACAAATGATGCATCGCATTGCTGATAAGAGAAAGCCACCTGGAGAGACCAGTGATATCTTAAAGAGAGTAAAATGTGAGGGAGAATTGGCTATGAGGCCTATGGAAGAGATGAGCCTTGCACTTAGGCTTGTAACATAAACCACCTTTTTAATCTTGTAATATTTTTGGGACCCCATGTGTCAAACTTATTGTAATGAAATTCTTATTCAAAAATAAAATTTAATTTTTACCATTCCATGTAAATAAAGATTGCAACATGTATATTTTATTAAATTAAAGTAATTTTGTTATAACTTATTTTGTTGTTTCTCCCTCCCTGGTGGACCATTTCCCTTCAAATCTGGACAGGAGCTAGCTCATACTGTTGTGCAATGCTGCTCCAACAAGTTGCATTGCAAGAAAAGGCGTCAGGGAGTGTGAGTGTTGGCATTTCACATACAATCGAAATTTCACCAAAAGCTTGCAGCTGGAAGTTTGCCCATACAAGAGGAGTTTGCAGCTCAGAGGGTTTGGGCAATGGTCGTTTGTAGGTAGAGAACAGAGCTCTCAAAGATTTTGGGAAGAAGGAGGAAAATGGAGAAGATGAATCAGCAGGCATTGACAGCACCATAGTATGCTGAGGCAGACCGATCACAGCGACATGTCATAGATTTTTATGCATTCGAGTCTGCTCTTAGCCACAAAGGGTTGGAGGAGAATTTGGCAGACATGCGAGTAGCATGGATCATCAAGGAGAGACGACATGGTACTGCCGAGCAAGGGGCATTGAGGCCATGCACGACACGGAGAGTGACCAGAGCACGCATAGTCCAGGTCCGACCCATCTCCGCCCTCCTTACAGGACACCGCCCAAGATGATTCGTCACTCTTGACATAGCTCTTTGGATAAACACATTGAGGAGACCACACCCTCCACCACAGCAGGAGACATCCCAATAGATGCAGATGGGGGATACCTTTGCAGCCACCAAAGAGCCACCACAATACCGAGTTTCAGCTACCGAGTCTCAGTTTCTCAGTTTATCAACTCCAGTCTTTTTGTACTTGTGGTTTTAAGCTATATAGCTTAGCTTAGCATAAAGAATCTCCAAGAACTGTGATGCATAGTGGGATGGCAAGCAAGGCAAAGGAGCGCAAGTCCTAGGCTCAAAAATTCAAGGTGAAGAAAGCCACAGCAGTAAGTAAATGGGAGAAAGGCAACAAAGGAAAAAAACTTTGGAAAAGAAACCACCTTATACTATCACTTGTTCACTTATATGATTGGTAATTTCCACCCTTATAGCCCCTCCCCCTTTACTATCTCTACAATTAGACCTTGCCCTTTGTCCTTTGTAGTTATTTATTACACTACTAGATGTATTGCCCTTGTCATTGTAACCGTATCCTCTTTCTAATCTTGCTATATTTTTATATGGCTTCATGATTGTTGAATGGAGCACAAGTGACCAAGAGACCGGATTGCCAATGCTCAAAGGACTGGAGTGCTATTGAATAGACTCAAGACACCTACGTACCAAGAGACCCAAGGAGAGAGAGAGACAAATAGACAGAGAGAAGATAGAAAATAATTTCATTTGCAAGTGACTAGCATGGTAGTTAAAATAACCACCGTTCAGTTGCAACCACTATGCCGGTTATGTCTGTTGCTATTATGCTATTTAATTTTCATTTGCATCTCATGAAATTAGAGAGAGAGAGAGAGAGAGAGAGAGAGAATTCTTTTGTAAGTAATTGGCTCAATGGTTAAAATGATAGCCACCATGCTAGTTGCAGCCACTCTATTAAGTGTGCTGCTAATATTGCTAGTTGATTTTCAATTGCGTATTATATCAGATCAAGGGTAGGGGTATGGATAGGGGAGAGGGAGGGAGGGAGGCACACTGAGAGTGGGGGGGGGAAGAGAGGCACTATTCTTTTGCAAAGCGACCAACACAATGGTCGAAGCAACCACTACCATGCTGGTTGCAACCATTGTGAGTCTCTACTTTGGAATCTTTACACTCTAACCTAAGCAATCTGAAGCCATAGCATTCTTTTAATTTCTTTCCCTACATTACATGAAGTGATGCTTAGCATTGTCATCCATTCTTTAAATTTTTTTATGGTCTAAAAAGATTCAATAGAAATAAGCCAATTGGATCATTCAATAATTGGGTATAGCCGTATGCTATGTAGCAAGTTTTCCTGAGAACGTACAATATGCTACATAGCTCATACAATTGGATAATGGTACATGTAGTATAGTATGTTTAGGTGTGATACGTTGAATGTTCTATGCATGCAATGCACTACACTATTGGTCCCCAATCCAAACACATGAAAATAAACCCCTAACCTAGCCACAATGGCAAATTGCTTGTATTGCATGTTGGCCTATGATGAAATTATAGATATTTCCTCATACACATATGCCACATGTGTCTAATGGAACAAGATGAATACCATGCTATCTCCAAACTCTAATAGGTGATATATATAATTTCATAAAAGGCTAATGCAATCCAAGAAATTTTTTATCAAGTCCGGATACAATGTTTTTTTCATGTGTTAAAGTTCATGCAATGAAGATGTTGAAAAAGGTTGGTTACCACTATCATATGCTACTTATTAATCTTGTATGTGCATAATAATGGTCAATCACTTGAGATTGTCCAATTACTTTTTATTATGGGGCAAATACATAATTGGGTCTAGCCATTTTTGTGAAGTTCAGTGTGATGATGAAGAGCCAATCTTCATTTGCTAGTTTCAGCCACTGTGCTAGTTGTATATTATATCTTTTTTCTTCTTAATTCATTATGTTGTGTGCGTGTGTGTGTGTGTGTGTGTGTGTGTGTGTGAGAGAGAGAGAGAGAGAGAGAGAGTAATATGTTGCAAGCAACCAATACGGTAGTTGAAATAACAACCATTGTGCTAGTTGCAGCCACTGTGCTACCTGTGTTTGTTGCTTTTATCTTGGTTCAACACGTGTTGCCTCATACACTTTCTCCTTGCCTTTGTCCTTTGCACTACTCCTCAACCTGTCCAAGGGCTTACATCAGTGCTTTCATCCTTTTCCAAAGGACCTGATAGCTCCTAGCTAACTTGTTTTTTTGGAGGGAAAAAGAGGCTATATTTATTTATGGCTCATAAAGTGACATGGAAGTCATTACGTTGGCACTGACGACCATTATTCCAAGAGATTCAAAAAACCAAAACAAAAATAGCAACCAGAGAAATATGTAGTAGTAGCAAGCCACAATCTTGATAACCAAGAGAAGTAACTAGAGACATATTAACAACAAGTCACATGATTTGGTAACCAAGGAAAGTAACTATGTTGTCTCTGTGCCAACATGGACTTAGGTAGCACTGAATGTGTGTGTAGAGTAGTGGCATACTCCACCATCGTCTCCATAGTGCACCTCCTATGATTTTCACCTCCAGCTTATCCCTTTCTTGTTCCTACCTATTGACAAAGCACTGGCACTTCTATCCCATGGCAAGGTACTCTACCTAATGAAGTCAAGGTACAGGTGGTGTTTGATTCACTCACAAGGATGAAGTTTTTTAATGGCTTTGTATGGGCCACATACCCTCATTGACTCGGCCTTGAACACCCTTTTGTAGGAGTTTTTGCAAGCTCGTAATTAGAAGAAAAGTTGAGAGCACTCATTGAGCTCTTTTTTATAAAGAAAGCCTGAATAGCTCAAGTGATGAGCTCTTTTTTGTTAAGAAAAGTTGAGCAAATCGATAAGCCCTTTTTGTGTCAAATGGTTTTTTGTTTTGGTGAATTTGAAACCGGCCCACTGTAATACAAGTCTTGTTAATAAATACATACTTTCCTATTATGGTGTTGAGAGTAAAGCACTACCTCATTAGAGGTAGTGCCATAGTTTCATGTGTAATTTTTGTAAAAAATTAATTGAGTTGGACTTCTATGAAGCTTTTTTGTGAATAGATCACAGCACTAGATTTTTTTGGACTTTGACACTCTTGCATGCCGCATTGTAGTAGACTAAGTCAATGCCCTCCTTTTCACATGCTCAACATAGCTCCATGAGCTCCAAATAATTTTTGCCCTCATCCGAAAATTAGCCCATGGCTTGGTTATATATTACTTCATAATATGCAGCCATTGCATTTATTGGTATTTTAGTAGTAATTCTCTCAATCCAAATTATATTCACCATCTTCATCATTGTACTTAAGCAACCAATTATAATAGTAAAAAGCAATTATGCTTAATATACAAACATCAAAATACAAAACATAGCCAATTGTAATAGCATTAGCAACAGCAATTAACATGGAATCACCCACAATTGTAATAACATTAGCGACAGCAGTATTAACATGGAATCACCCACAATACCAACCTATAAGCTAGAAAAAAAAGGGTCCAATTAGGCACTCTCAAGTAAATGATGCAAAGCACCCACTAGAACTTGGTGCACAAAGTTGTGGAGTTCCAACAATCATAGAAAAGGTATCGATGAGTGATGTTCTCTCACCAGTGGACGACTTTCAAGATTCTCAATTCTCTCAAAGCACAGTTAATGAAAGGATGCCTTCATCGAATGACTATTTAGTATTTGATTTTGATTGTAAATTGATGAAGGATGCAATATACAATGCAATAAAGCCTATTGAGGGGCAAAAATGGACCTCGCCACATCTGATAGTTCATTCCTATGGAATACTTTGCCATGGTCAATGTGACTTTAATGTAGAAAGAAATATCATTTTCTACATCCCTCTTCCTTGGATTGCAACTAAGTTGAGTTGTGTATTTGACTTTATAAGTCAACAAGTACATTAGAGATGTCAAGGCTAACATAGTGATCATAAAATCTTATGAGTGAATATCATTCTTCTTCTTATCATATACTCATTTAAATTACTATACTATATTGATACTCATTGTTCATGTTGATTTGTAGAGGTTATGATTTGATCCCTCAACATCTATACCAGCCTCGATACTCTATGACATTAAAAATAATAACAAATTACAATAATTGATTATCTAAGTCTTTCTCTTATAATATGAGTAGAAATAATTGACATATATTATTAATTATGGCTAATAGAAAAATGTACGCATAGAATTATCTAATCACACTTCAAAGTTTTTTATTTCTCAACTCATTAACTTAATGCCTTGGTAGCTATTAATTATATTTTCTTCTATAGCTAGAAAAAAATATAAGACATGAGCTAGCATAGCCATCTTTTAACATATTCCTAAATTTTAATAAATAAGAATCATGATGCAACAACACAAAGGACATTTTTAAGCTAAAATTTATGTGTGTGTGTGTGTATATATATATATATATATAGAGATAGAGAGAGAGAGAGAGAGAGAGAGAGAGAGAGAGAGAGAGAATTTATGTTTTTTGCTCTTATTTAGCAAGAATGTCATTATGTGATTCTATTTAATCTTATGGCTCTTTTTTTCTACAAATTTTCTTCAAATCTTATTTGATGCAATTTAGCATTGGGAATTATCTTGTTGCCATGTACTCTCTTCATCTACACGGTCGATGACAGTAAAGTACAATATTCCTCCATGGCTTACGATAAAGAAAGGCATCTCATGCTCAGCTTGATAGTTCCAAGCAAGCATAAGGTGAAGGACATGGATGTGTATCTTGTAGCATTTGTGGATGAGGTTCATGTTTGTCGCATGGCACTCAGGTGTATGATTATACATCTCTCACTACCCATCTATGAGGGAGACCTAATGTTATGGGGATTTTATTGTGGACCATGCATGCCTATCTCAATAACATGATTGTGCAAGTCTAACAGGGCAAGGATATACTTGTCCATTTTGTGCAGATAGTTTGCTGAGTCCACTCTATGCACAATGGAAAATTGGTGTATGAAACCCATCAAAAACCTCTTTCTATGGATCATACCTACCAAAATATCTTCCTATGGATCATCCCTACCAAATCCATGCTTCGTTTGGTGAGCTTGATTTGAAGGAAGCACCTTCAATTATGAAGGTAGGGGATTGGATCATGGAATGACATGGAAAGGCTTTTTCTTTCTACACCCTTCCATATTGGAAACATTTTAAAATTCACCTATCTTTTGAAGCATATGGTAGGAGATAGAGAAAATCGGAAGCAATGGGAGGACTTGAGCAATAGGGGATAAAGAGGAGCATGTGGTTATTAGAGGTGAATGAGAAGGTGAAGTTGCCAAAGGCACCCATGGGTTTTACTCCAACGATACGTATGTCAAAAGTGTGATTGTGAGCACGAAATCCCCTATATGATGTATGCATTCTTTAAAGCATACTTTTATTGTCATTGAGAGAAGAATAAGTGGCCTAAAGTCACACGATTGGCATAAGATGTTATAGGTAAGTATAATGTCTTTGATGTGTTTCATATATTCCATCTCTCATACAGAACTGGACGTGAAAGTTTTCCCTCACCCGGCTCCTCATGAATTCAGTTTCGTTTCCCCCTGTTTTGGAGATCTTTCAATTCTGGGAAGAGACAAAGTAGGAAATTTTGCATCAGTACCAAAATGATTTTTGTCTATTTGCTCATTTACCTACCCCCCTCCGTATGATTCTCCCATTCATAGCAGTTAGGATATTAGTCGGTAATACAACCACGGGCGGAAATCGACTCGATCTCTCATCTTCATCAGAATTTGCTATTTCATATCTCAATTCGATGAGGAGTGGGTTTCCCCCGCCATCCCATCCGCCGAATCATTGATAGTGAAACAATCAATCGACTCGGAAGGTTCCATCGTTTCCGTAGTTCCCCTCCATAAACGCTTGGGTTATCTCTCTGCAGTGGAGCCTCTCAGTTGCCAAATAAGTTACTATAAGCATGTCTAAATGATATCCAATACACATATATATCTACATTGTCTTTGCAATGCTATATGCTTCCAATAGCACATCATGATACATCACCTAGCAAAAGAGTTCAAGAGTGACATCAACAAGCTATGCTCTTTTATGAGATGTGCATTTGAAAATATTGATCCACCATTAAAGTGCATTTGTTTTATTCCATATACATAATTGCATTTTTGAATATCTTGAGGGCATTAACAAGATATACTCTTTTGTGAGATATGCATCTCTTATAAGACCTTGATCCACCATTAAAGTGCATTTGTTTCTTCCATATTCATAGCTACATTTTTGAATATCTTGAGGACAACTTAGGTGGATATCATCAAAGGAGACTGCAAAGACATCAATTAAGCCAACAAATATTTAGGCCATCAAAGTAGTATGTTTAACTAAGAAAGCATTTCCAACGAGCATTTTAGATATTCAATTGCATCTAGTTGTCCATCTAGTGGATCAATTGGCATATGTAGGTACTATGCATAGTCAATGGATGTTCTTTGTGGAGTGTTTCATGAAAGGATTGAAAGGTTTTGTGAGGCAAACGGCATAGCCATAAGAATCAATGCTTTATGTCATAGAGTTTCTCATGCAATGGAATCCCGACTTTGGGATGATAGGGATGATCCAAGAGTTGAAGGAAACATGGCACAAGGGAAAGGCAATCAAAGAAAGATGAGTGTTGCATTGGAGTCAAAGATGAGCACTGTATATCTTTATAAATACAAGGAAATCGAGAAATAGATTGAAAGATATGAAGAGGGAATAAGAAAATGAGCTGGAGACAAAAAATCCTTTACTAGAGGGGCTAGGTATCCAAGAGATTTGTGTCTATTGTTAAGCAAACGCAAAAGTAGATGCCTCCAAGATGCAATCAAACAAGCGCGTCAAAGGGGAGAGATTGTGCTCACTACGGAATGAGAAATTGCCAAGACTATGATCTTCATGTAAGTAGTGGTCTCCTCCATTTATGGTTCTCATGATGAAAAAAAATTTACATTAATTTCTTTGAAACACTAAAATTTCTTTTGAGTTTATGTTCATTTTTCCCAATGCTAGGTGGTAGCATGGGCATCACTTATGCTTAAAGAAGGTTGATGTGAAGCATAATACATTTGATCATGGAGTCATGGCAAACTCCTACTAAGAGATTCAAGCTAGTACAAGGGATATACCCAAATAGTGGAACATGAGCTAGATAACATTGGAACCATAGAAGCTATGATGAAATGAGCCTTTGATAATTCAACATGTTTGTGTTGGATGTAAAATGGTTCAAATTTGTGTGTAAAGAACTCAAGAAATTGTGAGAAAAGATTTGAATGATCTTTTTTCCGTTGACTCAACCAAAATTTGAAATGACCTGATGGATACATTTGTGTTACCTCATCATTGTGAATAAGCTCATTTAGTTTTGTAATAATATTGTCATTTGATAGTTTGGACCATAAATATGCATGGTGGTTAGTGATTCAAGTTGAACCAAGGTAGCAATGTGTCTTTAAAGATAAGGACATCAAGGAGAAGCAAAATGCCACAGTAAATGATATGGAGGCAAGCACTATCAATGCTCCTCCCCACCTCATGAGATAGTGGTTATACAACCGCCAGTTGATGCTGAAAGATTAAGCTTTTTGGATCATTACTCCCACCTAGATGCAGAGGATCTAGTCTTTGATGCAGAGGAGATAGAATACTTAGCACATGATGAACACGATGGTGTTAATGTGTTATTAGAGGCTAATTTAGAAAATTCATATGATGGTTCACACAATTAACTATACAAAACAAATTTGTTATGCTACTCTTATCTTTATAGTATTCATGGATCATTTAATGATTTAAATTTAGCTTCTTGTATACTAAAGGTTTTATACACAATTTCCATGCAAAAGACTATGGACAATCAGAATGTATCTTATCAGCATTATCGTGATGCTTATGTGGTGCTAGTGCCTATATTGGTACTTGTATCGATACCCAATAAGTCTATCAAAAAGCATTGACATGTCTCGTATTGTAGCAGTGTGCTTTGGAGGAGCCTTAAACTCCGAATTGGCCACATGGTTGATTTGAGCATCATGGTTATTTTGGCATACGTGGATCATCTCCACACCGACCACATGATTATACCAAGTGGAACTAATTTTGAAAATTTATTGAGAATAGAGCTTCACTTCCCCTTTCTGGCTTTGATGGTTTGTTAATGGCTACCAAATGGTCCCTAAGCTTGCTGAAGCAGTTTCTTGTATGGTGCCACTGTCATGCGCCTTCCATGAATGATGTTTGAAATTCATGACTACTCCACCAATAGTTTGCTTGGCCAATACAATAAGATTCTTGCCCTTACTTTTTAAATATTTTAAAAAATATTTTGAATTTGATGTCCACGACAACATGGTCATCTAAACATTCATAGATGCAAACGTATAAAAATGGATACTTATAGAGAGAACATGTGTACAGCTCAAACTTTGTCAATATGATCCACATAATCTTTAGTCAATATGATTCTCATAAGCTCTAGTTATTGATATATTGTCTTGACTTGCTTTAAGATCGACATCAACTCTTGCAATACTTTAGCCATCTTAATGGAATGTTGTCATGAGATGACAATGAAGTGTATCTTTGATAAATATCTTCAACTTTCAACATCTTGAGAGGTCCCTGTCTACAAACATCCTGAGGCCCAAACTCGACAATGGTATCAATCATGTCTATTCTCTACAAAAATCATGCATCAACATACTCACATAAAATTGCATTCATTCCCTCTAGAACATGGACCATGGTGCACAATGTAGTGAAAAACATCAATTTCAAAGATCTTCTCCATTCCAAAAGGATAGTAAATACTCCACTTTGCAAAGGAGGCCTCTCCTTTCATCCTATCTTCTTCAAGCACCACTACAACCTCGATTGTAACCTCCTGCAAATCACCATGCTCTTTATCCTCTTGAGCATAGGAAAGTGCATGTAGTGGTTTGCAACCTCGTTGTTAGGCATGATGGAACGATGATGATGTTGTTAGCATGCCTCCTTAGAGGGAGTGCTATAGTGGAGGATTGAAACTCTTTTATGAATTTAGGTTTGTTATCGAAAAGCACTTGCTCTACCAATGATACAACCTGCATGTGTGCACCCTTGGAATGACTATTTTGTAGGACGATGGAGCGATGCACGATTTTGTTAGCCGATTTTGTTGGGCAATAGGATTTTGCTGTGCGAGCACGATTTTGTGTGTCGTTTTTCGAACAGACGCACTGCGCAGCCTCTGTCGTTGTTGTTGTTGTTGCTGCTGCTGCTGCCAGGTTGCTTGCTGCTGCAACTGCATGGCCGCCGCCTCCAACCCTTCCAACCATCACCACCACCTTGCCTCCTCTACGACTCCACTTCTATACCATTCCTAAAATATCCTCCCCATTTTCGCTTCACCTTCCTTTCCACGTATAATCGCCTCCTTCCACGTACACTCTCCAGGCGGACCTTCCTCTGATCAGTTTCAGTGCCATTACCTTCAACGACTCCACGCGGTGAACCTGCTTCACTTTCTTTCTAAACAGGCCACCTCCTCGCCACGGACGTCAACAGCTGCTCCCATCGTATGTTTGCTTCTCTAGCTCACACCGTCAAACACCAAAGTAGCTCTATGAGCGAGTACTTCTCATAAGAACAGTTCGACTCTCAAATCATTTGTGAAGCGTCGGGCATTTTTCGACAAACTTACTCAAACTATCTGTATGAAACTCAACTGAATATATGGATCTATAAGCATGACAATATCACATGCCCATTGAAATATTTGGCCGGGAAGACCCACAATGCGCTTTTTTCTCATAATGCTGAAAGAGAGAGTACGCCTGCTTTTGCCACTGAAGCACCTTTTTCTAGCCTTGTTTTTACATTGTTCCGCCATATTTATGGTTTCTCCTGCCATTGCCGACGTCACAATGGCAGCTCTATGCCCAAAGACTGATCCATGCAATCGAGCGATCTACTTGACGGGCCTGCAACAAGTGGTAAATTGTCCTCCTCTAATTGATTGACAGCTGTGCAGGATTCTGATCGATTAGCTTTGGCTCATTAATATGTGGCTTTCTCAGAAGTATGCCAATGATAACGAAGCCCACGGAAGAAATGCTTTTGTCTTAAGGAAATACGTATGCAACAAGTTGTATTTCGTACTGTTCAAAACCAATCATTTGGAGTTTTTGATCCTATAGATTCTGAGGATCCTTCTATGGCTTGAGATCCACTGTAATTATACTGAAACATCGTGCCAATTTCCGAAGTCATAAATTGAAAACTCTCTTTCGAGACTGTTAATATTAAACCTTTACGTCTATTTACCTGACACAAACAGGCAGGTGATGTAGCGAGTTAGATTCCACGGTAGTAATTTCAGTTCAATGCTAACGAATATTTTTGCATTCTCTATTCTGAAGGGAAGTCTAAGAGAACGCTACTGCTTCGTACAGATAACAGGAATTGGAACAATGATAGTTACTCCAATTTCTGGAGGCCTTTCTGATAGATACGGGAGAAAACCCTTACTGCTTGTGTCCTTCATCATTTCGATATTGCCAAGTGGTAAGTTCGAGTAACGGAAATTAGACATGGCATTAGTCTTAGACTGCTTTCATTCATCTACAAAGATCCTAAGTCTTTTCAAACAACGTCATCCGCGAGAAAAGGCAAGAGTGAGGGAAAAGGGAAGGAGGCGCGGGAACGGGACGGGGGAAGGGCGGGGGGAGGGGGTGCGGGGCGGGTGCGCTACAATCGTATTAGAACCCTCAGAAAAATGCGCCACAAAAAGCAATGGGTGAATTTCATCGTCCAATCAGGGATCAGCCACCCTCGCAAAGTCCAGTCCTAGGTAATTCGTCCTTGTAAACCACGACCCCAGACTGGTTTCCTGCCATCGGCCAATATATTTTCTTTTCTACGCTTGACTTTTTGTTTAGCATCCTGAAAAGCTTGTTATTTCTGATCTTCAATCATGAACAGCTGTTTTATCATACAGCAGGACAAAGGAGTCCGTGTACGCATATTACGTGGTGGAAACAATAGCTTCTATTGTTGCTGATGGCAGTGTACATTGTTTGACTCTAGCGTACGTGGTACTCTCTCTCTCTGTCTCTCTCCCCCCCCAACAAGACATTTATTCTCTAAGCTTAGTGTAGCTGGGATGGCATTCTAGAACCTGCTGAAGCCAATTAGTTCATCTTGGAATTTATGATTTACATGTGTACAGTTGATGGTTAACGCATTCTGCAAAGAGTGTGGGGACATTGGAAATGTTGAATCGCTTCCGATTTTTCATCTGGTTCCTAGTAATTATATAGACCAGAGTTTTATGGATTAGAAGGACCATCTTTCCTCTTGTCCGATAAAGTAATTAGATATCTCTGAAAATGTGCTGTCACAGGCTGATACTGTTGAAGACCATGACCGCCCATCAACATTTGGTATCGTAGCGGGAGTTGTTTCTTTAGGATATGTTCTCTCGACGCTTGCTGCTCGTGCCATCCCAGGGACCCATGTCTTTGCCGTAAGTACAAGAAATATATATATATGACTTGAGAAAATCTTGGTAAGATTCTTATTTGCAACTTTAGAAAGACTAGTCACCCTGTAAGGAGTTGCAACTTTACTAAAGTCTGTGTCGATCTTCCCTCAGGTTGCAACAGCCATTGCATTTCTGTCTGCAGTCTACATGAAGCTGTTTCTTGTAGAAACAATTGGTAGACCTTCTTTGGAAAACAAAGTGCAGCAAGATCGACATGATTCTGGGTCGCTACCACATGAGAAACCTAAGACAAGGTTTTTGGGCATGGAATGCATTTTGGGGAAAATGAATTCAAGGTAAAACAGAAGTTTCTATATTTGCAAACATTTGAGATATTTACACTTTCTGCATTAATGGTGATCTCACATGGCGATCAAGTACCACGCAGTACTCTCATTAATTCATGTTTTATCTTCTTTCTTTGTCATACTTTAATTTAACGCTTCTGAACACTATGCCATTTGGTTTAGAGACTGTCTGTCCCTTTACTCGGTTGATCTGCCTTGATATATTGTCCACCTGTATTTTGTAGCACTTCACGTTATCCTGGGAAAGAGGGGGTAAAGGAGGGAACGAAAGAGGGGCAGAGGGGGGTATATATGGGTATAATCAGAGCCAACTGGGAAAGGGAATGCCAAATGCAACTGAGAACAGAAGGAACAGGAGATGGACCTGTTTAAAAAGTGCACCTACATCCTCTTTTTCTTGCAGACCCTTTGTAATGAGCTACTCTCTCTTCAACGAAAAGTGAGAAGGGGAGGAAGCTCCAGGGATTAAGGCCTAAGCGCCCTAGTGCTCGAGGCACAAATGCGTTAACAGCAAGAAATTGTGATTTGCAATCATGAAATACAGTAGGATATTACTCATTAGGGGAGATTTGGGGTAAAAAAGGACATCGTAAGCAGATGATTAAGGAATGGGTAATCCCCTTATTTTCTAGGGAAAATTTGGGGTGGTAAGTTGTATTAGATGCATAATTTTACTATTTTGACAAAGTGGCTAAGCTGTTGGATCATGCTCTTCATCTAAAGGCTCACAAGCTGTGGATTTTCTGCACGCTCTTCATCTAATGGCTCACATGAGTCACCCATTTTAAGCCATTAGATCTACATAAGATCTAATGGTCCAAGAGCAAACTGCGGGCGGCTGGAGGTATTCATTGCGCGCTGAGCGCCGATTATAGGCCATAGGATTGGATCTCACATCAACAGTCATTGTGCCACGCCGCTTCATGGCCACCCAAACAACAGCCTTGGGAGCCAATTCATGGCCATTAGATCTAAAGTAGATCTAATGGCCCCAATTGAAACCTTCGGGCGTGAATCTCCTCGTCATTATTGCTCCCCCCTACGCATTCGCAACTGTAGATCAAATCTAGATCCATGGGTCCACGGTTGGCGCCTCTCGTGGATCGTTGGATTCCCATCTCCAATCCAAGGGTACACGATATGCACCACTTGTGTAGCCTTGGATCAAGATCCCATCCAAGGGCTCTGCTCAAACATGCAGGCAATCATAATGTACATCTGCCACATCCAGCGAAAATCCATTTGTGAGCTGCCTACCATAAAGTTGTTTATGCAAACTAAGAGAAGGCATTTGCAAATAGAGATCTAACTATTATGCAAAAACTAGAGCCAAAATTGGCCTTTTGGAGTACTTCCATGATGAAATACGAGCTCAATTGATGGTCAGCTTTGTCTAGATCCAGGTTGATAAAGATAGCAGGAAAAGTATCAATAGAATCTCTGGGAAAGACCGAGGCATCTGAAACATTTAGGGTGGTTTTATAATATTCCTACCAAAGACAAATCCATGTTTCTCCAAACCAATCTTTGAGGCGTGAGAAACTTTATCTTTAGGGCAACAGCCTTTGCAAACTTTATCCTTAGAGAAATGGCCTTTGCAACGATCTTATAGGAGCTATTGAGCATGATTATGGGACACTAGTCTCCTAGTGATAGGGTTTGGTTTCTTGGGTATCAATTTAATGATACCCATATTCAATTAACAAAAAAGACTGCCATGCATCCAATAATGGTTGATAATCTTACCCAACCAAGGTTTGAGAAACTTTATCCTTAGGGCAGCAATCTTTGCAAACTTTGTCCTTAGGGAAATAGCCTTTGCAAAGATCTTATAGGAGGTATTGAGCGTGGATAAGGGGCACTGCTCTCCTAGTTTGATAGGGTCTGGTTTATTGGGTATGATACCCAACAGTTCGATTGATTAAAAAGACTCCCATGCATCCAAGAATGGTGATAATCTTAGTGGACCCCTTGCTAACCAATGCCAAAGTGCAAAAAGAACTCCATTGGGAGATCATCAGGCCCCAAAACTCCAGCTCATGTCAATTAAACAATTGCTCCTTTTGTTCATTCCAATCTTAATGTCGGGATGTTGGTGGACTAAGGCGGAGACTATGTCCATGGGGTCAATGATTATATTCATCCATAAAACTTTTAATGTGATTCATGTTTTCTCTGCACCTTTCTCCTTAATTACCTAAAAAAGGTTCTAAATGGGCAATCCTCTTGAATGATCCATCTAATGCCTATACGAACACACATATTCACAACCCTAGGAGCCTCCTTGCCAAGCTCACCTTCAGCCTCACCAAGCAAGTGGTCAGCCATAATACCCTACTTGCTATTACCTAATGCTTCTAGCACCAATTAATACTATTTCCTCTTCTCTTTTTGTTTGAGCTTCAATGTCGCCATATCTCCTACCACACTTAGAGATCACATAAAAAGCCTCATCCCATGAGTGTGTTCATCCTTGGGTTGTTCTTCCGACGTCTCAAAGCACCTTGGTCAAAGGAGTGTATCTCAAGTTGTTAGACATGCATTCGAAAATGTAACATAGTCCAGACCAGTGTCTCTCTAAGGTGAGGCCCCTAAAGACATGTAGAACCTATCTTAATATTCCTTTTCCTCAACATGATCCAAACCTTCTTTAAGCTGCATCCAAGCTTCTATTTCAGCAACAAAATGATGCCTCTTCTTGTGCGAGTGTTCTAAAGAGTTCTCCCACAAAGTTGGTCAATTGGCATAACATGCTTCCATTGTGAGCCTCAACGATCTGCCTTAAGCCTCTCTTACAAAAATTGTGGATCCTCCACTCCCTATGTAGGGGGTGCTCAAGATAATAGAGGAGTGGAAAATCAGGTCACATTGAAGCGTTTTGTTATAAAAAACAAGAAGATGCAAAGAATAGCAGATTGCAGCAGCATCATCCAATAGGCAAACTGAAGAGAGATGAGAAAATCTATTGGTAATGCAGCATATGTTGAATGCCATTTTGCATAAGGAAAGGGCTAAAGATGCATGGTATGTTGACTCAAGTGCATCAAACCAAATGAGTTGTCATGGAGAGTGGTTTGTTAATTTGTAGCAACGTGAGAGGCCTGGCTTTGTCGAGACAGTTTATGATACTTGTCATACAATTGAGCACATTGGCAGAATTCCTTTGAACATGCAAAATGGGCAAACAAATTATTTGGCTGATTACATGTGCCGAGTATTACTAAGAGCTTGCTTTCTGTTGGTCAAACGGTAGACCAAGGATTGTGTTGGTCAAATGGTAGACCAAGGATTGGAAGTTAAGTTTAACAGAGAGGGTGTGTTTATTGAGGATTGTAAGAATAGTAATAGTTATTGCAAGAGGATGCAAAGTTGGTAGAATATTCACCTTGAATGTGAGCATGCTGAGTGTGGATGCTGCAATGTTTGAATGCAGTCTAAAGGAGTAGTTGCAGGTTTGCCCAAGTTCAGAGTTGAAGACATGGACAAGGTGTGAAAAGTTTGTCTGTTTGGGAAACAGGCCAAGAAATCCTTTCCACAGAAAAGACATGTTATTATTATTATTATTATTTGCTCTTTGAAAGTTTCAGATAGGTATTTTAGAGCTTCCATATGAAGTTTAAACCTGTAAAATGTTAGTTTCTTTCATTTTCTAACATAGTTTTATGCCATAGGATGACGTGTCATGTATGACGTGGCATTCCGGTTCCCATTCCGACACCCGAATTTCCGGAATGTTCCCGCTCCCTAGTCACTATGCTCTGTTCTCTATTGTGTGTGCCATGCACTTATTTTCCACTGGTACTTGAACACTGACTTCTGACCTGATGTGTGAGACGATTCTCTTGGTTGAACTCAAGCTTTTATATCAGAATGTTCTCATTAATTTGTTTGGTTGATAGTAGCACCTTCCTTTTCTGTATAAGCCCAAATTCTCTCTCTTCAAGTACATCAAGTACATCCATACAGATTGCACTTATTCTCTAGACTGTGGTTCTCCCTTCTTTCACTTGCAAATGCTGCCAACAAAATCATTAGAATAAGTTCCTTTCTTGCACACCTCCCCCCCTCCCCGGGCCTCCCGCCTCTTCCAACATAGAACTATATAGTACTCAATCATCTCTTAGGAAATTTGGTTAAACTGTTTCAGTTCTTCTTGCAGCAATGAGATTGAAAATTTTATATGAAGATATTATAGAATATGAAACTCATAAACATTGTTCAACAGCTAAGATACTCTGGGTTTTTTATTTGGCTGAAACAGCCCAGTTTTGGTACAGGTCACGGTTATTTCCTTTTTCTGTGCCTTAGGCGATGCAGGATTGCAAGGAATATTGTGGGTATGTAGTTTGAATGCTCAGCATCCTCGCTAGATGTTCCACGTATGTTTTATATGTACACACCATAACTTGCACTTATCCATAGTTTGTGTTGTGTATCTTGCAGTATTATTTGAAATCAAGCTTTCACTTTGGGAAAAATGAGTTCTCAGAGTTAATGCTTATTGCTGGAGCCGCTTCTGTTTTCTCACAGGTTCGTCTTCAGCCTCTTTATTCGAACAAGTCTTCCTTCCAGCCCAACCCTCTCTATTTCACTTCCTAGTCTGTGTGATGATGTGTACACTCCGGATTACCAACTACTACTGCTTTGAGGTTAATATGGTACCAATGCCCAAAAAAGTGTAGCATAATCTGATTCTTTAAGGTTTTTTTCTTGTATATCGGTAATCAAAATAACAAATTTTTTGCTTGGATGGTGATACTACAATTTAGTCTTAGGATTATTTATCCATAGCTTTTTCTTCTTTGATGTCGAAGACATAGAAAAGGTTACCTTGCCCAAGAGGTTGGAAATCATTTGGATAAGCTCCCGAATGCTTGTAGATGGCTCTCCCTCTTCCCCTTTATCCATAAAGAAAATAAAAATGAAATGATGTGAATGCAGAGCATGGCTATGACTATTGTGAATACAGACAGATACTGCATATCCACATTGCTACTTCTGCTTTGCCTTTGGAATTAAACATGTTAATACACTGGTGCGTTTGAAATTTCAGCTGATCGTGATGCCACTCTTGGTTCCTATCCTTGGAGAAAAGATAGTCCTCTGCATTGGACTCTTTGCAAATTTCTCCAGCGTACGCTTTATGTTTCAACTCCCTATAGACACATTGTTTTGCCTTACACTATTAAAGGTTGTAAAATTCGGTGAAATTAACCTATGGCATGAAATTTCTTTCATATTTTATATAGTCAGACATAGACACGAAGTATCGTTGATGATTACACAGGGGAATTTTTAAAATGCAGGATTCAGAGAAAAAATTTATAAAAGAACTAAGATATGGGCTAACAGGGAAAATATCTAGCTGTAATTGATCTCAACTTATAACTAACATCAAATTCAAAATTTATATTTGTGCTGTAAATGTGTGCATGCAGGCCTTACTTTATGGCATAGCCTGGGCCCCATGGGTATGTAAAACTTTCCCTCGTCTTCTGATATTGAGGGTAGATCTGGCTTGAAAGAAAGCATCTGCTCTCTGAGATGCCCCTTCTTTACAAGAATGTGGGAGTGCCTCAAATTTTCAGTCAAAGAAGCATTTATAGTTTATAACACCATAGTAAGTTTGGGGGAAATGGGAAAATGTTAAAATCAATTGCAATAAATGAGACCTACAATACTAAATGAAACAACATGGGATATTATATCTCGTTTGTAATTGTTTTCTCTGATTTTTCTTATCGAACATTTTCAGGTGCCATATTTGTGCTCATCAACTGCAGCATTAACAGTTTTTATTTATTCAAGTGTAAGCTGTTTCTAGTTCAGCAAATCTTCGAAGTGGTTTACATTATTTTGTGAAGTGACAGGCCTGTGCATGAGAAACTACTGATTTATTTGTGTATTCCTTTTCAATGCATTAGACAGTTTTGTTTTGAGATAGGCCACCAGACAATAATCAAACATTCAAACATTCCTGCAGATTTCCAGCATTGTCTCAAAAGAGGCCAATCTTGAACAGCAGGTGCAGCACGCCCCTATTTTGAAATGATGTTAATTTTGCATTCTAGATTAAGACCACATACATGCTTTTCTTATCTTGGACTGGACAAACTGACAGAACGGTTTTCTCAGGGAAGAATTCAAGGGATTGTTTCTGGTGTGCGGTCCCTTGCAACAATCATCTCCCCTCTTGCAATGACTCCTCTTTCAGGTTTATCATAGATATTTTAACATGGTGTTTTCAAGAGTTTCTCATATGTAACTAAGTTTGATGACAAAAGCTCTTCTTCTTGTGCAGCCCTTTTCTTTTCTGACCATCCACCATTTCACTGTCACGGGTTCAGCATAATATGTGTGGCTTTTGTTCTGGTAAGCTAGAAAACTGTATATTATTGAAGTTTTTTTTAAAGACGAGTTGATATTCCTTTTGATTTAGCTGGTTTCTGCAAATCTCAGAGTCCTGTTCTGCTTACTCGAAACTTCATTTCTGTGGACAGCTTATAGCAGTTATCCAAGGCCTTTTTATGAAGCGACCTGCCCCGCCTTTGCATCAGGGAAGCAAGTTTGTTAAAGTGCAATACACTCGTGTATATGAAAAATTCTGCCAAACTGAACCCCTAGTGTTGGTTTGATTTGCAATAAGACCTAGGATGTTATGTATGTAAGGCATGATTTTCATCATGTCGTAGATTTCAATGTCATTTGTAGGAGGACAGAAGACAGTCTCTGAATTGGGGTGACTACATTACATTTCCAACACCAAAAATGACATATTAAGTTATTCCTTTCTGGTAGAACTACCTTTCCAAAGAAAAAGCACACAACTAAAAGAATGCATCGATTGGCTGGCTGACAACTTTGGTAAGGTCATAAATGGGGGATTTCCTTAGTAGACATGCATTTTTCCTCCAGAATAGGCTGACATCTAGTTCTTTTCTGTTTATTCAGCTGCTTTGCATAAATAAACATTTATGCTGTTTGAATTCTCCTGTCATTGCTCTTTGGTTTGCAAGAAAGGACTTGCCTATAAACGTTGATCCTACTACTGAGATATTATAGATGTTTTTAAAATGTTAGCCAACCTGCCCTTAAATTTAACAGTAGACAACCAATTCTCGAAACGTTATCCACCCACAATAGGGGAGATTTGGACTCATAAGGATCTGATTAGTGAGGTGGGTGATTTCCCTAATCTGGGGGGGAAAACTGGGTGATTTCCCTAATCTTAGGGAAAACACTGGTAACATGCAGCAAAATGAGGGTCCACGGTTTATAAAGGACTTCAATTTTTCAACTTTTACATTTTGAACTCATTTGATAGCAGTCCATCCAACTGTGCGTGATGCATGCCTATTTCCATATGCCAGGTCACAATGCCATCGAAGGGCTCACAAGATGTGCCCTTTTCTAGCCATTAGATCTCCTGCCCATGCAGTGGGCACTACTAGGTGCATTTAATAGGACTGAAGGCCGCAATTGCCACGTGCAACGAGTGTGGCAGAATTCGTACCATCAAACGGTGTGTGATACGTGCTGCTGCACTTGCATTGGATCTAGTGGCATGCCTAATATCCATCATGGGATTGAATTGGCTCACGGAAGCAAAAGGATGCACAAGAGTGGAGCAAGAAGTGGAAGCCGTCACATCAACTCTAAGGGCAAGCATAAGCTTGCCATTATATCCATTATGCTAAGGACAGTGCAACCGATGCGTGCAGCCATTAAGTATGCCGCACATGTGCTGCGCAACTCTGTTGATATCACGGGAAGCTAGAGTGCTTTTCCATCTTATATTTATTATTTTAAGGACTGCAACAATGCGTGCAGCCACTAAGTATGCCGCACATGTGCTGCACTACTCTGTTGATATTATGAGTGCTTGTCCACCTTAGGATGAATGCAGAGCTAATGGCTTCAATGACGTGCCTAATCTCCATTGTGGGATCACATCTGAATCTAAGTTCAAAGCATAAACTTGCCACTATATACAGTGTTCTGCAGCTACGCACACAATTACCAAGTATGTCATGCATGTGTCGTGGCACTGATCGTATCGCAGACGGTTTGTCCAGTTACAAGTACTTGTCCATAGGATGACCCATTGTATTATGGAGAGATATTAATAGGCCATATCTGCATAATTGGATCAATTTCACCAAGGCAATATCCACTAAGCGTTGTCCCAAATTTTTCCCACAAATGAGGGACTTAATAGTTTCCTCCAAACTTGAAATGCCTAGTCCTTCCTATTAGCTAATTCCCTAATCTCTAGATTAAGGGGTTGCTTACAATCTTAACCTAAGAGGCCGGGCCCTTTTTTAGTCCAAATCTCCCCTAATGATTTTTGAGTCCCAAGAGAGGACACAAATGTGAAAACAGCCACATGGATTATTAAATAGCCAATGGATAATAGCCACATGTCATTCTACACTAAAAAAGCATGTTTTTCTTTTAATTGTGTACTCCATATTTAGCGAACTAGAAGTTAACTATGTTTCACACAACTTGCTTCTTGAAAATTTTTAAAAACCTAAAATTGTGATCATCCAAACCATACTATTTTTAAATTGAATATAAATGGATTATTTCTGATTTCAAGTAGACGATGGCCATATACACTATTATTGAGATAAAATTTTCACTTTTCCTTTTAAGCATGCACTCTATATTTAGCAACCAGTAACTATTGGGTTTGTAAAATTGCTCTTGCAAAAGTCAAAAAGCATTAAATCCCTCATATCTAAAGTTTTAGACTAATGTAAATGTTCGTAACAAAATATAGTTTCAAAGACATTTAAAATTTTTTAACTCAAGAAATTACAATGCAAATTGTATTGGAAATTTTTTCATCCACCCAACACTAAACCTTAGAGCGTCGAATCACCATTGTTGTATGCAATGTACCTATAAGTCAATCATTCTACATACCCTTTGTCCCATTATATTACACCACCATATCATTGGCAATTCTCATGTACAAGTAATCAACTTAATCCCATTGGAGTCACAAGCTACATAATAGCTTTATCACAAGCAAGAAATGTTGTAGGCCTTTATGAAGAATGGAGTAGGAGAGGCCTTCATGGGGTTGTAGGCCTTTATGGAGAATGGAGTAGGTGAGGCTTCATGGGATTAAGGAGGAGAGTGCCATGTAGTATAGGAGTTATCATTTAACATACCCTTTATCCTATTATATTACACCACCATATCTTACATATTACCGTTTATAATATATTGCACCACCATACCTTTGGCAATTCTCATGTACAAGTAATCAACTTAATCCCATCAAAGTTACAATCTACATATTAGTTTTATCACAAGCAGAATTATTGGAGGCCTTGATGGAGAATAGAGTACGAGAGGCCTTCATGGGGGTTGTGGGCCTTTATGGAAAATGGATAGGAGAGGCCTTCATGGGGAGGATTAGGGAGGGGAGTGCCATATAGCATAAGAGTAGTAATCATTCTACATACCCTTTATCTATTATATTACACCACCATATCTTGATCAATTCTTATATACAAGTACTCAACTTAATCCCATCGGAGTCACACGCTACATAATAGTTTAATCAAAAGCAAGAACTATTGTAGGCGTTTAGTCAAAAGCAAGAACTATTGTAGGCCTTAATGGAGAATGGAGTAGGAGAGACCTTCATGGGGATTGATTCCGTGTACCAGATGAGCAGTAATCCCATGTATGGTGGGAATTGTTGTTGGCCCTTCTGAGAATGGAATAGGAGAGGTTCATGGGGATTGAGGAGGAGAGTCCCATGTACCCTTCAACTTTTGTTGTTTGCTCTTCTAGCTCTACTAACTTAAAGTCTTCATCCCTGAAGGAAGGCTGGGGATCTTTGGATACCAGATGCATTGTATCTCTATCTAAGTTATCTTTGCTCGCTGAACCTTTTGATCAACATCCAGTTGATCATTTACTACACATGCCCATTGTAAGTTATATGATTTTTACAAAGGATCTTTGTCAACTTCCATGTAGTGCCTATTCTTCTAGAGAGCACAAATAGTTTTCATCCTTGTCCCCATAGAATGACAAATAATAATGCTCCAATGTGGAGCTGTGTTGTGTGCCTTGAAGGATGATAGCATAGCATCAATCTGCTTATGCCCTAATCCTATATATATATCATTTACACTTTCCTTTAGCCTAAATCCATAAGGGCCAATGCATGATTGGTTGTAGCCATTTTTTGTGAAATTTAGGGAAACATTACATATGGATAACTTAACTCATAACTTATATGCATTGCTTAATGGAATTTGACAAACATGAGTCTAAACTAATTTACACATTTTGAACTTGAATATGAGATCAAAACATTACACAATTGGCATCTTGAATGAGATCATTAAACTATTGCAAATTCTATTATGCCTATGGAGCATGCATCTTAGACTATATAAGATATCCAAAATATTTTAAAAACATCCCAAAATATCAAATAATTGTTCTACACACTCTTCCACAAACCAAAGGAAGTAACCATTTAAGAACCTTTGCTATGGTTTACGGGTGTCCAATACTATGCTGCAATTGTAGGCATACGTTTGAGGGCATGCTCAATAACTTTTTCTTATTTGGTTAGAAAGGGAAACTTTTGAAAAAATACACTCCACAGACATATGAAGCTATTTCACGGTGGTTTTAAAGTTTTGATATTTGGTGGTATTTGTAGATTAATTCACCCATAAATGGATGCACGAGAAAAAAAACTCAATTCATACATGTGCAATGCTCTTTGAATAAATCCAACATTATTTATCACTTTGCATTGGCTCCTTTTCCCGTCACTACATTGCAATATGACCCATAAGCATGTCAAGGTTCCATTTCTTAATCGACAACATCCAAATAGTGAGCCATTTTGCCTTTTTACTTTTTTCAGCCATTTTGGGCGTCTTTGCACCTCATTTAGAGGGCACAAGTTGATGACATGTACAACTAGAGGCGAAAAATATGAATAGCATTTTTTCTCAATATTTGAATTCTCACACCTTTGTATTCAATATTCCCTCTCTCCTGCATTAGTGAATCCCAAATAAAGTACACACTTGTGTCCTGCCCCATGACCTGAAGGCTATGACTTGTACATAAAATTTTCAAGTATGCTTCAATAATTCGATTCTCTTGGCATTTGTGACCTGCCTCTTTTAGGCATTTCCCCTTCTTGTTTCCTTGATTTGAGCTTCCTGGTTGTAGGCTTGGCCCTTCTTGCTCCTTTCATGAAGGGGGCTGGTTCCTCCCTTCAGGCTTCTTTTCCTCGCAGTCAGTTGGCCTTCTTCAATTTGAGCTCCTTGCCTTTTGCATTTTTTGCCCAAATGGCAAATTGAGCTGTAGCATCTACTTTGTCACCGTAGATAGCTATAGCAGGTAGGCACATTTGATCTGTCCATGACCTGGGCAATGGCAAATGGCATTCTCTACAGATGGATCTTGCATGCACAAACACCCCAAAGCAAAAAATATGCACAGGGTGGTAGCATGCAGGCCATTGGATCATGCAGTTATCTATGATGATGGTATGGCAGACCATGCATTTCAGACCCTGCTACATAGCAGCATAGGCATCCGATTTAACTATTGTCATTGCAAATACCATAGTCTTACTCCGTACATGATGAAGTTACTTCTTGAATCCTTCCTCCCTCATCCTAAGGCTATGGATGTTCTCCTTCATCTCCTCCACTCTTTGCTCACTCTATGCAACAGCTTCATTTGAATCCCTCAGCATCTATTGAAGCTATTTAAATTGCTCAAAAACATCAACATGGGCCGTTTCCAAGACTTCCACTCTAGTTTGGAAATCTCTTAGGATGGCGAACTGCTTTTCAAAACTATCGAAAGCCACGGCAAGCTCGTGCACAACCCTATGGTAAATCTCATTGCAGGGTCTTGTAGCTTACTCTTTGAACTTCCAACAGTGTTTCGAAAAAACAATCCTCACTGTGGCTGCTACAACTTGCTCCACCGTGGCTGCTCTCTGCATCCTTCCTAGCTTGGAGAGCTGCCTCATTGTATTCTCCACCCCGGCTGCTCTCTGCCCCATCCTTCCTGGCCTTGAAGCTCTCTTCCAGTTCCTGCATCACCTTTCTTGTTTTTGCATTCTCCCTTTTCAGCTCCTCCATCATCTGGTCTTTTTCAATGTTCAATGTGTTCTGCATGTTGTAGAACCATTTGTAAGTACCCTCCTTTTGGGCTCTCTAATCTTCAAGCTCCTTTCGTATTATTGCTAGCTCCTTGTTCCCGATGTCCCCATCACTTCTCCCTTATTCAAGCCTATCTTGGAGCTCCTTGATGCGCTTCTATGCTTCTTCTCTTCTATGCCTTTCCATGTTGACCATTTTTGCAGCGGCCTCAGCTTGCTCTTGTGCCTGCAAGGCCCTTGCTTGTGCCTCCTCTGCCTTGGCTTTTGCACCTTCCTTGAGAAATTTCTCAAGTTGCACTGCCTTTGCTGCACCGATGGCTTTCTCTTGTAGTAGAGGGTAGATACCATTAGGTGCATTGCAACTCTAGCGGATTGAGATGACAATTGGGATTTGCCATCCATGCAATTCTTCAGGTTGGTTATCATGCTCTTAGAGATCGCCCTTGAGAAAGATAGAACACATCCTTTCAATTGGTCTACTGCTGCTTGAACTTGCTAGAACTTCACGGTTCCTCTCGTATCAAGAAAGAAGTAAATGGTCTTCTTCAGCACATCTTGGAGGTCAATTGGCAAGCTAGAAAGCTTGACTCTACCATCTTTAGTAATTTGAGTGTTGGGGTATACATCTAGAATATCATGTCTCTTCCACTACTTCTCGAAGAAGTGTGCTTGGCAAATTGCCTCCAGAAATGCCTAACACATTTTCAATCACGCTTTCAGTGATGGTAATCTTCTAACCTTGACAGACTAGTTGCCCCTCCTTCACGTTCACCTCTTGTACCAACCTGGTGAAGTTTTTGAGAGCATCTAAATTGGTCTTTTCAAGAGCAAGAGAGGAGCCCCCATATGTCACGATTTCAAGATCAAGGGAGGATAGGCTCTTGCACTATACTGTAGAGGGGGGAGGAAAGATTGTGTGAGGGACTATGCACTATTATGAAAATTATATTTTTGATATATATTGATTTGGATATTATTATTTTAGTCAACTGTGACTATGGCAAAGCACTCCATAGGAGCACACCAGACACGGTGGGGGTCCTAGTGGGGATACTTTGTGTGGTTAGTTGGGGACACCTGACTAGCTTGTGTTTTGCCATGCTAGATGGTCGGTATTGTGGGTGATTCCACGTTAATACTAATGTTGCTAGTGTTATTGGTGTTGTGCTTGATTATTGTACTTTGAGCGTGGTTATGTTGGGATCGGTTGATTCGGTGATTTGTTCAATCGATTGTTAATAACTAATGTAATTAGCAACTTGATTATAGGTGATGGAACTCACAACGAGGATTGAAGTTAGTGCGAGGGTACTAATCAAGGTGTCGCACAGTGCATCTTTTAAGACCATGGGCCAATTTTGTATTTCTTTATTATTGCAAGTTTGAGTAATATATATAGGAGAGGACATAATTCAATTTTGGGCCCAAAGAGGCTATGTATAGCAAATCCCTTATTTTGGAAGAGGGGGATAATTTTGGCTCCTTGTGCTTTTATGAAACATCATAAATACTCTAGATGAGGAAGCGTGAGCCACTTATTTAGGGGGAGTAGATTGTACCCAGTCTGCTATCGCTTTCATGGTGTGATTTGTGTTCTTCTTCTCCAATTGATTAAGTGGTGAATTTTGTGTGAAAGAGTCTACTTTTTGATTTCAGTGGTATCAGAGCTTTGGTTACACTCTTGTGGAGAAAGAAGAGAGAAGTCTAGTAAGAAAGAGACTGGAGTCAAGAGTACCACCTAACTTGTGTGTAGAATCAAAGCTCATGGGGAGAGAAAGTTCACATCGATGTGCCCACGTGTGTGTTATGGAGCCCAAAAAAACCTCATTGACTACTCCTCTTTCATGGACCAAGGAGCTCTACTAAAGGCTAAAGCTCTCTTATTAAGTTATTAGTCTTTAGTCCTTGACTCCTTGCGCCTTCTCAATGCTAGCATCTGTCACAGTGTGTGTATCTATGCCTAGCTTTGAAGCAACTGCCACCGTGAACTAGGAAGTACTTTGGGAGATGGCATCGAAGCAGAGTAGCGTACCTTGCTTAGAGGGCCTCCCCGTGTCACGACTGAGGTAGGGGAGGTTGCTGGTTCAGCATTCAAGGAGGTCCTGTCCCTACGTGCCTACTGTAGGAGGAGATTTCTACTTCTGCAATGAGTGTTACATCCTGCAGACTGTTTCAGCAAATGGCATGGAGGATGGAAGGAGATGGGCCAATCAAAGTCTTTGGGCATTGGACTGCTGAACCAGCATCCCTGCAAAGACCCTTGCTGGGCTAGTAGTCTAATGCCATAAAAACTGATCTCCAGCATTGCTAGTAGCCATGGGGACATGGAATCTTGCTCTGCTAGTGGGGCTGGCGTAGCCCTGCTAGCCTGCATGGGGAAGCCCTCTTAGCATGCCGCCCACCTGTAGATTGCAACAATAAGGAGACCTAGAGTGCTCTGAGAGTTTGAGCTCTCTCCTCTACCTTTCACTCAACCTGCGTAGTGTGTTCATCGCGCTGTGACCTCTTGGACTCCAGAGCAACCTTTGCATCATCAAGGGCCATCTACAAACTCCGCATGCTCTGCCCATCAAATTCTTGGAGTCCATGCCCTACAATTCTGTTTGCGCCGCATCGCACGCCCAACTTGCAGCACTGAGCATGTCTCGAATCTCGATTGGCTATGTCGTTAGAGTGTTCCTCTCATCGCGATCCATGCAATCAAGCACTCAGCATGTGATCCGCCGCCATGGTCAGCCGTCTCTAGATCATATTAACTCTGCGTGCTTCTCCATTGGCTTCCAAGTTCCCACAGTTTCCATGCAATAATCCCTTGGTTCCTTTCTCAGAGCTCTTTGTACACCAATGACCATCCTATCGAGCGTCAAAATCATTACTTAAAGATTTCTTTGGCTAAAAGTCTACAACTTCAAAGGTCTCTGTTTAAATTTATTTATTTTTTAAATTATACCCCTCTTAAGGGAACCCAAAGGTTCATGAAAGACCCTTAAAGGGGGAAATTTTTTTAAAAAAGAAGAAGAACATTTCAGCAATTTCCAACACACTGCATGCGAGGCTACTTCATCGACTGGCAAAGATAAAAAGCATAGCCAAATCTGAGGAAGCTTAAATCAACAAGGTGATTTGGAACCACAAAGTCAATGAGCAATTAATGGGAGAGCGTTCAAGCATAAAGACGACTACAACCAACATCATTGGTCACATATCTCTCACTCTAGTTCTTTCTATGTCCGATCAAAGAGCGAGATAAGTGATTTCTTTTTGCTAGTACCATCCACCATCCGTTTCTTACCATACACTCAAATTACTCTTTTCATTCGTTTAATTTCTCATACACTTAGTATCCTTATTTCTCTCCACTCCACTTTATTTGTATTTATCGCATTATCTGAATCAGCCACAACCACCCACGCTCCAAGAGCAGTTAGACGCACTTCAGGCATAGTTGGCCGATGAGCATGAGCATAGGGAGATATTGGAAAAGAAAGTCAACGGTAAGAAAAGGAAGAGGCATTCATCGGACGATGAGTGATCCGATGATGATTCTGAAGATGATCCTATTATTAGGACATTCAAGAATGCTGAAGACATGTATTCACCTCCTCTGTCTGATCTCATGACTTTGATCTTTCTACCACCATGGCTTTGAATTCTCGAAATCTAAAAAACACTTCAGATTTCTCTTTCAGAAAGTAGACCCAACAATATCTGCTATAGTCATCGATCGCATGTACTGGCAGGCCACCAAGAGGGTGCATGGTCCAATCAAAACCGTGTTATCACCCATGAGTCAACCAACCTAGAGAAGCTGCCCAATGCTAAACCTTTGATCAAAAATCTCCTCCCCATGAGTATTGCTGCCAACAATCCCCCCTCGAAGCCAAATGGGGAGAATCACAAACGATTATCATGAAATCAATAGAGTCACACGATCGACTATCGACCAAGAGCATTTGAATAGACTAACATGATCTGCTTACAAAAAGCTTAGGTTATCAAGACTAGTTGAGTACTTACGAAAAGCCTCCTCAACTCTAAACTCTATTTGTGACTTAAAATGCCTAGTCTTGGTCTTTAAAATCCATCTCCACCAAGCCTGCCATCTCCTCTTTAGAGGAAGAACCCTAAGCTATACATGCTTTATCAACTTTTGAACTACCTTTCATGAGATCATCTTTCTATTTCTTGTAATAAGTAGTAAAGTGAACCATTGATGCTATGGGTTTGGGCATAACCCCATACATCTATATGTATCAAATTAAGAATACCTCATGCACGAGATGTACTTCTACCAAAGTTGGTTCGCTTTTATTTGCCGAAGCAGCATGCTTCACAAAATTTTCCAAGAAACTATAGCTTTGGAATCCCAATTGCCATATTCTGATTCTTGAGATCTAACAAGTACTCGAAGTAGCTAACATGGCATGCTTATCTGGTACTGTAGCTAGCATTCTGTATAAGTGTCCTTCCTCGATACCTTTTGCTACTAGCTGACATCTTTTGGATTTGTCTCTGATAGTGCATTCATCACCGTCAAAGATGACTTTGTAATTGTGTTTCGTCGTTTGACCTATTGACAAAAGGTTCTTATTGAGCTTCGGAACATAGAGCACATCTTTCACCAATCCTTTCGTACTAGTGAAACCAATTGGTCATAGGGATAACGCTTGTCCCTTAAACCAGATTCGGTGTATGTCTGTTGTGTAGATGACATTTTTTTGACCTTCTAATGGCTTCATTTCTGTGAACCATTCCTGATGATTTGTCATGTGAGATGATGCACTGCTGTTGATGTACCAAGGATCCTGTTCCACTTGGTCGACTTGATAGCTAAAATCCTCTTTGGGATTGAAATTAGTGTTAGGGTACACTGTATCAATCTGATGCATTTCCTCGCTTGCAAGAAACATATTACCATGTTCATTTGCAAAATGACTATGACTAGAATGTCCACCACAATGATTTCCTCTGTCTCAAAAATTCCCTCGATTACTGCTAGATTGACCGCCTTGGTCGTACTGCTTCTTGCGGCAATCTCTTTGATAGTGTCCAAACTTGTGACAGTAGTTGCATTGAATGTTTGACACATTGGTGGATGCATTCCCTCATCCTTGAAATCTTCCTCAGTTGGAATAATTTCCTCTTTGCTGATTCTGATGATGCTGAGAATGATGTTAATGCTGATTTTGACTTTGAGGTTGTTGCTGATGATGACCACTTTTCTTGTATGATCTACCTTTGCCTTTGCCTCTGCCTCTACTTTTGTCTAAAGCTGTGAATGCCTAATCGTTAGAATGACCTTTACGTGCTTAAATTGCCTGAGTCCTGAGTTCTTTACCAAGTAGGACTGACTGAAGCTCTTCCAGTGTCGAAATTTGCCATTGGATGGCAATACTCTAAACTAGATTCTCATATCCCTCTCCTAGTCCATTCAAAATGACTTTAACCATTTCTATGGGGTTCATAGTCTCTCTTGCTGCTGCAAGTTGATTGTTGTAGTCTTTTATGCGGAGTACATAAGCATGACCAGTTTCACTGCTATTGCGAAAACTCTAGTTGATTTGGTTTCTTAGGGTGAGAATCCTGGATGTGTTCTTGGACTCGTAGAGAGCTGCGAACATATCCCATGCTTCTTTCGATGTCTTGATTGTGTTGAGTTGTCCTAGCATGACATCTTGCACATTCTACTTGATCAGATGATAGGTGTACTTGTCTTTCTTTTCCCATTCTGCCTGAGTTCAGGCAATGGCAGGATCTGACTGGTGCGAAAACTATTTGTGTAGTTGTAGATCCCATTGCTAGTGCTGTGACAACAGGTGGAGTAGAGCTACTTGTGGTTGGATCAGCCAATGGTCTAGGTGTAGACCCATCGACATACTCCCATTTGTCCTGAACTACAAGAATGGTCTCCATTCGGTATTTCCATGTACCGTAATTAGAGTTGTCTAACTTAGTAGATGCCTCCAGATTGAGGTTGTTAGTCGTAGACATGGTGCAAGAAATGTACTCAAAAGTGTCATGAAAATCTTTGTATGAATCAACTGCAAATACACTGATTGTACCAAGTGAAATTTTTGAACCGTCAGTGAAGATAGAACTGCAATATATAAAATCTAATTTGTATTACAAGGCTTGTGGCAATGATGCCAAGAATAGCCAAGAGGCTTTACAAGGCTGAAATGATGTGCACGATGCCATGAGATAGCCAAATAGGCTTTACAATGGTAGTATGTGTATGTGAAATCAAGTGTTATCTACCCATTGGAACAATCTACAATGCCTCTGTACTCTTTGAAGTCTTCTCACTAAACTGATGAACGTAAGGTTTCAGGTAATGTAATGATGTGAAACCGTATGGACTGACTCCGAGTAGGTACTAGTCGAGAATTTGGGGCACGGCTTTGATTGGCAACTTAGGGAAATTCAAAGCATCCCCCTCTATGGCAGTCTAGTTTACTCTAATCTAGATCTATACCAATTGACGATCAATGAAAGAATAGTAAATAATTCCTTTTCTTTTGTTCTTTTTAAGTACTGGGTTAGATGCATCGGTGTAGAGGCAAATGTGCGTGAAGGAAGAGGTATGTAACTTGCATTGAAATGTGTGCGTGATGTGACGAGTGCATAGAGCACAAAAAAACGAGCGACTTTCCTTTTTGGAGCACCCTCAAATTCTTCCTTAATCAAGAGATACGACTTGATCTAGGTGGACGGGCAAAAGGAGTGCAAATGTGCTCAATGATGATGTGTCACTGTGGGTCACATGCAGTGATGATGTGGCACTGTGCTTAGCAAGAGGTGTGCCAGTGGAGCTTGTGCTAAGGTGGCAGGAGTGGTCACATGCAGTGATTGTGTAGCACTGTCTGTGCCTGCAGAGGTCAGTGCTGACTGGACAACTGAGGTGGCACAGATGATGATGCCAATAGATGATGTGGCAATGTGACATGGCACTGATGATATGGTAGATGATGTGTCAGAGGTGATGTGGCAAATGATGTGTTAGTGTTGATGTGTCCCTGATGATGTGGCAGATGATGTGGCCTATTGACGTGATAGGTTGACTTTGACTGCATGGCAGCCGAAGACAGTTGGCAGATAGGCTAATGACATGGCAGCCTCATAGGGCTACTGATGTGGCCGTGTAGATAGGGGTGCCACGTGTTAATAGGAGAGATAGCCTTATCTACCATGTGGTAGATAAGGTGATGTGGCACATGAGCCACGTGTCGAGACCAAAATTTATCGAAGATTCCGTCAAAGATTTTGATTCCATTTGTCGTTGGGAGGTGGAGCTATTCATTGGAGTCTTACATCAGAGCCTTAGAGCCTTAGAGGCTTCAGAGATGGCCGTTGGCAGTCGCTTCCATGGCGTTGACTTTGGAGTCGAGGCTCGGAGACGTAGAGCCCGAAGTAGTTGCGGCTCGTTAGAGTTTGGAGGCGCAGTTCAGTGGACTAGCCTTAAAGGTGTGTAGATGGAGTCACCCATCAAAGGAGCTTCTGAGCGATCACGTAGATAATCCCTGGGCTGCAAAAGTCTATGTTGTAGAGGTCACAAGAGGCCATAGTTGAAGACTTGTAGTAGTTGGGCCGTGGGCATTGGGAGCTGTTGGCGGAGGCTGATGAGGTGGTTGCTCACATCCGTGGAGCAGCTATGTAGGAGAAGAAGCTGTTAGGAGTGGCTGTTAATGCCCGTGAAGGAGCCCTTGGTTGGACAACTAGTGTGGCATAGTCCATTGGTGGTCGGTATCGATGGATCCAATAGTGTGCAACTGAACATGTTGGAGCTGCTTGTGATGTTTGCTATTGGAGAGCCTTAGTTGCTTGTTGCAGAAGGACTAGAATGAGCCAAAGTCGAAGGGCTTGTCTGTAAGGTAGCCGTCTTGGAGCTCAGTTGACAGCCCCTTGTCACGGGAGAGGCTAAGGTGCTGCTATCGAGCGGTTGTGTAGAGGCTTGTGGAGCGGTGCAATGAAGTTGTAGAAGAGCCTTGGAAGCCTTGGCTCTTGGCAGTGAGAAATAGAGACTAGTTCGATGATGGAGTCGTTGTAGCTAGTCGGCCGCCCTTGCTGCTTTAGAGTCTCTCTTTCTCTCTGAGATGGAAGCACTTTCTTCTAATCTCTCAGAGTCCTCTATTCCTCACAGAAATTCTCACACTTTCTCTCAGCATGAATGGATTTCAATCCCTTTCTCTCACAGAAAGAAGAGCTCTCTCTCTCTCTCTCAAGGACGGAATTCTCTCAAGCAAGAAGAAGAGGAATCTCTCTCTCTCTCATAAGATTATGAAGAACTCTCCCTATCTTTCTCACAAACACTTGAAGAAGATCACTCTCTCTCGCTTTCAATCAAAGAACTTTCGCAGTGGAGTTGAATGGACGGAAATCTTTCCAATGAATGGAAATTCTCTACAGAAGTGAACTCTCACAAGGAACTCGAGAACTCTCAATCTCACAATCTCTCTCACACTCTCAAGAATCGTAATGCCTCAGTGGAAGGCAAGGGAGCTCTGATACCATGACAAAATATGAAGAGGGAAGAGGAGAAGAGTGGAGATGAGGAGAGGGGGCACAGCTAGAGAGCACACCACAAATGACAAAACTAGCCTCGGCAACCACTGCAATGGCCATGACAACCACTATAAGTTGTCGCCTTTAGATGTAAAGAGGCTTTGAAGAAAATGATTTTCTTTGTTGGGATATTAAAAGGTAGTTTTAGCCTGAAAGTAAAAGCTTTGCAGAATGAACTCCATAAAAAGTAGCCCAACTCAATTAACTCTTGATACTATTCATGTTTGAGAAAATAGAAAAGTGTTTATATTAATACAATCACGTACCTTATATTACAACAATCTACATGAAGTAGAATTTTAGGAGAGACAAGGCATATGAGGGCCCTACAAACCATAGGCATCTAGATCCAATGGCTATTTGAATGAGACCATTCTTGAGGGGCAACTCATAGAAACTCCCCTAGAAACACATTGTTTGCCTCATCAACAAGGGCATCAGACCAAAAACACTGAGAAAAAAAAGCCCTTCATCAAAGATTGGGCAAATCTCAAATTTGTAAGGGAGAAGGCCCTAGAACACCTCCACTTTGTAAGGAAGAAGGCCCTATCACATAAGGTGTTGATAGGTCTCAGTGAAGCTTGAAGGTGAGGGTGGAGTAGGAGGACAAAGACGAAGCTTAAAGATGAGGGTGGTGGAGGAGGACAAGAACTTGAAGTCAAGGGTGGAGACTAGAGCCCCGCTTAAATAGCTAGTCCCCATTCATGTTGGGGTAGCTTACCCTCGATGAGCTTCAATTACTCTGTTATAGTTAGAGAATAGTTGACCATTACAAAATACTTGAAGTGCACTTATATGCACACATAGTTCCCCACAATGCTAGTACATATATGCTATCTATGTGCATGCTAGTGTATATATACGATGCATCTATGCTACTCTATATGCTACTCCTTACTATGTATCTATGTCCATATGCATCGATATATGTACATGCTTCATTTCTACAAAATGATTAGAGAATAATCGACCATTCCAAAATAGTTGAGGCTCACTTATATGCACACATAGTTGCCCACAATACTAGTACACATATGCTTTCTGTACTCATAGAGAAATGCTTTGAGAAAAGTCGGGTCAATGCATGATTGGGTGTAGCCATTTTTTGTGAAGTTCAGGGAATATATTGTATACTAATAACTTGCTTGATTCATAAATTATGAATTTCTCAATGGAATTTGATAAACTTAGTGTCTAAACTAATCAAGTTCAAAATTCATGGAATATATTGCATATGGCTAACTTGCTCGATTCGTAAATGATGCATTTTCTCAATGGAATTTGATAAACTTGGTTATAAACTAATCTAGACATTCTAAACATGAATTTGAGATTAAAAAACTATACAATTGGCATCTTTAATAAGATCATTAAACTATCTCATATGCTATAATGCCAATGAAGCATGCATCTTGGATTGTATAGGATATCCAAAAGAATTTAAAAACATCAGTGTGCATCATGGATTGTATAGGATATCCTGATGGTCAATAGTGTGCATGAGGGAGCCTTTCTAAGTCCATCAGTACTGATGCCTCTTGCTGCCTTTTGTTTTTCAAAAGTAAGTAGCACCGAGCTACTTATTGTGCACTCCTTCACTTTGTGTTTCTACTTTAATGTCTTTTAGCATGCGCATTCAAAAGGTCTATGTGTCAGCCCTTGTAAGGCACCTTTTGGCTATTGAGAAAGAATCATTATTGTTCCTTGTCTTGTTTATATGTGGGGTGGCCTTTTTCTTACTCCAATTAGTGTTCCTTGGTTGTCGGTGCCACCCATATGGAGGCTTACCTCTATTTCAAGTAGTTTTGAAGTATTTTGCCCTTAGATGCCTTGCCTAGTTTAATTTGCTGTGAAACTAGTGTCATGATTCTTTGAATATGTATTTGAGACCACATCTCAAGTGCTTCTACATGAGCATGTCTGACATGAGTTGGAAGTCTCAAACTATCATAGTCCTACTTTATCCTTTGATGGAATTTTTTTTTAACTATTTACCTAATTAAAGGCAGTTGATAGCCAAGATCCTTCAATCTAATGCATAATTTGGACTGGAAGCTTAGGGTTGTTGTTCAACTTGTTCTCCAACAAGAGGATGTGTGTCAACTTGTTGGCATTGAACCATCTTTCCAAAATGTTCCATGCAACTATGGATGATGTTTAACTACAAAGGATAGGGATCATGACATCTTTCACATTGAAATTGTGAATGTTCAATGGGAGCTAGGGCCTTTTATCCCACTTAAACTCTTTTTTAAAAGCTCTAGAAGCTAATTTGGGGTGATTGGAGTTGTTGAAGTCAAAGAAGAGGCTCCATTTTCTTTTCCAATTCTATGACTATATCCCATAATCTCTTCAACTAGAAGATTTTCAACATATGCTGTAGTTGTTATCTAGCTTGCTACTATGATCAAGAAATATGATGTCATAACGTGATCGTTAACCATAGCAAGTGGTATGCACTAAAAATCAAAACTTATACAAAGAAGGCAACTAAGTGCCAATGATAAGCATAGGCTTTACAAGGTTTGAAAGAATATTGTAGAAATCAATATCAATTAGTCAGCTAGTGACTTCATTAGGTGGCATGTGAGTGCATCTATGTGTAATGAGATTGCCTTACATCAATAGCTCAAATTTGCCAAATTACTCAATAAGTGTGATTCTATCCTCTACCAAAGAATTGAGTGGAGAGCCAATTTGTGTGAAACAAATACTGATGATGGGTTTCATCTGGACTGAAATCATTAGGAACTAACCAAGGATTTTTAGCAAGCTCTAATTGGCTTTTCTAGAGTTCAAGCATCTCCTCTAAGCTATGCTAGACCTATACTCGACTACACAAGTAGTTATTCTTTTTTTAGCTTGTTAAGATGCCTCTTGGACCAAAATTTATGGTAAGATCTACCCTACCCTTAATCCAAATGGCATTGGATGTCAACAATAATGATGATAGAGTAGCTTGGGATAGTATGGTAAGTCTAGCTCAAGACATAGTGATCAAAGGTGATGGGCACAACAGGTGACAAGCTACAAGGGCATGCATGAGGCTCAGACTGTGCAATCGCATCTTAGATTGTGCAATCATGGTGTGCAAAGTTGATTGGCATGGCTAGGGAGTTAACTATGCAAGGAAAAAGATTGTGCAAGATAGAATTCCCAGTGTATCATGCACAGCAAGTTGCAATTGGTTGAAACAAAAGTGCAACAGACAATCAAAGTGACTGTGCCACAATTGGCTCAATGGTGCTATAGAATTTTGGCACACATGGGCATAATGACGATGGTATTATGTCAATTGTGGCATAAAGATCAATGATGGCTAACCTATGTGGTGGTGGTGGCATGGAGTGCAAAGGCAAACAATGCATGTGCATTAGTGATGAGGAAGAGCACAAAGCAGGCAATGGCATGACATAAAGGATGGCAATAGTAGCACATGAAGGGTGGAAGTGACTTATGGTAGGGCCAGAGCTTCTTGTGGCATGGTGGCATGAATTTGATGAGCACGGTAGCATAGTGCAAGATAGATAGTAAGGCACACTACTACATGAGATGGACTATATTGCCTAGCATGCGAGATGGGCAGTGGTGCAGTGCAACAACTAGATGGCGGCATGATGCACGAGGGTATGGCACTATGCAATCGGGTGAGGGTTTGGTTTTTTTTTTAGTGGGTGATGTGACAACTAGCCCACTAAGTTGGTATATGCACAAATTTAAAGGCATGGTTAAGGCAAATTGTGTTAAGTGGCGATTGGCATGGATTTTTTGGGGTGGTCCAAAAATAGTGGCATGGACAACAGAGGCAACAAAGCATGGAGGAAATGTAGACCATGTGGGTGGATGGGCAGGCACACATGAGTGGTGAGGCATGCACAATGGTGGGGATCCTAGGGCAACGGGTGGCATCCCACACACTCAATAGTGTGTCTCGAGCTTACTGACAAAGTTTGGCATGGGCCATGGTAGATGAGGGATTCTAAGCACTTGCGTGGTGGATCTTAAAGTAGAGGATGATGAAGCTTGCAAGAATCATGCCTTCACAATGAACTCGAGGTTGAGACACTACCTTCCCAAGGTTCTAACTATGGAAGCTACCTCCCAACTATTTAACCACACTGTCAAAATTCTGGGAAGGCTACAACTCAGTGCTTAGAATTGAGATAACTTGAGCGAGGAATCTTAGAAGATATTCTATAAATGAGCAAAAGTGTAGCTCTCTCCCTAAGCTACAAGGTGAGCACATGTGAGGCTACAATTGAAGCAAGCATCATCATCGGGACCTAATACCAAGTTAAGGAAGAAAGAAAAAGAGGAGTACACACAATATGTTGACTATACACTCCTTGTATTATGAACATAATGGAGAATATATACATTACCCATTAGAGTTAGGGTTAAGGAGTGTCCCTATGCCCTTCTAGTCATCTATGAATAGTGCAATTTATCTATTCTTAATAGTTTAGTCATCTATGCCTTGTTGCATCAACATCGATGAAAAAACTAGGATGGTGGTCGACCTACCACTACCAACAAATTTTCCAACTGTATATGAAGAAAGGTTGTATAATGAGCAAGTAGCATTGGCAACCGTAGAGCACAAGTTCTTACAACATTTACTATTACATCTTGGGCCAATAGGCATCCAATATCATGTTCTAAGCATACTTGCTATTGTCTCTTGCTCTCCAACTCAGTACTATCTACTTCTATTGACACTTCATAGCCAAGTCCCTATCTCCAACTTTCTTCTCAATGTTGATAATCACAATTTTTGAACTAGGGACCACATTCACTCGAATTAAAATTCTTATGAAGCTTACACTAGCTATGCTATTTTATTGTTTTCTTGAATATATATTGCCTCCTTATAAATAGAGAAAACAGTTACTCTCACATCTTGCAACAGCTTAGGTCTCATGGGAGTGTAGAGCATTATCAAGAGATGATGCCTAGCTATAAGGAGGATGCATGATAAGAAGAAACACAAACTAGGGCCATCAACAACAAGCTAGATCTTTCCTAGACACGACATTAAAACATTGGAATAAGAACTTCTCACAATGTATTAAGGTGGAAAATAGACTTTGGACTTGAAAAATTAAGAAACTTGTGCAATACAGATTGCTAGAATCAGACTTACTTCCTCCTTGTTGTTTCTCAAATATCATGTTATATGTACATAGAGAGAAATCTTGTGGAAAGCTAGCAACAAGTATGCTTTGTAGGTCATGTATATCACACCCATTTTAAAGCTATACTATGTTCCATGTGAACCTAACTACATACAATTTACTTTTGCAAGCGTCTCTCATATGCAGATGTGGTTAGTATTGGATGTCTCTCTAAAAATAGCAAGAATCATGTAGTCATTGGCAGTAGAACGATCGACATCAAGATCATCAGTGGTGGATAATCCTCGAATCTATTGTATTATCCTCATTAGTGGATAATCCTCCAATATATTGGAATTGAGAAGAGCGATTCTATCAGAATCCTAAAGATTTCTTATCTACTACTTGAGACATCCTATTTTTCAACCTTGCTGAGCTTGATCCTAAGGCAATGGAAGACATTGCTCAAGAGGCCTCATCCAACGGTAAGAGTCAATATTCTCTCATTAAAGACTATCACATAAATAATAGAATGACACTCTACTAGTCCTCCATTTGAGGCCATGAGTAATGTGCAACAAAATTTGTCAATATTGGAGAGCATTGACCACGTCCCTACTAGAAAATCAAAATTTTGCATATCGGAGACTAGAGAGGTTGGGACAATCATCATAAATATAGCAAAAAATTTAATGGAATGGCAACTAGGCATCGCATAGCAAATGGCATGATAGAAAGGGAGGAAATGATGAACAAGAGTGCACCTTTCCCATTTCCTTTTCCTTGTAGATGAGGTGCACATGATGGTTGGCTATTCTTTCGTGAGCAGTTAAGAATGAGGATATCATCATTCTTCTTGACCTTCACATTGTAAAAATTGGACCTACTGCTCATGTATCAACTCCACCAAGCATTTGCAATAGCCAATAGGACACAAACTACTATTCTTTAAAGAGATATGGATCGAAAGCATCATGAAAGACCAAATGCAACAAGTGGCAATTGATGAGAGACATTTTGAAGTTACAAATTCTAGCAACAATCCCAAGCTCTCCATCTTGGCATTGGAGAAACCACAGCAATACATCTTGAGCAACAATGCCATTGGGTAGGGTGAAACATTATCTCATTACGTATAAAGTAAAAAGTTGTGGATCACTTCATGCTCACATTGTGCTATGGATACATGATGATGACATTGAGCAAGTCACAAACCAACTAGACACACATGTCCCATACAAAGATTGGGCTTCATAACTTTGTCATCTATCTTAGAGATGAAGTTGCAAAGGCTTATTGCAAAGAAAGAAAAGGCATAGATGCAACAATACTTACAAATGGGTTACAAATCTGGTCCACCAATTTCTAGAAAATGGATCCCCTTTAACAACCATCCATAGCCAAAGCCATCTCTAGATTCACAGTGGATGCATTACTGTCCAAACTAGGAGCACCATCAACATTTTGCCATACCATGTGGTAGTGTTACTATTGTGGCAAGGACACATGAACATCCAAATAATCACTTACACTGGTCTCTCATACTCCTTACTAAAGTATGCCATGAAAATAGTGCCTATCAGAAGACTGAACTTGAATATGACATCGAGACACTCATCTCACCTTGCTATAAGATTCATATGCTTGTTGATAAGAAATAACAACATTGACTAGCATGACCTTGCAAAAGAGTCACTTGCAAGCTTTAGATGACATGTCTCTCACTATTTGTGAAAATGGCAATAATGACACAAAACATCTTGCAACTACTGGACGAGTTCAAAGGTATGGAAAACTCAACCTTGGCCAAAGATCAAAGAGCTATACAATAACGTTTTTGAACAACATCAAGACTCCTCATTATTTGTGGAAGATTGATTGGTGAACATGCCACCTCAGTAACTCAACCTTCTGGCACATGAGTAGATTCTACTACATGCAACCCTCAATCTGACACCTAGAAAATCTATGCAAAGTTCAATAGCTTCTTGAACATCATTTGCACAAAGACACCAACTAAGGGCAGTTCCAACATATCTAGGTGACATGATGATCACAAATGAGGATGCATTACAATTCCTTAATAGAGACACCCCTATTCTATGCACATAGGGAGGATGCACACCAATATAAAGATTATCTACTAAGATTATAAGTCTTGACCAATCCTTATTGTTGGGTGTGTGGGATACCGATTGCTAGAATACCTGGTGAGAGAGCTTACAAGCCATAATAAATGAGACTTGGTCAACTTACCAAAAGCAATTGTATTGCTACAATTTTAGTAAAGGAGTGCTTTAGAAGGAGCTTTTTTAAGGAAAGCTTCTAGCCCTTGAGATCAATCCAAGCTCAAGGGGCTATAATTTTCACTTGGCTCAAGAAGAGATCACAAAAACAAAACTTGGGTCTAGGTTGCTTACCATAATAACGAAACTTATATGACTTCAATTGCAAACGAAAATTGTATTGGGTTTGTGCCTACTAACTCATCCTTTTTACTTGTAGCAGTGAAACCTACACATATATAGACAATATTAGTTTTGAAAAGTTAACTAATTTGATTGTAGCATACCATAGAGATTGTCCTATATGGCCGCACAATAGCACATAATAGTATAGATAATGTACTATATCACTACAAATATTATGCTATATGGCTACTAAGAACGTAATGTGACTATAGAATAGCACAAATAATGTTCTATGTATAGCATAAAATAGCATTGAATTGCATGGATAATGTGCTATGTAGCACAAAATAGTAGAGATAATGTTGTATATAGCAAAAACTAGCATAGAATAGCATACTATGCTGTGATATATTGCATAGTATAGCATAGATAATGTGATATATTGCATACATAATGTGCTATATAGCACAAAATAGCACAGATGATGTGCTATATGGCTAGTAAAATGAACTCTATAAAGATCACCCAAGAGAACTTCTCAATCTCTCTCACTTAGGTTACCCAAAGCTTTGATGCCATGTTACAACTTAGACAATAGCTAAGACATAATGTGGAATGAGAGATCAAAGCATGAAATACAAGATATCACAAAGTGACACAAAGTGTATTGATCACTAAGAGGATACAACTCACAAAGATGTCTCACATACTCATGTACAAGACTCCACTTGTCCTCCACTAAGCACTCCACCTCCAATTGTCTCACATACTCATGTACAAGACCTCAAATAGGCAAGTGGAAGAATCCACTTGTCCCCCACTAGAAAGAGAGAGACTAAGAAACAGAGGGGCCCAAAGAGAGCACGGTTGGCAGCCCCAACCTAGATACTCTTTTTTTAGAGACTTTGTTAATGTAGCATTCAGTGTATGAGGGCAGCAGTTGTCTTTCAAAACTCTAGCTAAAGTATACTATTTAGAACAAAAGTGCTCTTTAGGAGCTTGGCCAAAAACATTACTTTTTTAAACACCCTATCATGCTTACACCCCAATTAGATCACACCCTATTGTCTCACATGCAAGGAGGTATTTGCAATTATTTCCCACATCTTCCCTAAATGTGTCTCAAGCCTAGCACATGACTAGAACCTTCCCACTCCACTTAGGTGCACAACCCCATGATATTGGATGCTATGATCATTTATTTCTCAACAAATTCTTCACGCCATAGTTTCCATCAAGCACTTTCTGTCATGGAAGGATTTGTCTTCTTGCTTTGGGCAAACTATTGACTCCCACAACTGTGTGACACCATTGAAAGTATGAACTACAAATGAAAATGTCGTGCTTGTACCATCTCTTGCACAAACCTCACATCTACATTGACATCCACATACATGAAGGCAAAATTTTAAGAACGCATGTGGTTGAGTGCATTCTTCAAGAAAGACATCTAAAAGTGATATTCATAGCAGCATATATATTTGTCCTTGACTCAAAGAATAAAGAAAAGGTTCAGTGACTCAAATGAACGCAAGTGAAATTTTCCTTTGAGATAACAAGCTTTCAATCTGTGAAACAACTCAACCTACACTAATACATTAACTATGATAAACATGTAGATGTAGGTGCTAACTATTGTAAAATTAATATGTTAACTATCGTAAGACAGGTACATGTAGATGCTAACTATCATAAAATCGATATGTTAACTATCATATAATAAGTTCTAACTATCATAAAACTGAATGTGCTGATAAGCATGGATGAATGTCCTCACTAGCATGGATGGCTGTGCTAAGTAGAATGAATGAATGTTCTAACTAGCAAGGATGAATGTTCTAATGTTGATGAACGTGCTTGTGAACCAATATTGACAAATGTGCTAACTAACGTGAACGGATTTGCTAACTACTATGACGAATGTGCTACTACCATGAAAGGATATGCTACCTAGCATGAAATATTTGTAGCATTAGGAGGCTCTACTTGGGAGCTGGTTTGTGACTGGCATATTAGTTTCCTTTTAAAGAGATGTTCTCATTAAGATAATCTTATCCCCCGTACATGTTCGGGGAAAAAAAGGTGTTGAATGGTAATCAAATCGGAAATTTTGAAATTCCTTAGTGGCAAAATAAGTTTAAGATCCAAAATTCTAACCGGTTTGTTTCCTACCCCAACTGGCCAATTTGATTGGCTAAGCTCAGGCTCTCTTTTCCCCAACCCTGCCCCCATAGAGCTTACTGTGTCACAAGGCACAACCACTTCATCGACTTGTGTGCCAACGATGATGACCTGAACGTGCACGCGCTGATTTCATATGTAAGCCCTTCATGCTGGTATCTATCATTTTGGACAAGCTTCACTCCCGTTTTGCGCTTCTTGTTCGTTTCTGCTTTGTCAACTCAAGGACTCGGATAGGGTTTCTCAAATCCAATAAGCAACTCCGCAATTGCTAGTCCACTGCTAGGGACCTCAACGAAAGCCATTTGTTCTTGTTGGGCGTGGAACTTGACCAATTTACCAAGTTCTTAACCGAAATGCTCGAGTCCAACTCCCAAAGTCAAGGTAGGTGGAAACAGCTGCACCCAAGTGATACTGATATAAGTGTGCAGTAGAGAAATGGTAGGTGAAGGATCAACATGAGAGGATTGTAAGTCACTATGTCGCCAACAAATGCAACGATTAATCTATTTAAAATGTTTATTGAAGAGACAACACCTTGCGCGAAGAGTAGCTGCAGCATTGGCTGGCAGATGCACTGGTTCACTATAGGGAAATGAAAGCTATACCATCGTTACGATGAAACTATCAACTTGACCTCGCGTTTGAAGAACGGGCGCCTCATGCAAACAAACTTATTTGGTACGATCTTTAGATTTTGCCAATGCCAGCAAAGCTGCAAACATTTAGATGCAAAGTAGTCGCCTCCCTTTTTTCCAAAATTTTCAAAATGCATTCAAGGATATTCCCAGCAGCAAATTGATGAGAGTATTTATCTGGTCGAGACAGCCAACAATGACTACATCTATCGGTTCGCTAATACTGTTGATTTGATGCATTTGAACTTGTTGCAGATGCCATCTCTTCTATCAAAACGGTATTGGAAGTATCTTTCCAGATTTGGAACAAAAGTGATTCATATAGTCCGTTTCCTATTGTGACTCCTTTGCAGATTAACCAAGACTGGTAGTATCTACTATCTGGATGGTCTCTGCTGTAATGTACTCCTTTACTACATCTGTTGCTCTTCTACCTAATCGTACAAGGAAAGAGAATATTCGTGGGTAGCTATGGATATATATCTTTAGAGGAATATTTGTTGGAGATGTTCGAACATGTACTTAAGTCTGTTAGCGTGCTTATCCTCAAAACCATACCTGTAAGTGTGTGTGTGTGAGAGAGAGAGAGAGAGAGAAGCACAAACAATGCCCATATAAATACAAAAGACAGAGTATACATCAGGTGACTCCTTAAACATATACATCAAATGAGGATAAAATGTCTAAAAGCATTGCATAAGCTAAAACTAAGAGTTGACGTATTAGTGTCTGTGCGTGCACGTGCACAGGGCATGCTAGACTGCATGCAGCTTTACAAAACACAATAAAGGAAAGTTGATGGAAACATGGGTCACAAAAGCTTACTAAATAATCACCTCACTACAGATACGATGGTCTAAGGTGGTAAAATGAGGTCCTACCTGGTGTGCCATCACAAGGAAGAATACATTACCGGACAGATAACTCGTTACAGAAGAAAGATGTGCTAGGAAACCAAAAAGAGTTAAAAAGGTATTGCCATGAGAGCTCTACAATTTCACACTTGCTAGATAAATTTTTATGAGATATCTACATTGAATCAGCTCACATACACGAGCTTGCAAGATTTATATCACATACTATGTTCAAATTCCTGACTTGAAGGGGTCAAGAGAAACTAAAACCACTTTATATTAGCACATATCATTTCTTGTGTTCTGATGCAATTTGTTTCTGGAGCATCTGATTGTAGTTAAACCCATAATGAGAAGTCTCATGAAACATCATTTAGTATGAAAATCTGGCACACCAACATTTATTTGCCTGTGAAATCACAAGGTCCACTTGTTCAAATAATTGCTCATGTCTGGAAAGAAAAACCAATAAAGTATGACAAATGTGGAATGATCATGTGCTGTGCCTACACTAAAACCAGGATCCATAAATAAATTTGCAGCAATAATTTCATGTACAAGCTGAGACCATATATTGTGAATCCCTCCTGAGCTGCTTGCTTTCATTGCAAACACAGTCAGTAGCATGTAGAAAATTGTTGGTGACGGGGTTCCATCCCAACATGTGGGGGGTTAGTTCAGCCACAATCTGTGACCTGCCAACTTCGCATCACAAGTAATCCAAAGCATTCAAAATCCCTCCCCTCAACAGTCATGAAAACTGGAAGCATCCCGTACCACAGCTTTGCTTTACAAGATGCAGTGCTGGGAGGTTTTGTGGCAATTGCTAGACACCCTTCAGGCTTTTCAAATCATTGCTCCTTGTCCACACCTCTTGCCTCCATCAACTTCCTGACCCTTGCTCTTTCCTCCCACCTGCCAGCTTCAGCATATATGTTAGATAGCAGCACGAAAGCCGCAGTGTTGTGTGGTTTAAGCTTAAGAATGCACTTTGCAGCATGTTCTGCTAGCTTAACTTCACCATAATTCCTGCAAGCAGCAAGGAAGGCAGTCCATATCTCCACACCAGGTTCAAATGGTATTTCATCTATGAATTCCATGGCCTCTGCCATACGTCCTGCCCGGGCTAGCAGATCAACCATACAGGCATAGTGCTCCGATGTTGGAAAAATGCCATGATTTCGGCACATGGAATCAAAATGACAACAACCTTCATCCACCAAACCTGCATGACTACATGCCGAGAGGACACCAACATATGTTATGTGGTCCACCTTCATTCCTTTAAAATGCATGTACTCCACAAGCTGAAGAGCCTCCATGGCACTCCCATGCAATGCATATCCTGAAACCATTGCAGTCCACGAAATCAGGTCTTTTTGGGGCATATTCTCAAAAACTTGGCGAGCATGCTCCATGCTCCCACATTTTGCATACATGTCAACAAGAGTGTTCCCCAAAAGCACTCGTAATTTGAACTTACATGTGATAATGTGGTCATGGATTTGTTTGCCCAGTCCAAGTGCAGCCAGGTTGGCACATGCTTTCAGGACACTGACATAAGTAATTTCATCTGGTCTCACACCTTCCTTTTGCATTTCCCAAAAGTGTTCAAAGGCTTCCTCAGAAAACCCATTCTGGGAATATCCTGCAATCATTGCAGTCCAGGAAATAACATCTCGCTTAGCCATTTTGAAGAACACATCACAAGCACTCTCAAAACTTCCACATTTGGAATACATGTTAATAAGAGCATTTTGTATGACAGTGGCTGAATTGGTTCTGCTTCTCATAATATGACAATGGATCTGCTTCCCCTGCTTCAAGGCTTCCAAACTGCTGCAAGCTTTAAGGATGCTTGAAAATGTGACCTGGTCTGCCTCTAGACCTTCCTGCTGCATTTGGAGAAATAATCCTAAGGCCTCATTGCCAAGCCCTTGCTGTGCATATCCTGCAATCATTGAATTCCAAGCGACCACATCCCGTTCAAATGTTTCTTCAAACACTTTGCGTGCATACTCTAGATTCCCACATTTGGCATACATATCTATGAGGGTGCTCCTCAGAAAATTGTCAGAGTCCAACCCACTTTGGATGATGTATGTGTGTACTCGTTTGCCTTGTTCAAGAGTACCGCAAGCCTTGAGGATGCTTAAAAACGTGACCTTATTTGGTTTTGCCCCCTCAGATTCCATTCTCCAAAACAATTTGTATGCCTCCTTATGATTTCCAACTTGAATGTAGCCTCCAATCAGCAGAGTCCAGGTGAATACATTTCGCTCAGGCATCTTTTCAAACAGACAGTGAGCATCAACAACCCTGTCACACTTGACATACAGGTTGACGAGCATGTTTCCTACGAAGACGTCTAGCATATGCCCATTTTTTAATAAGTATGCATGGACCTGCTCTCCCTCCAATAAAGCTCTCGCGTTCAAGCATCCCTGCAACAGAAAGATGCATATGTGTTGTGATACCTGGATGCCATGGTGGTTCAAACGGTCCCACAACCTGATTGCCTCATTCAATCGTCCATTCTTACACAGCCTCTTCAAATGTCCATTAACTCCACCAAAAGCCTTCTCTTCTGAAGGATTGGAAGTGCGATCCATGTGGCTCCCTTCATTCCCAGCAGCCGATCGCATCTGATTCAAGCCTACTTATCTGAGTTATGAACTTTTGTTGGAGGCCCTTTTCAAAATCACAGTTTCACACTACTGAACTATTTGAATGATGAAAAAGGATTGTGGTCCGTTTAGAAGAGCAATAGCGAGAACAAAAAAGGAGGGAAGGGGTCATTTGCAGCAGCACCCCTTTGTTACTTCGTCACGTGTATCATAGCAATGGGTTTCGCTCAAGAAAACAAACCTTTGGATCCATCATCCGTGACAGAATGTGTCAGGTCATCCATGTAACCTATACGATTTAAGTATTGAACGCCGTGATCCAAGCTCCAGTTAGAATATCACTCGATGGTGCATGGCTTTGTACCGTGGCATATAACTGTGATGTTACCGGCGTACAGTTACGATTAGGGGGGGATCTCCACAAAGCTCGACAGTACTAGCTTCAAGCTAACTACTATGAGGGGCCTAGAAAGGACAATTTGTGGACCTAGAAGCTAGGCATGATGGTGTTTCTATCAGTTTCAAATTAATGGTTGAACAGTGCAGAATCTCACCTTCCTGAGCATGTTGTGCAAGCTGCACAAAGGATATAATAACTACTGTCCTAGCCCTTCTTTGAGGATCGCTTGGCCTGCTTAAAAAACATTCAGGACATCCTCGTGGACATTCAGAAAATTTATACTGCAGTTCTTAAAACAGAGAAACATACTTCCAGTATCAACCGCTTTGACCGAAACTGAAGAAGCTCCTTCAAAGGGGCATGACGATCAAGCTTGAACTTCGGAAGGAAGGAAGGCGTCGAGCGATGATGGCAGGGGAGGGCATTGGAAACCATTGCTCCACAACATGTTTTTTAGGAAATTCCTTGGCATAGTTGTTAGCATGATGGCAGGGGAGGGCATTGGAAACCATTGCTCCACAACATGTTTTTTAGGAAATTCCTTGGCATAGTTGTTAGCACTGCCCCTAGCGGGGCAGGCTATAGCATCGAGACGGATTCCATCTAAAGCGGGATAACCATGTCCTAGCGCTCTCTTCATTGGATCCCTTCTTAATTCTTTTCAGCCCCTCTCCTCTCCCTTCTCACCCCTTGCTCGTCTCCCTCTTTCTAGAGATGTGAGCGGAGGGCAGTGCGCCTGGCACCCGACACCCTGTGCCTCTTATTAAGGTACGCTATTTCTAGTAAAGGGCAGTCGAGGGAGTCAAGGGGGTGACACCCAAGATAGTGCTAGGCTTGCTTCAAAAAAATAGAAGTGAAGGGTCTCATGGGAGAATGGGGGATAGAAGGTTCATGGTGGTAAGGAACAAAAAGATGGTATGCTTATGCTAGCACGTAGGTTGAGAAGCATGCATTGGGAAAGTAATGCAGGTGGTCTAATTTGAACCATTGTCCCATGTAGATCTCAGGTGATGCAGTGGAGGCTCGACGTGGTAGGTCATGGATTGTCAAGACTTAGTGTGTAGTTACCGCTTGAGCAATTTTTTACTCAATAAAGTAGAAAGACTATGTTGAAGTCATTGGTAAAAATTGTCATGGTAATGGCTCTTCATTGTTCAAGAAACAAAAATTATGGGCTTTAATTTCTTTCAGGTCTTGTCTCAATACAAGTTTCTCTCCTAGTTAGGAGGAAATGGAATATCAACTGTTGTGACTAAAGATAGATGAGGGAGATTTGGTGTTAACTTAAGAAAGGATTGTGCTAATTTCAACATTAAAGTGGTGTATGCTAAATGCTTCAAGATAAGTGAGAGATAAAAAATGGGGTTTGTTGGGTGATTGGAATGGTGGAGTAAATTTTTAACCGGTCTCATCCACTTAAGGATATAATTTGCTTGGAAGAGATTTAATGTTGTTCAATTGGTGCACTCCCGAGGGCTTTATGGTTTCTCTTAGATTAATCAATTAAAAGGGGTAAACACTGAGGCTAGACAAGTGTGTGTTACCAAAGAGCCAATTCTAGTATATAGCCATCAAATGTCACTTTAAGTTTAATTACTTACAACCACCCCAAAGATTAGATTGTTCAGATGATCTTAACCCTCGCAACCTATAATCCTTTATCTTGACCGATGCTTATGCATGCATCTGTATATTATTTTAAGAATGAACTTAAAACATGGGATTTTATCTTCAACGTGTGCATCTTGGTATGTGGTTAGCATATTCTTAGCCTAATGTTCAAAGACTCAATTGTCCTTCGAAGCCCTTTAACTCATTGAATGCTTATGAGAAGACTTTAACATGCAACATGGATATGTACATGGAGTACATGTATAACCAAGCATTATTAATGGAGGAATGTTCAAAGTCCCACCTAACATGACTATGTCTACCAAGGCTACCACTTCGAATGCTAGCCAATTGCCAGTCAAGCATCCATCCTATTCCAATAGATAATGAGGGAAGTGTGGGGAGATCATGCCAAAGCATCGTAAGATGACATGCAAGTAAACTCAAACCACAAGTTACCTCAATTATATGCACATAAGAAGGATTCTACCTGTAGAGTATGCATATAAACTTTGACATTTAGTAACACATTTGCCCTCTAATTTTACAGCATAATCATCATCATCCAACCCATAGGACTATGAGAATTATCATTATATAAAAAATATTATGAACCATTTTGTGTTTTAGAGCAACAATAACATGAATTAATGGCAATTATGGTGAGGATGGCAATGGTGGAGGCATTAAGTGTAGACCAAGTGGCAATGGTGGTGGCATCCAAGTGGCAATGGTGTTGGTATTTGTAGTGTTGATCCTACTACTAGTGGTAATGGTAGAGGTGGCAATGGAGATGGTGGTAGTGGTATGATAGTGATGATGATGATGTTGGTTTCTAGATTAATGCCTTGTCACTACCTTTTGTGTCATCTTAAAGTCTCTTTTTCAATGCTGAATAATCTTACTAGTGTCTCATTGGTGGTGATGGTAGCAATGAGCGGTGGTGATGGTCATATAGACTCATATTGGTGATAGTGGTGGTGGTATTGGTGGGTAATAGTGACAATGATCTCTAAAATAATTACGAAACCAATTTGTAAGTGATGCATACTATGTGTCTTTCATTTATTCTTCTTATATATCTTATTTTTTAGATTGACGTGTAGCTCATAGGTTGAGCTACATGGCATTCATATAGACCTTCTCCTCTAACCATGTGGTAATTTTCTCCAACTACGATCTTGGCCAACTGCCAACTGCCTTCCCAAGGTCATTGATTTCAATGATTTATCCTTCAAAATCCTATGAATTCTACCATCATCGTCTCCCATCTATTTTGTGTTCGTACTTCGCAGGCCTTTTGATGTTTTAGAAAGTCTTTGTTGTACTACTTTTTTCAGATTGTATAAACTCAGGCAAGGCTTTCGAGAAAATCAAGGAAAAAGTCAGTCAAGCATTGTAACGCTATGAAAGAATCTGAGGATCTATGATTACGTAACTAATGGTAGAAGATGCGTTTCAAAATCCATGCCGAATTTGAGTTTTTGCATCCTACAATGTGGAACTAAGAACATGCAATGGTGAATTTGATTGGGAGGGGAGGGAGAGAGGGAGGGGAGAGATTGAAAGAGGAATTGTTGGGGCTTCTCTTTGATCATCTGCTTCCTAACAACCACCGTTTAAAGGCATTGTTTTGGGTTTGATTGTTCAATTGATTTTACATGGCCAGCTATGGCAGATGACACCCACCTCACAGCAAGGGGACCCTTTCCTTGCAATGGTATAGCTAATCAGGGATGCTTTCATCCTTGCATATGATCAATAGCATCCTTGATTGAAGCCGAGTGGAATCGGCAACAATTTGTTCTACGTTGTAGCGAATAGAGAGTGTGAGGCCCCGTTCATAAACATATCGCAACTTGTTGGGTTTGTTACAAGGATAAGATGCATGTCTCGAGATGGAGGGACAGAGTTCCATAAGGATCCATGGCTCCATAGGGAAGGAGGGGCATCTGTGAAGAAAGAAGGGTTGGATAGCTTGGCATGCCATGCCTTGCAGACTGCGCGAGCACCCATGAGGGATGAAAAGTACACACAATAGAAAAAAAGGGAAGCTTGAGCAAGATGGGATCGAGGACATGGTCTGGAAGTTGCGAGAGAGAGGTCATGTTGTACTTGGGAAGTCTAGCAACATGCCTGGCCCTGTAGACTATGCGAGCACCCATGACACACGAGGGAGCAAAAGGGAAGCTTGAGCAAGACGGGATCAAGGACATGGTTTGGAAGTTGTGTGACAGAGGTCATGTTGTACTTGGAAGTCTAGCAACCTTACTTTGAAGATGACAAAAAAATTGAGAGGAGAGCCTGAAAAACATTAACCTCAAGCAACTGAAGCGCTATTCAAGTAAAGAGAATAACTAGATAATTGAATCTACATCGAATGCACAAGCTTTGGAATTTCAAATGTGCGATCTAATGCGATTCATTCTGTGACACTATTTTTGAGAACAAAGTTTTGCAATGATCGGCAATGACTGGAGAAAGGCCTATAGGTTAATTTTCTTCTGATCTTTATGCACCACGAAAAAATGGCTTGATGAAAGCTTTCAACTACTTGCTAAATTCCTCGGTACAAGGAAAATGGACTACACGTACTATCTTTTAAAAGTACATTTGGTGATTGTTGTGTGTTTACAATGGCACATTCGCTCAATTCAACTTGGTTGTCCATTCATTTCTGTTTATGTTTTCAAGGATTTAAATTGAGTCTTAAGAAGCGGTGCTCCATGTTTTTCTCTTCAAATTTACTTAACGATGTTGTGGCAGAGCATTGTGAAATTTTGGATGAGGAGAGAGGTGTTAGCTTGGAGGTTGTAAGAGATGTTATCGTTGTCTCCCTTTGTACAATGTATTTTTCTTTTGGGTAGTTGACACGTATTGTGGAAGGCCTTTAGCTAATCTATATTTATTAACCTAGCCCACACTACTGACCATACTACTCACTATACCATTCATCTTACAATATGAGGGACACATCTTGATAGTCAGCTTGGAAGAGAGCTTTAGCCAATCTATGATGAGCTCAATCCATCTTCTACATTGTGGATTCACACAATATGAAAAAGTGAAGCAAATAGACCTGCAAATTTATAATCCAATGAAAAGAAATTAGATTTTTTCTATAGAGTTACAAAATGAATTGTTTAAGAACAATGGAAAAAGAAATCCATAAAGTCAACAAAATCATTTTCAATATCTATAAAAAATGAACTGCTATCTCATATATTCTAAGGCTTGAAAAAAGTTAAACAATATGAGCCCTTTTAATGTTGCATACTTTCTTAAATTCATAAATTATATAAATCTAAAAATTATATTTGTAGGCTCATCTCTTATACTCAATTCTTCCCGTCCTTCTATGCCTCATGGCAAAGTTGAACAACCCACTTACTTGGCTGCACAACAAGGTGGAATACAAGCATTGCCATAGCAAAGTGTTGGATTGCATGCTTGCAACATCACAAAAATGGGAACCAAACCTGTCATAGATGGGTTTGACTACTTGTTATGTTAATATATGAGTCTTTAGGTTTCTTCTTGAATGTTAATACATCCTACTTGTAATAATACACTAGAGGTAACAGTGGTGCTGTGATGAATAAGACTATAGCAATAGTGGTAGTGATGGTGGCAACAACAGTGCCAAAAAGGGTGGTAGTGGTGGCGATGGTGGTAGCCAAGGACGTGGCAATGTTGTCATAGAAATAACAAAGATGATTAAACTTGATGCCATATGGTGGAGGTGGAAATAATATAATAGCAACGATTGAAGTTGATCCCTTGTCATGGCCTTTTGCTACTCATGATTTCTACAAAAGTATGCATGGTGAAAGAACTCAAGCGATATTACCTTGACAAGAGATGCGTGATGCAAGTACACAAAGCTGGAATTCAAGGCATATTTTATTCAAATGTTAAGCCTTTTTTCCAAGCTGAAAGTACCATTTGATTACATCACATCCTAAATCAGATTCACCTTCCCCATATTCTCTCTAAATCACTCAATCACACCTATGCACACACGTAACCCTACATAACTTTAGCAACTAATATATTTACATCAATTTATCACTCGCATTACCACACTATGATCTAACACATGGATGGATAAGGATTCATTCCTTTGTATATATTTCAATCAATAGCTCTAGAAATTGTCTTTTTCCTTAAGGTTTGACTCATGCAAAGAATTCTATGTGTCTCTGGTCTACACGCTTGCTAATGTGAATGCCTTGAGAGAGAGAGAGAGAGACAGAGAGAGAGAGTACCATGAATGCATGTGGATGCATGCACATGCTTGTGTCTATGCATTTGCATGTGCGTGTGTGCACACGTGCATGTATGTGCATGTGTCCATGTGTGTACACTATGCGTGTGGGTGTGTGCACACGGGCACATATTCAAGTCCTAGAAAATCACTCCTAGGAGATAGTTGCTAGTATTTGAGAAAAGAAAAGGTAAATATCCAAGTGCAAGTGATTGAAAAAACATCTAGCATATATCTAGTATTAATCGAGATAGGGTCTTGTCACCTTATTCAAGTGACATGTTGTCGATTTTACAATGAGAAAGTAATTTTACTCAATGTTGTTCCATCTCAATAACTCAGCCTTGTCAAAGAATTCTTGATATTACCATTTCTATATTACGTACTACAAATTTATACATTAAAAAGTTCAATGAAGCGTATTCTACTATGTTTAGATGTCTATCATTTGGTCAACGTACTTCTTTCCATTGTCTACACAAGGGATGTAGTAAACAAAATTTACTACTAAATTATCAGTTGCAAGATGTTGAAGTATGGGTCACTAGGCTGTTACATGGGTAGATAGATAGGAGGATAGAGGACTCTAGAAGGGATCCTAAGCCCCTGTGTGAATAGTCATTATGGACATAGGGTTAAGTATATATTGTATCATGTTCATCTTTTTGGCTTCAACTAATGTGAGACAAAAGATTTCAATTAGACAATTAATGTGAGACTGAAGAATGAGAAGTTTAGGCTCAATGAACTCTCTCCCTATTTAAGTGTAGTGCAGATATAACTAAGAGCCCATTATGAAATCTAGCCCCAAAAGTCTACACACCGATCCACCTACTACGAATCTATGGCATACCCAAAAGGCTTTGGAATGCTTTTGTTTTATCTGAAAATGATGTTGGATGACCTCCTCGCAGAAATAGACCCGGAGAAGAAGGAGGAAAATAGGTACAAGGAGGACATGCTTCAGTGGTGGGTGTATTACTTGGACTCAGCAAAGATAGTGAATATTGATTTCCTTGGCTATTGTTTTTCTAGCTCCTTTAAGGTACTTGTCAAGCTCATGATGTAGGTTTCTTTTAGCAGGACATGATGGAGGCCCAAAGTCGTATAGAGCACAAATACTAGGATAAAGAGGACCCCAAGTAAAAGGAGGAGTTACTATGGGCATACAAGTTGGTAGAGAAGCAAGCAATGTGTGATTGAGTGTGTGAAGATGTCTGCGATAGTCCATTAGACTTGCCTAACGAGCTAGGAGATGCTTGCTATAGAGAGGCTGATAAGATAGTTGGGAGTTTGAAATTTCCTTGAGCCGCAAAATGTCATCGTATTTTGAAAAAGTAAAAATTTTGTAGGCATTTCTTGGACGTGTGGACTTTCTCAGCATGCCATCATCCATGATCAGTGGTGCTCGTAATACCTGATTTTTTATCGACCATCTATCATGTTAGTACTTAAATATTTTAAGTAGCCCGATGGTTGAAATCTGATGGTTAAAGATGACTAGTCTAAAGGGGACAGTTTTAGTATAGCACTGTTAAATAAATTTTAGGATAGCACGACCGTAGTGCAGGGATAGCACGGTAGTAGTGTAGGATAAGTGATCGCCAGCATGGTGCTTGGTTGCATTAGGATATTAACAACCACCAGCACGGTGGTTTGATTCTATTATTACAAGATAATTGGATTTGTGGATGTGTGGATTCGTTATGGGATTTGATAAAGCCAATGCGGAGGTTGTTGGGATATACTAAAAACAAGCATGGGATTTACTGTTTGAGATTTACAAAAATAATTTAATAAAACTAGCATGGCGCTGGTGCTTGTTTCAGATATACTAAAAAGCATGCGATTTATGGTTTGGGATTTACAAAAAACAAGTACAGTGGTGGTTAGTTTGGTATTTACTAAAAGAAGCATAGTCTTAAATACATTTTCCATTTTCTAAGATAAATGGAATATTTTTTCCTTGCAATGAGACTATATTTTCTTAGTACTATCTTAGAAGCTAAATCACCCTTGACATTTGCCAAATAGATTGACAATATTGGAATAGATATACCAACATACATACGATCATTATGATCACAAATATCTAAACCAATCCTATTTTTTAGAAGAGAACCGAAAGACTTTTTCGAGACATTCTCATAAATGCTTTCAATCGCAAAATGAATTTCTTGTGGCAATCCCCACAGACTTCTCAGATTGGGATGATCATGCATTGCTTCTACTCTACGTTCAACTGCTGGAACCACGTTGGTCCTTCTAATTGAGACAACATCTTTGACATTGTGCACCCAAGCCATTTCTCCTTTGTTTCAAGGGACACCAACATAGCTAATGTTGCCCTCTTTGTAGCTAGTTGATCTAAGTTGTGCACCGCTTTCATTTTCTATAGGCCATTTCTCAGGTTAGAGAGCATCGCCTCTTGGACGTGCATCTCCGGAGGTGTTGGTAGGGTTGTTACTCTACAAACTTTAGGGTGCAGGCTAAAGCTTGTGAAGAATCGAGAGTGGTGATCACCTGAATGGCTTGATGTTACTGTCTCGAATGCTTCCACCAATCGTGACACCACAACTCGTGTTCTATGCTCCAATGTCAATGATCGAATGTGTGCATCTACAACCGCTTCTTGCTGCTGCTCTGCAAGGAGTCTTCTTTCTTCTCGTTATTTCTCCCTTCGTAGATGCTGCAAAAGTGTCTTCCATTGCCGTTTCGATACCGTGCCAACACTTTGCTCGACCCGCAATCTGTTCCTTGTGTCTTAACTTGGATTTTTAGCTTCTTGTCTTGCAGCCTCTGTTTGCTTCTCTTGTAAGCCATGGTGAGTTGCATGTTGCCATTGATGTCATGGCCATGATCAGTTTAGAATAGACCCAAAGAACCTAGTTGGTGAGGCAAGCAAAGAATAGAAGACAACTTACCTAAAAGAAGACAATGGTAAACCAAAGTCTGCACAAGGTCACGTCGAGGAGGTGCCTGCAAGTTGTAGGGCATTTGCAGGGCGAGGGCAGATTGTGGGTACTTAATCTTTCAAGATTTGATCGGCAGGAGGTATGAAAATTCAAAATTCGTGGGAGTAGTGAAATTTCTAGCCGCTGATTTTCCCCCTTCTGGTGATACATGTCAACAGAATTGCATATCCCAAAACAGTTGCAATGTGGCCTAAAATGCTTCAAAACACAAATAGGCCAAAGGGCACGCTATCAAGTTTGATGCTATGTATTATGAAATGCAATGACCTTTGGCATGAAACTAAGGGGCCCACATGAGTATCCATTGTACAATATTCAGTGTGTCTGCCATTGGTCTTCTAATTCTCCCTTTCATCTCCCCTTTTGCATGTGTATCTAAACCATGAACATGAAACTTTTCTTAGAACATTTCTTTTACTTCATCATTTGGACATAACATTGAGGAATCCTTCAATTATGGTGCTTGTGCTTTGTATTTCCACCTCCTCTAGTGTTATACAATCACTCAACTTCCAACCAAGGTGTCTTATAAGCTTCTTTTGGATGAATTTTGGACATATCAAACATATCTAACTTTATCTTCAAAAATAATATCGAGTGTCTTTAAGGCATTATGTAAGACCTCTCATCTTTCTTTGTTTATACTATAGTTGGTATTCATCAAAACAATGCCATCATTTTTATATGTAACCTTTTTAGTATGATGAAAGAGAGCCACATCGTTCACCTGTGTAGGTTTGTATACCCTCCTTTTTGGGATTGTTTTTGTCTTCTTTGGGATTGTCTTTATATCAATATCCATCTCTATTGTCTTTGTAGCTCCATTTCTATAGCTAGAAATAAAAATCAATCAACACCCTCAAATCTCATAATGGCAAAATTCTCTATTGTGTAAGATCAATAGAGATTCTCAAAGTTCTCATTAAATTGCCTGTTGAGTGCTTGGGCTGAAATAGAGCATGTTGTTTTGTAGGAGCCAAGAACATAAAATATGGACTACATAATTGATTTGAGTTCAAGTGTTCAAAAGTTGATGTATTCACAACATCAAGCAAAGTGTTCAAAAGTCAAATCAACCACATCGTCTATTTAAGATCAACTACACAATAGATGTTGTCATTGGCATCAAACTCTTGAGCAAATGTTTCCAAGGACTATGTTGATGTGAGCCCAAGTAATGAAGAGCTATATCAAATTAATTGCATGGTTGATTTGACTCAAAGTGCTTAGAAGTTGATGTCTTCAACATCAACAAAATTCTTCAAATGATATCTTCAACATCATATATGAAGTGTTCAAAGATGATATCAACCATGTCATCAATTAGGTGGTCTTCCAAATTTCTCGCGTGGTTCATTTGAGAACAGTTGTTGCTAAAAATATTTATCACAAGTCCAACTACTCAAGTGGATATCTTCAACATCACTAAGTGTTCAAAGATCAAGTTGACCACATGGTTGATTTGCAAAAAACTCCTTAGCATATGTGGTGTTATTAAACACTTGAGTGCATGTCTCACAAGTCGTGTGGTTGATTTGAGCCCAAGTTATCAAGATTGAATGTCAATTCTTTAGAATTAGGACCCAAATCCATCACATGGTCTATTTCAACTAATTCTTCAAGACTTGGGTTCAACTCACTTGTGAAACCAATTTGAGCTAACTCTTAAGGACTTGGCTGAAATCAACATGGTCTATTCCCTAATCATTGCTCCTATAAATTGACCATGTGCTCAATTTGGAGGTCTTGAATTAAGCACATGGTTGATTTGAGAACAACTGCTAGGAAATGTCGTATTGAAAATCCACTTAAGCAATTGGTCAAAAGGACTACGTTAATTTGAGCCCAAGTATTGAAAATCTAACTCAAATAAATAATAGTTTATTTAAGTCCAGATTTTAAGATTTGAGCTAACTCTTGAGGATGAGGGCTCAAATTAACCACATGTGCTTGTCGCTTCTACAAATTGATTGCATTTTTTGATTTGTGCCAATGTGCTACAACTTTCTCTCTATCTAGGGTATTTTTGGTTGAAATTTATTGCATAGTTTGGAGGAGCTCCAAATCGAGGTGTCATTAACTTGAGCTGTAGTTTAAGGATTTTTGCCTTTTAAAATTCTATCTTGGGATCAAATTGGTCACACTTAAAAGACATTAACTCTTGGGAACTTTATTTTTAAATCTAGAAAAATAAAGGCAAAACTCAAAGATGACCAAGCCACAACTAAGTTTCCTTTTCTCATATAATAACCAACATTTTTTGAATTTGATGCTCTGTGTGTGTGTGTTCGCCTGTGCGTGCTCATGCATGCATGTGTGCGTGCGTGCATGTGCATGCATACACGTGCATGTGTGTGTGTGGTGTGCATGCACCTGCATGCATACATGTGTGTGTGTGCATGTGTGCGAAAGAGAGAGAGAGAGAGAGAGAGAGAGAGAGAGAGAGAGAGAGAGAGTACATTGGAAGGTAGAAAGAGCATGTAGCTTGTGAAGTAGCTAGGATTTGGAGCAACATAAAGAGGAATCATAGTGTTGTCAAGAAGAGTTCTAGGTATCCAAATATTCATAAAATTTAATCTATTTCTTGTTCTTATTTGCATGCAAAGATGCATTGAGAACTTAAGAGAAGTTGAAGGGAGATAAGAAAGAAAATGAAAAATCCTTTTGTGCTTTTGAATTTGTTTCTCCTTTGTGCTCTTTTCCTCCTTCTGGGATAAAATATAATTGAGTGCAAAAGTGGAGCATAGAGGTGATGGGAGTCATAGCATTAGGGAAGGCAGAAGCATAGAGTTTAGACACTTATCACTAGGATATGGTTGATAGCTAAGCAAAACTTGTTTGCAGAAGGGTAGCTCTAGGGCTATGGGTGTAGAAACCTCTAAGTAAGTGAGATGAGAGCTTTGAGCAAGATGAGGGTTGTGAGCATAGATAGCTGTGAGTGGTAAGAGGTGTGATGTCTAAGGAATTTACAATGCGATGAATGATGTGAATTATGCGATTGATGGGATAGAGAGTAGTGAGCTGTGAGCAATGGGATGTAGAACTTAGAGAGTAGAGAGCTATGGGTGATGGGATGTAGAGATTAGAGAGTGATGAGTGATGTGATTGATGGGATAGAGCATAGAGAGCTATTAGCAATGGGATAGAGCACATAGAGCAGTGAGTGATGGGATTGATGGGAATGATAAGAGATTGGAGAAATGGGTTTAGGGAGATAGATTAGGAAAATGGATGAAAGTGGTGAGTGATGAGAGATGGGAACAATGGATTAGGGCAATTGATTCGGTTCCCCTACTATTAGCTTTTGATTTTTGCTCTATTTAGTTCAGTTAGGTTTAGATTATAGCTGATCTGACAATTAAATTACCTTTAAATTTGAATTAAACATACTATGTTTAGATTCTAGTTATTCTAGTCTAGTTTCTAGTACGTTTGTTTGCCAGTTCTCCAATAAATTTCACACGAATTTCAATGTGGAAGAAGTACTAAAAATTGACTATATGAGCCTGAAAAATGAATTCGACGTGCTCTTTTTCCATTTGCATCATCCCTTATATGCCTCTTTGACACAATGCTTGCATTTGTGGCATTAGTCATTATAGAATCATCTATCTATTGATGAGAGTATCTTGTGTGCCCATTTAATTTCTTCATGGTAGCATTTACTTTCACCAGCTTCAACTCCCTCACTACATGGCTTACTTAATCCTTGACCATGGGTTAATCTTTGGGTAGGTGGTTTAGGGATCCTAAAAAATGTGCAAGTTTTAATGTGATCACTGCTATAGTCATAGAGGTTGATTTCAAAATCAATAGAGAATACTTAAAACAACAGAGCAAAGAGAACATATTTTCAACAAAGGAAAGACCCTTTAAATCATTTGAATATAACAATCTCACTGTCATAGAGGTGCAGCGTGTGAAGAAATTATTGCCCATTCAATCACCTCAATGAAGATAAATATTGATAGAAGTAGGATACAAACTCCACATTAGAACCTTAGGGACAATCTCCAACATAAAGTTGATGAGAAGGGACGAGAGAGGGCCAATACATGTAGAAATTCACACGACACATGCACATAAGGCATGGAGGATGGGAGAACATGAGAGAAGGGTTGAGATAGCATAAGGGAAGGTAACTAGGGAGATGAAGAGGGGTCCAAACGTTGAAAGGATGATCAAGAGAGGGTTTCATGGGGGTGAAAGGCTAGCAAGGAGTATGGTGGAGAAAATCCTCCTATATGAAATTGGGGAACCTCTTGGCCAATCACCTTTAAATAACCAAGAATATGAATAGACCTCCCTTGTAGAAATTAACTAAAGATGGATGATTTGCACATGGCAATGTGATAGATAAGAATGGGTTAGCACATAAATTTGGTGGCACCTCAGTCAATATTATGTCATGAATACAATAGTATTTTCTCCTACCTACGTAAACAATATGCTCTAAAACGAGGCCTAGTATGTGTGTATCAAATAGATGTGCCTTTTGAAACTATTAAAGAAGATCCCTCCATCTGGAAACCTATCCAACAGAAATTGATGAGAAACTTGAGATGTAGTCTCACATTGTAGACTAGGAAAATGCATCATCTCTACTCCAAATTGGATGCATCCATAAGAGATCCATAAGGAAAATACGATCCCCTTCATAGATTTGAAGGAATTGGAGTAGTGAAAGCACTATTATTTAGTATTTAAGCCTTCTTAGATTATGAGAAATTGATTAATAGGCGTTTTATGGTAATGAGAAACATATTATAATGAGAAACACTAATATGAGACAAATACAATGAGCATTCTTCCCTTATTCTCGCACTAACAATTTAAAAAATACTTATGTATAAGCAAAATTTTCATCTTATAATAGTTAAATACTTATATATAAGCGAAATTTTCACCTTATAATAGCAAGTCCCTGCACCCTAGTTCTAGGGAATATCATTCATTGCAAGTCAATTGATTACTCAAACTTAAGGACTAAGAAATGGGTTTAAGTAGTAGGTGTTGTAGAGTTTGTCAACACTAAGCATAAGCCCATTACAACTATAATACTCCTCATTGGAATGTCTCAACGACCTCACCTTGTCTTTTCCATCAATGGAGGATCCTTTGGTCAGACTCTTTTTTCCAACTGAGCATCGAAGAGTAACACCAAGCCAAGTTTATTCTTAGTTCAAGGTTTCTTTAGGTCTTTGAGAGGACCTTGAAAAAATGGGATCTCCTACCTCTTTTGCTTTGTTCAACATTTTATCTAGCTTCTCTAGTTAGTGAAATTGCAAAGATACAAAATTTTTCTACCTCAAGGTCATGAGGGCTTGATTGCATACATATTAAAGGTTAGCACCTTATACTGATAATCAACTTACTCCTATTGACAATTGAAATGGTACATAGCAATCTATGGCCATGTGAGTGGTGTTGTAAGCCCATAAATCGTGGGTCAATAAGGTTTCCCAATCATATTGGCTCATTGCTACCCTTTTCCCAACTAATTCCACATCTTCTCAACTTGTTGACTATCTCATAAATAATAGGAGTTACAATTTGATGCTTAATTGAAATATCCTTACAAAGATTTTCTGTGAGGTCATTCTTGAAGTGTGTCTACATGGTAGCCATGATTTCCAATGTACATCCAAATCTAGCATGTATGTCTTTAAAAATGGTATTTATCATTTCCTTGCCATCACTCTTTAGTGTTTCTTTGGCTCAATCTATTTGGTGATGTAATCCATTGCTACTACAATGCACCTTTTTCTATGGATATGGTTGAAAAAGGTCCTACACATTCATCTCTCACTTATGACAAGCTACCAAATGAGTAGGGTAAAGATAATTTATGTGTAGGTCCTTTCATGAATATATGCTAGCATATTTCACAACTACAATAGTATTTCAAGATGTCATCATACATGGTGGGCCAAAGTGACCTTCAATGATAACCTTTATAATGGTATAATCTACTATCATTAACAAAGTGTCATCTACAAGCTTCATCATGATAGTGATCCATTGTTCATAGCCCTTTCTTCTCTGTGATGGATCAGTGAAGTATTATATTCTACAATTCATTCCTAAACAAGGTATAGTGATAGCTTATGCTCAACGACCTCACATTGTCCTTTCCATCAATGGAGGATCCTTTGGTTAAACTCTTTATCCAACTGAGCATCAAAGAGGAACACCAAGCCAAACTTATTCTTAGTTCAAGGTTTCTTTTAATCTTTGAGAGGGCCTTGATAAAATGGTATCTCCTACCTCTTTTTCTTTGTTCAACGTTTTGCCTAGCATCACCAGTTAGTGAAATTACAAAGATACAAAAATTTTCTACGTCAAGGTCATGTGGGCTTGATAATCAACTTAGTACCATTGACCAATTCAAAAGGTACATAGCAAGCTATGGCCATGTGAGTGGTGTTGTAAGCCCATAAATCATGGGTCAACAACGTTTCCCAATCATATTTGCTCGTTGCTACCCTTTTCCCAACTAATTCCACGTCTTCTCAACTTGTGCTGATTATCTTATAAATAATAGGAGTTGCAATTGGATGCTTAATTGAAATATCCTTACAAATATTTTCTGTGAGGTCATTCTTGAAGTGCATCTACATGGTAGCCATGATTTCCAATGTACATCCAAATCCAGCATGTATGTCTTCAAAAATGGGATTTATCATTTCCTTGCCATCACTCTTTAGTGTTACTTTGGCTCAATCTGTTTGGTGATGTAATCCATTGCTACTACAATGCACCTTTTTCTATGGGTATGATTGAAAAAGGTCCTACACATTCATCTCTCACTTATGACCAGCCACCAAATGAGTAGGCTGATGTAGGTCCTTTCATGAATATATTCTAGCATATTTCACAATTGCAATAGTATTTCAAGATGTCATTATGCATGGTGGGCCAAAGTGACCTACAATTATAACCTTTGTAATGGTGTAATCTATGACCATTAACAAAGTGACATCTACAAGCTTCATCATGATAGTTATCCATTGTTCACAGACCTTCCTTCTCTTGATGGATCAGTGAAGTATTATTTTCTACAATTCATTCCCAAACAAGGTATAGTGATAGCTTACCCTCAACGACCTCACATTGTCCTTTCCCCATCAATGGAGGATCCTTTGGTCAAAACTCTTTATCCAACTAAGCATCAAAGAGTAACACCAAGCCAAGCTCATTCTTAGTTTAAGGTTTATTTAGGTCTTTGAGAGGACCTTGACAAAATGGGATCTCCTACCTCTTTTGCTTTATTCAACATTTTGTCTAGCTTCTCTAGTTAGTGAAATTGTAAAGATACAAAAATTTTCTACATCAAGGTCATGAGGGCTTGATTGCATACATATTAAATGTCAACACCTTATACTGATAATCAACTTAGTACCATAGACCAATTCAAATGGTACATAGCAAGCTATGTCCTTGTGGCTAGTGTTGTAAGCCCATAAAGCATGGGTCAACAAGATTCCCAATTGCCTTGGTTTGTTGCTACTCTTTTCCCAACTAATTCCATGTCTTTTCAACTTGCTAACTATCTTATACATAATAGGAGTTGCAATTTGATGCTTAATTGAAATATCCTTACAAAGATTTTCTATGAGGTCATTCTTGAAGTGTGTCTACATGGTAGCCATGATTTGCAATGTACATCCAAATCTAGCATGTATGTCTTCAAAAATGGTATTTATCATTTCCTTGCCATCACTCTTTAGTGTTTCTTTGGCTCAATCTATTTGGTGATGTAATCCATTGCTACTACAATGCACCTTTTTCTATGGATATGATTGAAAAAGGTCCTACACATTCATCTCTCACATGACAAGCCACCAAATGAGTAGGGTGAAGATAATTTATGTGTACATCCTTTCATGAATATATTCTAGCATATTTCACAACTGCAATAGTATTTTAAGATGTCATCATACATGGTGGGCCAAAGTGACCTTCAATGATAACCTTTGTAATGGTGTAATCTACTATCATTAACAAAGTTTCATCTACAAGCTTCATCATGATAGTGATCCATGGTTCATAGCCATCCTTCTCTGTGATGGATCGATGAAGTATTATATTCTACAATTCATTCCCAAGCAAGATATAGTGATAGCTATTATTTCTTACCCTTACTTTCTTGCTTTGTGGAATTTAAGGGAAGTGAGAAATGTTTTAAACAACATATGGAGTATCTCTAGTATCTAGAGAAACTACATCCACCCCTATAGCCTCCTCCTCCTAAAAAACAAGCAAGGCAGTTTTCAACACTTCTCTTGACAACTTTTATATCAAAGTCAAATTTCGAGAGAACTTGGGTTGATTTTACAGAACGTTTTGAGCTGCGGCTCCCCATAAATTTATCTTTATGAAATATTCCTTAATCAACATGATGATTTTTCTAGCCATGAAAAAAATTGTATTTATATTTCTTCAAGACAAATACAAGTGCTAATCCTTGCTTCCAATTGTCATCCTACTTTAGCTTACTAGCTAACATTTTCTTAGATGCACATAAGAGGAAGATACATGAATGATTCATCTCCTTTATCCAAAATAATGAGGTCCAAATCATGAAACATATAAAAAGATATGACAGCCCATTGTGGACATTGTAGGATAGGAGCAACAGTCAAACCAAGTTTCAATGCTTCAAAGTTTTATCAGAATTTTTTCAATGAAATGAAGAAATTTATTTTTTCAAATTACAAGTCAAGCGATTTGAGAAATATTATACATATATGCTAGTACAACTTGAAATCCTAGGAAACCCCTCAAGATTTATACATAAAAGCACACAAAATTTTATCACACTACCATTCCTAAGGTCAAACATGCCTAATCATCCATCTAAATGTGGTTCTAACCCTATAATTTCTAGGGTTCAAGCATCCTTTTGCATCATTGAAGTGAGCTCACTACATGAGCTCACTTTTCCTACTTCAAATAATCTGGAGTAATAGATCACAAAGTCATCCATGTACATTTTTATAGAGCAAAAAACTTACTTATAAGGCAATGGATGGTGGTTGGGGAATTTGTAATTCTTAATGGCATGACCACAAGATAATGTCCCCCTAAAGATGTCGTGGAAGTGGTCTTATAAATACTTACCTTCAAAAGAAATTTTTACCTAGTAGTATACCGTTAGTATAGATCCCATCACAATAGATATATGTTTCAAGCCTTGCTATCTTATGAAGGAATATGTATTAAAAGTGTTTGAGGTAGTGATATCTTATCAAGGACTACATCTTGGAAGAGTTTGCAATAGTAGTATCTTTTTGTTACCTTATTTAACTTCTTGTAATCAATACAAGCATGCCAATCCCCTTTCCTTTTAGGGGTGTAACTCCATCAAAACTCTCAACCTTATGAGACCAATCACCATAAAAAATTTACCTCTTTCTTTAATAATATCCTTTTGAATTGGTGATCATCATAGCTTTAGAGCAACAGCTTCCTAGCTTAGACTCAACTTTGTGCTTTAATCTATCCATTTGGTGAACTTCCTCGTATAATGTCACAAAAAGCTTAGGAATCCTATCAACATTTGCTTATACTCTTGCCATTATTCTATTTTTAGTTTTCCATCTAGCATTTGAAGCCTTTTTGTTGCTAGGGCACCTAAGCCTACAAGTGATGGTTGTTCCACATGCATAGTATGATCTGCTTTTTCACTATATTCCATCTCACCTTTTGAATAATTGATAGTCTCTAGAGGGATAGAGATGGCTTAAGGTTTTGTACTAGAAGAACAAATATAAGAACTTGAAGAAGTTAAAATAGATGTCTAAGGACTTCATTTTCTTTAATTATTCATGGCCCTATTTTATGCTTCAATGAACAACATGATGGCTCAAAGGACCTACCAATAAAGAATTTGAGAAATTTGACAAAGCTATCAAGTAGTTGTGGATGCTTCTTCCTCTCTTAGTTTCATGATTTTATAGTTTGAAAATAATTAAGTGCTTTACACTTTGACTTATTGAACTACTAGCTTAAATAGGGTACTTCAATAATCACTACTCTCAAGTGATTGTATAATTGTCCCTAATGTATTGGATATGATTTAAGAAACCAAATTCATGTCCAAATTTGTAATCATACATCCTTGAACATTAAGATGTGTTTCTTTGTTCAACACGATGCATAAAAAGACACCTTTTGAAGTTGCAAAGGCCACTTCTGCAATAGAATTTTTGAGGAATCCATGTAATTGATTAATAGCTGTTTAGACATGGTGACATTCAAAGTACTCATAGGTCAACATATCAAGAATTCAAACATTATGGCATGTCACATGGGGATCGCTACCGAATTGGTTGGTGCTCTTCATGTGCTTTGAAGGTCCTCCTTTCAAGTGACATGAAACTCTACTTGACATAGTTAAAGATACTTGGAGTTCCCTTACCCGCAGTTGCTAGACAAAAGATTCAAGAAATATGAAAGAAACCAAACTATCCTTGTATCCATGTATCGATTGACATGAAAATGTTGAGAAGTATAGTCATAAGGTCTTGGAGCCACTTGGTTGATTAAAAATGCATTGGTCTCTTAGCCTTTATAGATAGAGTCCTTAGTAGATAAAACCTTCATCCAAGCTTATGCTCACTACTTCAATGACAATTAATGATGGAGGAGGCATCCTCAATGAACAAGGCATCAAGATTCACATTTAAATGGGAAAAACTTTTATTGGAATAGAGAAATTGGAAAACCTTTTAAATGAGACCTAAAGAGAAATTTTTATCTCCCCCTTTGCTCAATTTTCTATCACCCTCTCTTACCAACCATCCAAGTGGTTTCCATGGTTGAAACACCCATAATAGTAGAGCAATAGGTTGCATACATAGCTTCTTACATTGAGAAATTGAATGCTCAATTGTGAAGTACCATATACTATGAGGAATGGAGAAAAGGCCTCCATGGGATAAACCAAGCACTGTGAACTGCAAATGCACAAGAAGAGACTCCCCAATCTACATGCTATAGTGGATTAGAGGTTGCTTTGTATCTTGAGCTATACAAGGAGTCTAAAAATGTGTGTAAACTCACTACAATGCACAAGAAGAGACTCCCCAATCTACATGCTATAGTGGATTAGAGGTTGCTTTGTATCTTGAGCTATACAAGGAGTCTAAAAATGCATGAGAAAGTTATGATTCTCCCCCTTGGAGAGGAGGTAGGCCTAGGAATATTAATATTCCATAATTTTCCAAAATCATTTCACCAACTAGAGCACAATGGCTAGGATATGAGGATGCCATGCGATAGAGGTTGCTTAAATAAATATAGATTAATCATGGGGCACTTGAAAGACCATGTTGTAAGTTAAAAATGATGCTAGGGCCTCTCATTTGAGGAGACTACTTGATGGCATTAAGATGAATGAAGCTGATTCAATGTAGCAACACTTAACAAACATCTCAGACAATTTGTTTGTTTCACCAATTTGAACTTTGTGTCAAAGTCATATTTATCTACCTCTTGCCTCCTTTACCTCTCTCCTCTTTTCTCTCTTCCTCTCCTACTCTGTCCCCTTCTACTCCTAAGCCTCCACCTCCTACTATTGTTGCTCCCTCCTGATTTCCCCTCCTCCTCCTTCCCTCTCTCCTCTCTTGTCTTCCTATTGTTGTTGTTGGTGCCGATCCTCCTCCTACTTCTCTTCCTACCTCCTTTTTCTTACTTCTCTTGCTCCTATTGCCTTTTCCTCCTCCTCTTGGATTCCCTTCTCTTGCTCCACCGTTGCTACTAATTCTCATGCACCTCCTTCTACTCCTCCTCCCACCAACCCTCTTTCTACTTCTCCACCTCCATATTACCATCTTGCTTCTCTTTGTCCTCCCTATTGCTACTCACTTGCTACCCCTCCCTCTTCTCTTTTCTACTACACTCTCTCTCCTCTTCCTCCTCATCCTCCATCATTTCCATCTCCTCCTACTCACCTCCTCCTCCTCCTCATCTTGCTTCTCCTTCTCCCCATCTCATGGAGTCAGTCATTGAATATGTAAGTATAGCATATGGATTCAAAAGAAGGTATTTTCAAAGAGCAAATTTTCACACTTTTACAAAAAGAATCTTACTAAAGGGATTTAAAACAAGGGTATTGTGAAAAAATCATGTATAGTATTGAAAAAAAATCATATATAGTATTGAAAGAAAATCGTAAGTTTGTATAGAAGATGGGGTCATTTTAAAGCCTTAAAATTTATAGATAAAGGGCTGTAATAATGCCCCTTGAATGCACCTAATATATACTCCCTTGTTCTCCCCCTCCTTTTCTTTTCCTCCCTCTCCTCCTTGCTTTCTTGCACCTCTTGCTTTCCCCTTCTCTCTATTGCTACTTTTGTCACATTGTTGCTCATGCTCTTCTCTCCTCCTTGCTCTCCTTCCTCTCCTCCTCATGCTACCACTACTGTCATCCTCATGCTATTTCTCCTCCTCCTCCTCTTGCTACGCTCTTTCTCCTCCTTCCTCTCCTAAAGCAATTGTTCCTCCTCCTCCTCCTCCTCCTCCCTCCTCTCCTCCTCTCTCTCTTTCAAGTCCACCTCCCTCTCCTTCCCCTATTGTTGTTGTTGGTGCTACTCATTTTACTTCTCTGCCTTCTCTTGATGCTTTCCCTCCTCGTTCTATTGCTCTTCATTCTCCTTCTACGTCCTCCTTTTGTCTCCTCGTCTTTCCCCTCCTCTTCTATTAACTAATTGTCTACCCTTGAATGAATTCTCATTGAGAGTGGGTCGAATTGATTAGCTTTGAATTAATTCTCATTGAGACTAGGTCAAGGTACTGTTTCCCATACAAGAGATAGTATCAGAGCTTCCAGTCCATCTATACCTTGTGGTGAGAATGATATAGAGCTTCAAATTCATCTATATCTTGTGGTGAGATATAGAGGTTTTAGATGTGTGTTTGCTTAGCAATAGGGATATGTGACTAGCCTAATCTTGTATCTTTTGCTTGCTAAGGAGTGCTAGAGTTTTTATATGTATGAACTATTGTTGTACTCCCTTGTGGCTCAATACGTCTACCATACTTCCTCGTATACCAAATCTAGAATCATATCATGTCACATTCCCAAATTTCTTGCCCTTGAGCTACGTGGATTTTGGACATTCAATAATCTTGCTTTTAGAAGTCTTAAAGGGTAAACTTCCTCTAGAGTTGAAAATTCAAAGGCATTCTGAATCGCTAAGCTATTAAGATAGATATGAAAAAGCTCTTGATCCTGAGTCACTATGTCATATGAATATCCTCTTATGATTCTTTTCTTTGATATGATGTTATGAATTGAGTGACAGATTCTATCATATTTGTTGTAGGCATAAGGCTTTACAACTGCTCAAAAAACTAGTTTTTTGGACCTCAAGAATGAGACTCTCGGGTATGCAAGTCATATTGTCCTTCTTTTGTTGCTACGTCTTCACTGTCTTGGACATTAGAGTAATCATGTCTGTATTCTAGATGGTTGATGGCTTTGCTTGTAGCTCTTCTACCTCTAGGTCCTCTTGGGCATATTGTATCTCTTCTTGGCATGCTTGATGTATTTCTTCCTCATTGTCAAAATCTAGCACCACCACCTCATGTCGTTTTTTGGCTAACCTTTTGGGTTGTAACCCGTGACCTTGTTCTTCAGGTTGGTGACTAAAGGATGGATGTTGATTTTAAGGGCATGGTCTTTTTGACGTGGAGGCACTTTAGAGGACAACAACATTGTACTCTTTTATCATCTTGTCGAGTTGCCTTCACCTGGCATTTGCATAGATGGATTAGTGATCTCTTTGACAGTCTACCATGTGCCAACAATGCACGTTTCTTTTGTGAGTGGCTAATATATTTTACTCTTTTCTTTTGGGACTCTTATTCATGCAATTTTATTTGCGATGCTCAAAATGTGTGAGTGCTCTATGCATGAGTAGCCAGGTGGGAATTCCTCCTATATGCTTATTGTTGGAAAGTTTATAGGGCCTAGGATAAATCGGTTGACAACCTACCTATAGTGTCTATTCAGACATATGAAAGTGAGTGTCCACAATCTAGATCTAACTAACAAAGATTTGGTCACTCAAATCTTCAAGGTCGACATGGATGAGTTATGGTTTGTCATAGTAGTGCTTTAGTCTGCTCTTGTTGATTTTTGAGATGAATTGGACTACGTCGAGCCTTTCTAGCAACCCAGATCTAATTGCATTCATTTTTTAACTCTATAAGGCCCTTGAACAAGATATATGAGTTTGCCTTTTTAGCCTTTTGCATTGTAGGGTAAAACTTGAACACCTTCCTTTATTTCCTTAATTTTGAGGTTTCTATGAAACCATGCCTTCCTTTTTCTTTTTTTGTCATGTCATGATAGCCTATTAACCTTGACTCTATATGCTTCTCCAATTGATGCAGCCTCGCTTTGAGGGACTCGTGATCTGCCATGCATTCTTGTACAGTAATGTGGGAGCTTGGCATGACAAATTATAGTGGGAACACTGCTTCAAGTCCATACACAAATACATCCTTTAATGACCTTAAGCATGGTTTGATATGCCCATAAGGCTAGATTCACTTTTTTTTGTTAGGACATTGTAGAGTATTTTGTTGGTGGATTCTACTTGTCCATTACCTTAGGGATAATAGGCTATGCCTCTTCTAGCCTCTTCTATGGATAACCATAACGTCAAAAGTTCTTTGATCACCTCATTGGTGAAATGGGTGCTTTTGGCATCTACTTTTCTTACTACTTTTGCTTCAGCCCACTTTGGCTACAATATAGCATGCCTATATTCCCTTTGCAATTGGATGTTTGGGTCCCACAAAATTAATCTCCCATTTTTTGTGAGACAATTGTTGTCAAGGGATGAGATTCGTGTGTTCTAGTTTAATTGTTCTTTAGCATGCACCATATCTTTAACATAGCTGTAGGCATCCGCCCACTAATATCCCACCAAGAGAATTTTCATTGAGGCTTCACCTACAAATTGTCCTTTTGCTATGCCTTCATGGACTTCTTTGATGATTTGCATGATCTCATGTGGCATAACACATCTTAAACTTTGATCCTTACCCATCTTATGTAGTTGACCTAGAATTAGTTGGTGGGAGCAATTTTTAGAATTAATTCCTCGCATCCACTAATCTCGAATCAGGGTGCATCTTTTTGTCATTTATCTACACAGGGAAACATCTATTTGAAAGAGTGTTGCATTTGGCTCGTCATCTTCTACTCCATCCTACTCTTCCCTTGTCATCAACCATCACATGTGATACATAGTGCTAAGCTCCATTTGGCTCTTCTCTTGTCATCTTCTACTCCATCTAGCTCTTCTCTTATCATCAATCATCACAGATGATCTGCAATATAGAGCTCCTTTTCACGCCACTATTTTTGAAATTTAATTCTTATACATGGTCAATTACTGAGATATGAGAAGGCTTCATGATCAATGTAAACTACAATGTTAAAATGGCCAATAAATGATGTCAAAATTTCTTCACACTATAGACCATTCATTGATAGGGCTTCTCTTTCTATGATGGTTTGATTTACCTCTGCATCATTCAGCTGATTGCTTGCAAAGTATATTGGATAGTCTTTGTTCTATTTGCTAGGTTGACATAGTATGCTCCCTCTTGCATAGTTGGAACCATAAGTTTATACATGGAATTCAATATCCTAGTTTGGAGCCATTAGTGTGGGAGGTGTGATCAAATCTCCACTTGAAGTTTCAAGATGTTGCTAACATTCTTTTGTCCATATGAATTTTGCCAATAACTTGCACAAGGGTCTTGCAAAATGGCATATCTAAATATGAATATTCTATAGTACTTGCATGGCCCATGAATACATGTACACTCTTATTATTTTGTGGAGATGGAAGCTCCAACATTATCTCAATTTTGTACATGTTGGTAGCAATTCCATGTCTAGAGACTATGTATCCCAAGACTACTCCACGTGTGACCAAGAATTAGCATTCTATAGGGTTCAAGGAGATCCTATATTCTTTGCATTTTTTTTATGCCTCTTCAAGACATCTCAAGTGATCCTTTTTACCTAAGGTTTGCAGAGGTCATCTAGGAAGACTTGTAGAAATCTATTGAGGAATGTCTTGTACGTGACCCTGTGGTTGGGGCATTGCATACTCTGAATGGCATGACTTTGCATTTAAAAATTCCCCATTCTATGGTAAAGGCTATCTTTTATTGATCTTTAGGAGCTATCTTGACATGGTTATATACACTTAACCCATCTAAGAAACTATATGCTTTAGACCTAGCTACACATTCCAAAACTATTTTTTTCAATGGCAGAGGGTAGTGATCTTTGATTATTGCTACATTAACATTTTTGTGATTTGCACATATCCTAACATCACGAGGGCATAAGTTTTATACTTCCATGTGGGCCCGACCCTAGGAATTTAGTTAGCAAGGTCACGGGATCTGGGTGTGCAAGATTCTCCCTAGGGAATTGTGCCTTGGGGCTAAATGAGAGGTCTAGGGCAAAGAGGGGTCCAAAGAACTTTTGAAAGGTCATTGGTGGGGTTTTTATAAAAGGTCCCACTCAAGGGGCTAGGAGCAAATTAAAGCCCTTGGGGGCAAACCTAGACATGGGATGCCATGTGGCATGTCCATGCAGACCAAAAAAGAAAAGAAGGCCTTGGAACAACATGGGGGGCTGGTCGACGGGAAAATGGATGGCGTGAGAGTTTGATCAATGCACAGAATAGAGAGGACCATGCTTGCAGAGTAAATTCGTGCTTTTGAAGTTGTGGGCCGATCAGTTATGCGCTCACCCGTTGCTTGTATTTTAGTGAGTCCGTGGACTACCGTGGCAGTGAGGGGAGTGGAGTGACCCAAAAATAAACCCAAGCCTCATGCAAGTGTATGGATAGAGGTATGCATTGAATGCAAGTGTGATCGAATTCATTGTGTATCTTGTTTGCAGACTTTGGTAGGTAATATGTTCCATGTGGGAATATGTTTTTGGTTTCTCTAGGAGATATGTCACACGTAGGCAGTGGTTGCTAGGCAGATGGCAAGTCTTGAGAACAGCCTCATTGCTAAGTAGGTAGGGATCGGGAATCCATGCTTGGAATGGGAAGTATCCCTGGAACCCCGAGAGGGATGGTATAGGTGTGACTGCCATAGTGTTTGCTGTGTTGTGATGCCAATTCTCTTATGGGAATCAACTTGATGTCTCAGGATGTATGCTATCAATAAGGTGAGAGACTATCAGTCATAGCAGTCCTAGATAGTGGAGAAAGCTCTTATATGCTTTCCTTTTCTGCTTTGAGCAAATAGATGGCTAATTGGGCACTGGTGATAGCTATGGGGAATTGTGTGGCCAAGTGTGATTACTAGTGACAGTTTCGACCTATGTGCAAGCCTTTTGGATTAGGGATGGAGTCCTACGACCAGGAGTGGTGAGAGCAGTGAACAGTGGTTACTATTGATAGTTCTGGGCTATGTGCAAACTTTATGGATTAGGGATGGAGTCCAACTGCCAGGAGTGGTGAGAGCAATGAACAATAAAGGTATGCGTGTGGATGCCCAATGGTTGGAATGCTCTAGTTGTAAGGAGGAATGCATCGTTTATGTAACCTAGAATTCTAGGTCTCTCACTTGATTGAAGAAATACCGAAAGGGGCGCTAAGGTTTGGGGCCAATTTGTGTCTTTGTCTTGGTGCAGGGGCACTCTAGCTCCTAGTATGTTGGTAGTACTTTTGCTGAATTGTTGATGTAACAGTGTTGACTAGTTGTTAGTTTTACTAGCCTTTAATTTATTGAAGACCGGTTTCATGGTTCTGTTGCAAGGACATCACCAACTTTCTCAATGGGAGGTGAGTCCGTGGTTGCTTTGGTGAGGAGACATCACCATCTTCTTTAAGGAGGTGAGCTAGTGGTTGTCTTTGGTGCAAGTATTGTTTGATGTAATTGTATTGCAACAAGGAGAATTCAACAAGTATGTCCCATACTGACAAGGATTGGGATAGTAGACACGAGTCCTCCTAGGATGGGCAATCTTTGTTTGAGGTAGCTTCTGTTGAAGATGACCAGAATGCCGATAGGCAACCATATGGTCCTATGCCATTGAATGGACAGCCAATAGCTATGCCAAATGGACAAAATGCTCTATTGTAACAATTTAATGCAAATTAGAGACAGCAAGTCATTCCGCATCCTTAGTGCATCCAAGATATTTTCGTGGTGGTTCTATGTTTCAAGCAGTGGCTGGCCATGGGAATGGCCAAGGAATGCTTGGAAATGACCTTATTGGTTTTCAGCCTGGAATGCACGATATGAAAGGCATTATGCTTGGCGGTATGCAAGGCGGAATGCAAAGAGTTATGAATGGAAACACTGGCATGTAGCCAGGGATGCAAAGTGGAATGCATGGCATTATGGGAGCTCATGTAAGCATGTCTAGTATGCAGGGTATTGGGGCTGGTATAGCAAACCTTGCTATGGGAAATGGCAATGTTGGTCAGGCTTTTGTTGTCCACTGTGATGTATGTGGGAATAGCATTGGTGCAATCCTCATGCAGAATGGACGGGTTGTTGCCTACGAGAGTAGAATGTTGGAGGATGCTGAAAGAAATTTGCAAGTATATGAGAAAGAGTTGCTCGTTGTGGCTCATGCTCTTTTTGCATGGGAGCATTACTTACTAGGGACTGATTTCAATGTGCAGATAGATATATTTCCTCACTCAGACTAGGTTGTCTGAGAGCTTTATGATAAGAGATGGATGCTTTTGTAGGGATTTGCATCGTATGTTAGTAGATCAGTGATGTAGCTTACTGCTTGAAGCTACCAGATCTTTGAAGGATTCCTAATGCTTGAAATGTGAATCTTCTCAAACCTTTCTAGGGAGATGTGCTAGAAGTTGTGCCTTCTATGTGTAGCCAGAGGATGAGGAACTTGATGATATCTTAGTTCCAGAGCAGGTATTGGCACATAAGGGAACGAAAATCAGAGGTAAAGTTTCTTTGGTGAAGTTATGGAATCATTCACCATTGTATGCCAAGTAGCTCGAAGAGGGTGATTCGACAAATACACCTCAATTGTTGCAGCTTTACTTGGAATCTTTTTAGCTTGAGCCAACTTCGATTGTGGCTCCTTCAAGCTCAGTAGAGCATGGGTCTGGAGCATTTTCTGATGCTCAAGAAAGGGGTAGTACCTCTGTCTCTTTGTTACATACAAGCTCAGATATCTAGAGGTCGCTTGGTGACATTGTATGTTTCACTTGAGGTACTGCTTGTGCTAACAATATATCTGCCTTGGGACTTCTATGATCAATGTACTAGTCACTATGAAATGGGTTTTTGTAGTGTATATGGATTGCTATCCTAGGTTTTGAACAATCATATATGCTATGACAGTTTATAATACATGCTTAATGATGGTATATTCACATGTATTTCAAAAGCAATCAAGGTTGCTTGCCATGTTTCAAGAGAGGAGCAAGTCACAAGGGCGCTAGTTCATGTGGGCCCAACCCTAGGAATTTAGTTGGCAAAGTCACGGGGTCTGGGTGTGCAAGATTCTCCCTAGGGAATTGTGCCTTGGGAATAAATTCGAGGTCTAGGGCCAAGAGGGGGCCAAAGCTTGGTATACTGATGCCTACTAAGAGGAGGGAAATGTATTGAATGCAAGTGTGATCGAATTCATTGTGTATCCTATTTGCAAGCTTTGGCAGTTAGCATGTTCCGTGTGGGAATATGTTTTTGGTTTCTCTAGGAGATATGTCACATGCAGGCAATGGTTGCTAGGTAGATGGCATGTCTTGAGTACAATCTCATTCCTTAGGCAGGGGTTGGGAATCCATGCTTGGAATGGGAAGTATCCCTGGAACCCCGAGAGGAATTGTACAAGTGTGACTGCCATAGTGTTTGCTATGTTGTGATGCTAGTTCTCGTATGGGAATCAAGTTGATGTCTCAGGGTGTATGCTATCAATAGGGTGAGAGACTATAAGTCATGGCAGTCCTGGACAGTGGAGAAAGCTCTTGTATGCTTTCCTTTTCTACTTTGAGCCGATAGATGGCTAATTGGGCACAGGTGTCAGCTATGGGGAATTGTGTGGCCAAGTGTATATACTTAGATGAATCCAGAAACATTCCCAAACTCCTCTAAAAACACAACATAGTGCAGTTTCAATCTCATGATAATCACGCACGAGGTTGAAAACAATAAACTCCATCATGCATAGCAGGGACTAGCTACTATGACATCCCCACTGACGTCATCAATGCCCAATAGTGGGTGTAGACCATAGTATAAAAATATGCTCTCACACATACAAATCCACACACCCACACATACTTGAGCATCCATCTATACAAAGTCTTCGTACTGAGTTTCTGTTGGCAATCCAGAGGTGAAGGGCAGACTCAGCCATGACAAAGGCTAGCACTAAAGGAGAAGGCTAATCAAAAGGTAGTCCAAAATCTGTTCATTCAAGCTACAACTGCTTGTGTGGCCAAGTGTGGTTACTAGTGACGGTTCTGGGCTGTGGGCAAGCTTTCTGGATTAGGGATGGAGTCTTACGGAATGAACAATAAAGGCTATGCCAAGGTATGTGGATGCCCAATGGGATGTGGAATGCTCATAGTTGTAAGGAGAAATGTATACTTTATGTAACCTGGGATTCTGGGTCTCACTTAATTAAAGAAATACCGAAAGGGGCACCAAGGTTTGGGGCCAATCTGTGTCTTTTTCTTGATGCAGGGGCACTCTAGCTCCCAGTATGCTGACAATACTTTTGTTAATGTAACAGTGTCGACTAGTTACTTGTTAGTTTTACTGCCCTTTCATTTATTGAAGGCCAGTTTCACCTAAGCATCTTGTTCTTCTTTGGCACAATCACAATCGGTAACACCCAATCCACGTGCTCGATTTCATAAATGAATTATGAAGCCGAGATCCAATAATTTTTCTAGTTTCGCTAATAGGTCCGGTATGTATTGCAGCTTAGGGGGAAATCCCTTACATATTTCTCCGTAGGACCAAGCCACGCAATCTCTATATTCCATCAGTAGTTTTCAGTTCTTTACAGAAGCTAATCTAACGTGAGTCAACACTAGGCTCCTTATGTAGTCTCATACAGATGTATCCATAGTCACAAGAAACGTTTCGTCCGTTTCGTTGTTTCGAGGTTTCGACAGGTTTTGTTTCGTTTCGTTTCGAATCATCGGACGAAACGGATAGGTTTCGAAATGATACTTGATATATACAAGGATAGGGGCAGATAAGACATGTTATATTCAAGTTTAGAGTGAACAAAGAGAAATACAAGTGTCAAGTGACAAGTCCTTAGTCAAGACACCCAGTGTCTAGCCTCTAGGTAATCCAAAACACAAACACATTCAGGAATCAGAATTCAAGTCTCCTTTCTCAAGTTTCAAATTTAGACCAATTAATATTTATGGAGTCAAAACTTAAAAGCATATTGACATTGGACATTGGATTCTAGCATCTAGACTCTAGAGATATGAACATCATTGATTCATTGAAATTTGAATCTAGATATATGAGTCATTACTTTCCAAAATGTCAAGTAAATATAAGTTCCCAAAATAGACATATGAAATAATAAGTTCCCAAAGTGACGAGTTGTAAGCTCAAACTTCAAAGTTCCAAAAATGAGTAGCATGAGTGATAACAAATCATAATTTGAAACTACTCAGTGCTCACTACTCTCTCTACCCAGTTCACTATCACTATCTGCATCTTCATCTGTGGATTCTGTGCCATCGGAACTCTCTTCCTCCTCTACCCTTGCTACCATCTCCTCAAAGGAATCACTACTATGACCACTAGTAGCAAGGGTACGACCACGATCTCGTCGGCGTCTATAACAGCGTGGTGAAGATGAAGTGCCAATGCTTGCAATCAAGGGTGGTGCACTAGTAGATGCTTGTGCAATAACCCTTGATTGCGAACGTGTGACACGTCGAAAGCGTGCCTCATCCTCTCGAAGGAAATCATATGCTATATCCTCATCGCTGCGCCTTTGGATGAATGATATATCAATATTCTCCCCTCGAGCCAAGCCTTGCTCAAGCTTTCTTAGAACTTCAGGATCAACCTCTTTCACCTTCCAATGTAACACTTCAGCCCCTTCAGCCCCACTGGTACTTTCTTTGTCTTTGAACCGCTCCAAGAGACGAAGGTTGGCATTTACATAGACCAACCTATCAAGCTGTGATGTGCTCAATCTGTAACATGATACATGATTACATCACATAAAACGTAAATATTTTGAACTAAAACAAGATTGAAAATGCATCTAGAATCTAGATTCTAAGTAGTCATGATTCGTAAAATTGGAGAAGACTCAAGACTCAAGAAATGCATCCAACCATTCATAACTTATAAGTTGGATTACCTATTTCTTTTCTTAGTATGGATGTCCGCACATATGCTCCATATGCGCTCAGCTGATCCACTAGTACAATCCTGTGATAAAACTCGAAGAGCTAATCTTTGCAAAGTGGGAGTAAGTCGCCCATTTATCTCCCACCATGATACAGCAAATTTCCTTTGCTCTAGACTCATAGCCACATCTCGCCTGAATTGGCTACGGTCATGAACATAGAGGACAGACTCTCTTTCAATCCTATAAGTTGAGTCATGGACATTGCTTTAGTGTTAGATAGGAATTAGGATAATGATTCATGAAGTAGACTTTAAAGGCATGCATGCCAGAGTCAAAAGAGGTTGCAAGTAAAAGCTAATTGATCGTACAATATACTAGAGTCTAGAATTAAGAATCAAGATACTTAGAAGTTAGTACTCACATTCCTTGCTCTTCAGAGGGGATAACTGTATCCACATAGGATGTCCATCCATTCATAAGAACAATATCGGACCAATGACTTTCCTGCTTGTACAATGGATGCACCATGTAGGAAACAATATGGATTGGTTTATGAAACCAGTTCCATCTTTTTGTCCATATGGCACGAAGATCATCCGCCCTGTAAATTGCAATATATTAAATTTCAATACTATGTATAAATAAACATTCTCTAAATTCTATGTAGTAGCTCATGAGTCATGATAGAATCACTAAAGAGTTTGCATACCTATGACTTGAGAGAGATCTACAATTGAGCATACTCTCTTTAAGCATTTGCATGTAGTGATAAAGATGACTCATTGTACTTCCCTCATGGTCAAATAATCTTAAAATGAAGTACAAAGGTGCAATGGCAGCCTTTATGGCTGCAGCTTCTTCCCAAAACATACTGTCCAAGATGTATGAAGTGATTGTACATGCCTCTGCTTTGCGGCTTCCTCTCCAAGCTTCCCACTCTTCACTACAAACGAGACGCCTAAGCGCATCTTTCGTTTGTGTCATCCTACAAGTTTAGGACAAGTTAAGAATCAAAATTTGAATACATAAGTATTAAGAATTGAAAATTGAAATTAACTCTCAATTGCTAGCTAAAAAAGGATGTTGACTTACCTTTGAAGAACAAGAAAGAGATAGCCAAATCTTGTCTTAGATGGCTTCACAAGATCATACTTGCATACTGCTCTGAAAAGAGCTAATGCAATGCTCTTTCTTGTTATGAACTTGATGATTTGGCTTGCTTTATTAAGAGTAGATTGCACCCAATCCAACTTGGCAATGTCCTCCATCATCAAGTCCATCGAGTGAGAAGCACATGGAGTCCAAACAATGCTTTTATAATCTCTCTCAACCAATTCTCCCATCTTGGCACAATTGGAGCCATTGTCAGTAATAATTTGGACCACATTTTCTGGCCCAACCTCCTCAATGGCATTTTTAATGTGTCCATAAATCCATTCCCCAGTGATACTCAAGCCAGGGGTGGAGGCATCAACTACACGAAGTAATGTAGTGCCAGCACAAGATGAGACCAAGATATTTATCATGTGGCGCCGCCGCTGGCCACATTGCCAAGTCACAAGAATCAAGATCCATAAGTAAATCATACATTTGTTGTTAATACTAAAATCAGCCACCACAAATCTTACCAAAGACTCAAGAGTCAAGAGTGAAGGGTTGTACTTATAACTTACAGTGTCACTCCATCCATCTGACACGATGCTACAACCATATCGCTCCCAACAAGCTCTCAAACCCACAAGCTCCTCTTGAATCTGCCTCACTTGGTTTGTCAAGTGTGTAGTTCTCAAGGACTCACAATTTGCTGGTTGTAGACCTGTAGCTCCTGCTGCGGCTGCTGCCACAAGTGCACGATGGAACTTTTGGTATGCTGGACATCGAGCTATGTTGAAAGCAAGGTTGCATTGATAGAAGAAACGATGCTCAGCTATTTGAGCCTCTTGCTTCAACTTTGGAGCAAAGCTAGCATCAAGGGTGATTTGGCGCCTTGGCAGGTCTCTTCCCCTCTTTCTTGTTGTTGCAGCCTTGAGATGAATATGGGAGGATGTTGGGATCCTCTCATGACCCACAGCAACACTAACAAAGCTTGATGAATGTGGAGAAGCCACAACATTCGAGGGAGCTTCATCTGCATTGACATTGGGTAAAGACTCACCAATGTTAGAAGACTCCGGGGTGATATGAACTTGGGAAGAAGCCCCAGTATTACTTTGAGAAGACACTTGAACTGAGGTTCTTGTTGAAGTAGAGGCCCCTCTTTTCAGCGCTTCACTTTCCTTGGCTTCTTGCACCTTCCCATCAATTATCTCCGAAGGCAAAGGTAGAAGGAGCAATGACCGGACCTCTTCAAACTTTGATGGCAATCCACCATGGGCCAAAAAAATACCTTCTGGAACATGAGTGCAGCCATGTGTTCCTTGAGCTCTCTCCCAAATGTAATGTGCCTTCACCCGGTTTGATGCTCCTCGAATTGTTTCCCCACAATACTTGCAAACCACACATTTTGTGCCAGAAGTACCATATTTGCTAATGAGAACTGAATCTTGCCAAACATCACGCTGAGTGGGAGACTTGCGAGGAGGCATGATGGAGAAGGCCTTGAAATTTGGGAAGAAACAGAGAATTGGGGCAAATTGGGCTGTTGCTCCTTGATCCAGGTGCTGTTCCTTGAGCAGAACCAAAAAACAGCAGCAACAAAGGGGATGGTGGGCAGGACTGTCGATGGCAGCAGGCTGCAGGCCCTAGGCGTGGACGGTCACCGGTAGGAGTCGAATGATGAATCTCGATTGCAGCTTGTAGATCGTTGATGGCGTCAGAGCGTGGGAGTCGATTGCAGGCCTTGTGATAGTGGTAGCTAGCAGCAGCTAGCTTGAGCCTTGCAAGCAGCCTGCAAGTCAAAGGAGCAGCGGCGGTGCTGGGCTGCAGGTCAACGCCGAATGGAGCAGCGTCACGAGCTACAAGCTCACGTGAGCGCTCACCGTAGGTAGCATAGGGAGCAGAAGCGGGCAGCGGACTAGCAACAAATTCAGGCGGGAGGATCGCAATCGATTCGAGAAGGGCAGAAACAAAAAAACGGGCGAAATCGCCATTTTGAGATTTGGGCGAAACACGCGTTTCGTTGGGAGCGTTTCGAATTGTTTTGAAACGTTTCGGCACGAAACGTTTCGTCCTGTTTCGACAGGACGAAACGCGTTTTCATGTGACTATGGATGTATCTAAAATTTAAGACAGCATCATGGCAAACATATGCAATTATAAGAATTGTATATTACATATTTCACCATACTTCCAGAAGAAGAAGAAGACTTTCAACTAACAATGCAGTAACAAACATGGAAGAAAATGACTAAATGGGTGTAATTCATTCAAGCAGCTATGTGGGCAAAGATTTCAAGAACTATACTTGTTTGGCCCTGCAGAGCAATGAGCATATTGTAACACCCATGAAATGGTGCCCTCTTTGATTACTACGAGGTAAATTCTTCATGGATCTGCCAGGCTGCCTCACTAGCTATAAATATTGACATGGGCATGAACCTCAGACATGCATCTTTTTGCTACAGACATCCCCTGCCTTTCTTTAATACTCTCTGGAATCCTGAACACATCCTGTTTTCTGGGTGTACTAGAATTTCCATAAAGATCCATGAACCGTTTATCTAATACTCTCTGCAACCCCATGTCTACTCTATTTTGTGGGTCCCACATCATCCACAGAAGATTTATATATCCTAACAGTCATATCCATCGATCTGCAGGGTTGCGGCTTCTTGTCCCACATCATGATTAACAGCTCTGCTGCAGCATTCCCCGTACCATTGCAAAGTAGATGTTTGATAGCATGAGGTACGGCACAGCATTCTCTGGATCCTTGTCGAAAAGACGTTTAGCAATGCGTTTACCTCTCTCTATGTCAACTTGATATCTGCAGGCACTAAGCAAGGACATTAACGACATGACTGTGGGCTGAAATGGCATGCTGTTGATCATTTCCTCTGCGTCATTCAACCTACCTGCCCTCCCAAGTAGATCAATCATGCAACTGTAATGGTCTGCAGTAGGTCTGATGCCATGACATTGATGCATCAAAGAGAAGCATTGGCAACCCTCATTGACTAGGCCAACATGGCTACAAGCAGAAAGAAGACTGATAAAAGTGACCATATTTGGTGCAATTCCTTCAAGCTGCATTTGAACAAAGTTTTGAATGACTTCCTTGGCCTGGCCATGTTGGGCATATGCAGCAATTATTGCATTCCAGGAGATCACATCCCTTTCCAGTAATTTGTCAAAGCATCTCTGTGCACAGATCATGCTGCCACATTTAGCATACATATTCACCAGTGCAGTCCCCAGGATGATGTCCGACTCATATTTGCTGCCAATTATGCTCGCATGCACTAGCATGCCTTCAGAAAGAGCCATCTGACTGGTGCATGCATCAAGAATGCTTCCTAAGGTGAAACTATCTGGCATTAGTCCTTCATGCTGCATAAGGTTATAGAGAAGTAGTGCCTCCTTGCCCTGCCCATTTTGAGCGTATACTGTGATCATGGCACTCCATGAGACCAAATTCCGCTCGCATAGATTGTCAAACACCCTCTTTGCACTTTCTACATTGCCACACTTGCCATACATATTCACAAGAGCCGTCCCCACAACAGTATTAGAGTGACACCCACTGCCCATGATACGGCCATGAATCTGCTCCCCTTCAGCTCGGCTGTCACAAGCATCAAGAATGCTGATAAACGAGACTTTGTCAGCCAGTTCTCCTTCCTGTTGCATTTGATCGAAAAGTTGGAGAGCATTTTTACCCTGCCCATTCTGGCCATATGCTGCAATCATGGCAGTCCAAGTGAAGAGGTCCCGCTGGGGCATTTTGCCAAATATTGTCTGCGCATCCATCCACCTGCTGCACTTGCCATACAAGTTGATGAGAGAATTGCCGATCGCAAGATCTACCCCCAAACCACTGACCAAAATTTGTTTGTGTATAAGTGCACCTTCACTTATAGCTCTTAAGCTTGCACATGCAGAAAGGCAGCTTAGAAAAGTGACTTTGTTTGGCGTAATAAGTTCCCGTTTCATTTGGTTGAATATAAGGAGGGCCTCTCTGCCCTGCTCATGTAGGGCATATGATGAAATGAGGGCATTCCAAGAGACCACATTCCGTTCATGCATTGTATCAAAAACATGTTGGGCATTCTCCAAGGTCCCACGCTTGCCATACATACTAATAAGCGCATTACCTAGAATGATTTCAGATTTGAGTCCGTTGTCCATGATGCGCGAGTGAATTTGAACACCTTCAGCTGAAGTGACATCACGGCAAGCACCCGCAGAAAGAGTTTCAACAAAGGTCACCGTGTTTGGAATTTCTCCTTCACATTGCATCCGGTCAAAGAGGCCGAGGGCTTCGTTCCCCTGCCCATGCTGGACATACACAGAGATCATTGCATTCCACGTGATGCCATCCCTCTGTGGCATTTTTTCAAACATCTTCAGCGCGTCCCCTGGGCTATCACATTTCCCATACATGCTGATCAAGACAGTTCCTACAACGATGTCAGACTCAAATCCCTTCTCCTTAATTAAAGCGTGTATCCATTTTGCTTCGGCCAGGGTTACATGACTCGCACACGCAGATAAAATCATTACCAACGTGACCTTGTCGGGAGTTACCCCTTGCCTTTGCAATTGCTTAAAAAGCTGGAAAGCTTCCCTACCCTGGCCTTGTTGGGCGTACGCTCTTATCAGCGTGTTCCAGGATAAGACAGTGCAAGGATATATCGTTAGTAACAATGAGCGTGCATCATCTAAAGCGCCACATTTGGCATATAGATCCACAAGAAGGCCCTCTAAATATGTGTCTCGCTCTAGTCCGGATTTAATAATGTGACCATGGACGCATTTCCCATCCAAAAGGGCATTTGCACTTGCAAACGACCGCAATAGGAAGGCAAGAGGAGCTGAACTTGCCGGCACGTCAGATACCTTTGGTCGATCAAGAGGCTCCATCCAGGACTCATGGCTTGGATTCTTTTCAAAGTTTTCTCTGCAATAAATCTTCTCTCTGGCCCTCCTTCGATATGTCCAATGGGGGAAATCCTGAAAGCCTTGCAACTGCCTTCCCGCCATCTACTTTGGAGAGTAAAAGCGACATCCCCAGGTCGCCGGGACCGTCACCCAAGTGGGTCGGCGGAGTCATCGCAAGGAGGAGCAGACGGTCTCTGCTTGGGTTGGCGGCGATGGCGGTATTCCAGTGTGGTTGGGAAACCGACGAAGGCGCTCTTTCACATCATTTTGTGAAAAGCCTCACCGCCCTTCTAAGTTCTCACATTAAAATTAACCATCACTTGCACCCTGACCCGTCTCCCACGGTTTACCGACCCACCTTCATGTTCTGAATTGGGATCATATGAATAAGGTTTAAGGTTTTATTTATAAATCTCAATATTAAAAATGCTTTTTAAAAGTTTTCAAACTAGGTAGCATTACATACATCTCTCTCTCTCTCACACAGCTATATATGTGTGTGTGTAGTCCTCATTAGAAGAACACAATGATACAAAACAAAGTATTAAGGCCTCCAACCCAATATGAAAGTCAAAATGATACGCATAAGCGCATATCCATATACAAAATAGTATATCTATGTAGAACTCCCCCAATGAAAGGATATTGTAGATCTTCCCTCTACAATATAAAAGCCGCTAATTAAAAAAGACGTCGTCTATGTAGTATTTCGAGAGTACTTGGTCGACGCCTATACTCTAGACTTTCAGTGATGCAACTTGTACCTACGCAAGTTTTTTTTAATTAAGATTAAAAATAATAAATATTCAATAAAAAAGTAATCAACCTTAGGATACTTACTTTCGCGCATTGGTGGTCGCATAATAAGTGGTGGTCATCGCCTAATAAGCGTCAAAAAGCTATATGCGTAATCACCTTTTGTGGCCCTAATAAAAACATGCCAAGGCCCATGTAGTCTGTATCCTAAGCAACTTACAAAGATTGTGTGTCCAACAAGTCTAGCAGCTCTATGAGCGTGAATTCTATAAAACCCAAGAGGAAGATAAACCCATACAAAAGCCCACTCACGCACGCTAAGCTTTAATACAAACACCCCATCTTCAATGCACCTATAACAAAACCAATAGCCCTTTTAAACACTCGCGCATAAACCAAAAAACTGTATACTCTCTTTTTTTAAAAACAAAGGTTACAAAATATTCCCCCAACAAAACTGGCCAAGTCTAGCAGATCAACCAATAATTGAGCTAGCACTAGAGCATCCCATAGGTTTGGATCTACGCATATATTTTGATGTTGTGAATATACAATTATTAAAGATCGATGATGCGTGGAAGTAGTTGTTAAGTAGTTATGTACTTGGACCATTGCAGGAGAGTTTGTGGTAAAAGCTATCAGCATCTTAGTTGTATTGTCAAGTAGTAAGATACACATGTTTAAATCTATATACAAAGGATGAAGATATAAAATTTTGCTAGCTCCTAAATCTAGGTAAAATAATTTATGCCACATAAGTAAATAACGAAATAGTATGGTCATACTATACATTGAACAGTGAGACACTCTGGCGACAAAGATACTCACATCATGTTGTTGTTGCACCTATAAAACTTCCTTGTATATGACATTCGTAGTACAAATCCTATCTGAATCCTCGACGTTGGTCTCACATATATTCTGTTGAACATTTACCATTCAATCAAGCCTTCCATGGACTTTGTCTCCAAATGCATTTTTTATGGAATTACAACCTTATCTTCTTGCATCCTTGTGTTTATTCCATTGCCTATGTCTAGAACCCACTGTATGAATTCATGCTCTGATGAGTTGTCACCATTTTGAAGGACTCGCATATTTTGTGGAGCCGCAAGACTTTTTTGTATATGTCCAAATTTTTAAATGGCACAATGCAGCATTGACGATGTCCTCTCAGCCTGCCTTTGGAACCACTAGTAACATCTATCAAAAATCTCCCCCCAGCAGCACCACCTTTCCACTAAAAGGTTGATCATTGGACATGATGTCTTGCAACGTTCAGTCCAATGCTTCAAACGCATAGTGATGAGTCATAGGTGCCTCATCCCATATTATTAGCTTGGCTACCTTCAAAATATCTACAAGGTGGCTGTTAGATATTACATGTGCTAGTGGCATGCAGATCCAATTGTATCTTGAAGGCCATGCAGCCATTTGCTAATAGAAATGCTGCAATGCCAAAAGATGCACATGCTGAAGCAATGTGTCCCTCACCACATAGCCGAGAGAGCAAACAATTATAGAGAAAGGTCTTTCTGGATCCTCTTGGGCTATCAAGAAAAAACACCCCATCAGCCTCTGCATATACTGTTGCCAAAATGTGTTCAAAGGCAGACCGTTGATAATTATTTAAAGTTCTTTCCATATCTCGAGCAATTTTCGCCTATTGCCTAGCATTGAACATTTTGTCTTCTTGCAATAAACCATTAATGATGACTAAGAAAGATGATATGTCCACCATAGGCAACCCATCAAAATTTGATAACCTTCATCCATGTTGCAAAAGGTTGTGCTCCAAATGCAATAGAGTCTCCTTTACTGCCATTGCCCAACAATCAATTATATTATCCATAGTTGATTCAAATGCATGGAAAAAATAATCTAAAAGTGCTGAAGAGAACTTTACCCACAAAAGTCCAGGAGATGCAAGCTCACAAAAGACCAATATTATAACGAACAAGTATCTCAACTGCACACTATTTTGATCGAATGTAGCCTCTTGCATACAAACAAACCACTCCTCGTCACTTTTCAATAGTCCTCTAGCTATGCATGTTGCCTTGAAAGAAGGATAAAGTTGCCCAAAAAATGTGTGCAGGTCATTAAATGACTTACAACCCTTGTGAACATCCAATAACATATGCATATAATATTGCTTGCCGATAGACGGAGAAACATTGTACATTCGATCGATGCTATTTCCCATCTTTCTCTTAGTCCATTTGTTACTAGCAGGCTTGTTCCAAACCCACCCACCTAGAAAGTCACCATAAAGTAGAGCATTTTCTTTTGGATGTAACTCGTTACATTTGAACCATTCTGTAAGAGTGGTTTTTCTATTTGTTCCCTATCCATATATTTTGCAAATCATCATCATCCCAAAAGATTACACTATTCAACATAGGAAGATGAACTTGTAGCCTCTACACATCGGGCTTTTCATCATGCATGTCATACTCATAGATCTGCCGACATGCTTTTGATACCGACACATAACGTGATCTAAATACCTGCTGATCTCATCAATGACTCCATCATTTGGGTTGTGCAATGCTCCTTGCCCTTCCATAGTATTTGTTATCTACATCCTGATTGCTGCTCTATCATGAGCCTTATATATGTATTTATATAGATACTTGACGGTTGTGATTGTGGAGCAAACTTCAACATTGATGTGTGTCTTATATTTCATCAAAAGAAAAGGATTGAAAGGCACACTCCAACAATTGTCTACCACACCCTCTTTCACTTGTATATGTCTACCATCATCCCGATGCATGTAAAGAGGATATCCATCACTACCAACAATAGTACATGGAGAGAAGGCCCGTGGATAATGATGATTGCATTTACCTCTAATCATGCAAGCAATAGAGGGATTTAGTACACCACATGGGCCATGACCATCACACTATTTAGTGACTGCATGCAACTCTGAAAATAATGCCACATCAGGAAGCTTAGCATATAACAATCGATCATAGAGAGTAACCTCTGTAGGTTTGAATGCACCGTCTAAAATCAATAGTATATGTGAGTGTGGCAAACCTCTCTTTTGGAAGTCTATCGCACAAACATACCCAACCACTTTGCCATATAAATTATCCTTCAGCATTGATCACATCATGTCTTTGTGCTTTTGATAAAACACACGGGTTGTCAAATCTGGCCGATCCTGTGTACTTTTCTTGGCAATTGAGCTTCAAATATTTAGGCCATTTCAGACTGCAAGTGAATGTAATAAACAAATCAGGTTTTTCTCTTTTTCTCACAATGGCCATTGCATCTTGATATAACTGACACATATGTTGTCGTCCTCCTGTAAAGGAAGATGGCAACACAACTCTATACCCTATAGCATTGCCCATTACATTATGTGTACTATCAACTACATTCACCATGTCCGTCTGGCATCAATCCTTGATAAATTTCTGCACGCAAAGACACTTGATTGTTCTACATATGTATCATCCTAGATTCTTCTATGCTACTATATGCATTGACAATGTATTATTGGAGCAATCTTCCCTAACGCAGAAGTCATGCATTTGTATGTTCTCTTATTTATATACGATATCCATAGTATTGCCTTTGTGTAATGCTCTTGTTTCTTTGTATCTCGTGTGATGACATGTGACTAGTCATCATATGGCATGTGTACATGCCAACCGTCCTCCCCTCAAGGAAACAAAAGATTATACATCAGTTGTATCTATGATCGATGCAAATCAGATATTCTTTTGGCAATCCCATGTGGAAAAAGCTAGTACCACACTGACGATAGGGCACTGGTCCCACACTACGGGCACCCGAAGGAACAGCTAGTCCCACACTACGGGCACCTGAAACACCCAAACCATCTGAACTTAGTCTTAGGGTAGTGAGGATCAATAAGTGTCTCTCTTGAGTCTGTTGAAGCTTGTAGAATGGCTCTCATGATCTTGAATTTAGTACCAGCAACTTGGGGAAGCATTCCATGATGATCTCCTTTGTGATCTCTTGACCTCCACTAAACTAACCACCAATACTAGAGACAACCTTCACCACCAAGGGCGACACCATATTACTATACTAGAGGATAATGAAAAAAGGGGCTGCCTAGCTAACTCCTCCCTAGTGGATTGCACTACTCAAATGAGAGCTAGATGGAAATGATCCCAAATCTAGGTAGGTTTCTCCTCACCATGGAGAATTGGCATGACAATGATTGTCCACTAAGAAAAACTAGTTGACAACATTAATGACCTTGCTATTTATGGTATGCACTATATAGAATACCATGGAGCAAGAATTGCTTCCATGGTTGGTCCCTTGCCTTGGAATCTTGATGATTGCCCTCGTTTATAGCTTTGGATCAAGATCCCCATTCTACCTTATGATGAAGTAAGAATCATAGTGTCCAAAGGTACTCTAGCTCTAGTGTCCATTGAGCCATACCCTCCAATCTACAAGAAATGCATAAGTCTCCCTTCACCTATCTAATGCTACCTACATGGAAACATAAAAAAGAGGCCACATATCAAATGGTAGCTAGAAGCACTTGGTTGAGCACTAGTTCTCTAATAGCTAATGAAATTCTAGCAGTGCCCTAAAGTACTAGCTTCCTTTGTATACTCTCCAACATACAGTGCAAACTCTTGACCTGGAGACACATCAACCCACAATTAAAATCTAAGATATCTAGTGGAAGTGCCTCTAGGAACCTAAGCAAGCCTCTATATTCCAATATGGAGTACAAAAGTTGTCCAAATACCTTTGGATTTATTACAATCAATAAGTTCTCCCAAGGCTAGGTAGAACTTGTCAATGGATACAATGGTGTTGTTCAAACTACATTGATATCCCCTGACTATCCTCTTGTCTGATTGAAAGAGGTAGCCCCAATGTGCCTTGAGTAGTCACCTACAAGAAGTAGCCCATGGTCGTAGCTACAAAAAGGAAACGATTTGAAACAAGGGGCATTCTTGTCTCATTGATCTAGATAGTTGGGTATGTAGGGAATCATCCTCCACATAACACCATATAGCAACTGGTGGCTAACTGTGAGTATAAGGAGAATACCATATGAGATCCATCTATCATTAAAACCCATCCTCCTCATAGTCAACTCTATTGTAAGCCTTCTCGAGATCTAGAGGTAGGACAATAGTATCCTGCTAATTTGCCTATGCCTAGTGTGACCTTCCAATAAGTAAAACGTATTGTCCAAAATGCAGTAGATGGGCATAGCCTATTAGAGTGTCTAAGATGATGTGAAGAAGAAGGGATCTGTTAGCCAAGTTCTTGTAGGTAGTCCTAAGAAGTATATTGTGTCTCCAATTCCTAAGAACTATCTTATCTCCCTCTTTTAGATTGAGACTAATAAGACTAGTACACATGGGCTAGCCTATAGATCCAAGGTCATCTACTTTGCAGCTCACCACCCTTCATCTACCCGCAGCTCATTACCTATCGACAATCTACATGCAGCTTTTTCATGCTAGTCTAGATTTGCAACCACCGCGTTGGTGTTGGCTTGGTGCGATCACTGACAAAATATGAAAAGGGGAGAGGAGAAGAGTGGAGATGAGGAGAGAGGGCACAGCTAGAGAGCACACCACAAATGAATAACTATACAGTAGATTTAGTTGAAAAAACAGAATATATACAAACCCATTTAGGGTTAATGTTAGGGGAGTGCTATGCACATATGATCACATGATGGTGCTATGCATACATGATCACATGATGTTGAACGTGAACTCTCAACACCTTCCCTCAAGATCAACATCATGAAGTAGGCCTTCCCTCAAGATGATGATCTTGGGGAATCGAAGAAGGACTGAGCATTACATTCCATCACACCCTTTTAATGGGAATGTCCTTTCTCTGCATCAAACCAAGAGCTAGGCGGTGTTTCTCGAATAGCTCTTTACTGAGTGGTTTGGTAAAGATGTCTGCAACATTTTCTTTGCTATCACAATGCTGCAGTGTGATGTCACCAAGTAACACTCTTTCTCTGATAAAGTGCTCTCTGACATCAATGTGCTTTGTCCTAGAGTGATATACTAGATTTTTGGCCAATGCTTGAGCCGATTGATTATCACAGTATATTGTTGTTGGCTTAGACTCATCAAAGTAATTTGTTTCTGACAATAGTCTTCTAAGCCATATAGCCTCACATGCACCTGTAGTGAGTGCTCTATATTCTACTTCAGACGAAGACAAAGAAACAGTTGGTTGTTTGTTTGAAAACCATGATATAGCACCTTGACCAAGGAAAAATACATATCCCTATATCGATCTCCTGGTCTCATGATCTCTAGCATAGTCACTGATTGCCATCTGAATCTCTCCAGAACTCGATTCCAAGACAATAGTGCATAAGTCCAAGGTCTTTCATGTCGAACTCTGTAGATAAGTTTTGTTTCAATTTTTTGATGAAGCTATCCTTGCTTCCTGTAACAATCAGATCATCTACGTACAAAAGTGCAATAGTAATGTCTTCCCCTTGAACATTGTAGTAGAGAGTATGATCTACATTGGACTTCATGTATCCCAAATCAGCAAAATACTTGTCGATTCTACTGTACTAACTTCTGGGTGCTTGTTTTAAGCCGTAGAGACTTTTCTTGAGATGGCAAACCTTATTCTCCTTTCCTGATTCAACATAACCTACTGGTTGTTGCATGTAGACTTCCTCATCTAGGTAACCATTGAGAAATGCATTCTTGACATCGAGCTGATACACATTCCATCTACTAAGTGTCGCTAGTGACATCAAGAATCGTATGGAATCCATCTTTGCTACTGGAGCATAAGTCTCATCGCACTCCTGACCATATTGTCATGCAAATCCTTTTGCAACTAGTCTAGCTTTGTATCTCTGAATACTACCATCTGGATTGTACTTCACTTTGTATACCCATTTGTTTGCTATGGCCTTCTTTCCTAGTGGAAGGTTGCATAATTCCCAAGTATTATTCTTATACAAAGCATCCATTTCTTCATTCATAGCAGTTTGCCATTCTGGCTTGTCTACTGCATCTTCGAAGTACACTGGCTCTTCTGCAGCCATGATGGTAGTCATAAGAGCATAGTTGGTGGTTTCCACCTGAATTGCTTTGCCTTTCTGAGCATATGTCAATCTGGCTAGAGGTCTGCTTTCCCTAGTAGACCGTCTGAGCTACTGTGGCTTTGCTTGGGGTGTTGCTGGCAATTCTTGCTCTTCTTTATTAACCCGTTCTGTAGATGATTGTGAAGTCGATGCTTCTATCTCCTGTGTAGGTGAGATTTTCCATTCTGATTCCTCATCAAAGATTACATCTCTAGAGATAATGACCTTGCGGTTGATGGAATCATACAATTTGTATGCTTTGCTTTCTTCACTATAGCCAACCATGATGCATTTGCGTGACTTTGCATCCAATTTCCTGTGATGATCATCATGTATGTGGGCATATGCTATGCAACCAAATATACGGAGATGCCCAATGTGTGCCTTGTGTCTAGTGAATGCTTCATAAGGAGTCATACCCTGTATCATTTCGGTAGGAAGCCGATTAAGCAAGTAGTTTGCTATAGCTATTGCTTCTACCCAATACTGATTTGGAAGATGCTTTTCACTAAGCATTGTTCTAGCACTGTCTGCTAAAGTCCCATTCTTCCTTTCAGCTCTTGCATTCTGCTGTTGAGTATCTGCACATGTGAATTGTCTTCGAATGCCGTGATTTTTGCAAAAGTTCATGAATGTTGAAGACATGTATTCACCTCCTCTATCACATCTCATGACCTTGATCTTTCTGCCTGTTTGGTTTTCTACCATGGCTTTGAATTCTTGAAATCTGGAAAACACTTTAGATTTCTGTTTCAAAAAGTAGACCCAATAATATCTATTGTAGTTGTCAATGAAAGTCAAATAGTAAAGTGAACCATTGATGTTGCAGGCCTAGGCATAACCCCATACATCTGTATGTATCAAATCAAGAATACCTCGTGCACAAGAGATACTTCTGACAAAGTTGGTTCGCTTTTGTTTGCTGAAGCAGCATGCTTCGCAAACTTTTCCAAGAAACTGTAGCTTCGGAATCCCAATTGCCATATTCTGATTCCTAAGATCTAACAAGTACTTGAAGTTGACATGACCATATCTCTTGTGCCATTTTGTAGATAGTGGCATCTGTTGTGGTTGAGCTGACATGGCATGCTTATATGGTACTATAGCTAGCATTTTATATAAGCGTCCTTCCTTGACACCTTTTTCTACTAGCTGACATCTTTTGGATTTATCTCTGATAGTGCATTCATCACTGTCAAAGATGACTTTGTAATTGTGTTCCGTCATTTGACCTACTGATAAAAGGTTCTTGCTGAGCTTCGGAACATAGAGCACATCTTTCACTAATCCTTTTGTACTAGTGAAATTGTTCATAGGGATAACGCATGTCCCTTGAACTGGATTCGGTGTATTGTTTGCGATGTAGATGACATTTTCCTGACCTTCTAAAGGTTTCATCTCTATTAACCATTCCTGATGATTTGTCATGTGAGATGATGCAACACTATCGATGTACCAAGGATCTCGTTCCACTTGGTCGACTTGATAGCTATAATCCTCTTTGGGATTGAAATCAATGTCTGAGTACACTGAGTACACTGTATTAGTTTGATGCATTTCCTTACTTGCAAGAAACATATTCCCATGTTCATTTGCAAAATGACTGTGACTAGAATGTCCACCACGATGATTTCCTCTACCTCGGAAATTCCCTCAATTACTGCTGGATTGACCGCCTTGGTCGTACTGGTTCTTGCGGCAATCTCTTTCATAGTGTCCAAACTTGTGACAGTAGTTGCACTGAATGTTTGACACATTGGTGGATGCATTCCCTCATCCTTGGAATCTTCCTCGATTGGAATGATTTCCTCTTTAGTGATTTTGATATTGGTGAGGATGATGCTGATGCTGATGCTGATTTTGATGTTGATGCTGACTTTGATTTTATTGCTAATGATGACCACTTTTTTGATATGATCTACCTCTGCCTTTGCCTCTTCCTCTGCTTTTGTCTGAAGCTGTGAATGCCTGATCATTAGATTGAGCTTTACGTGCTTGAATGGCCTGAGTCCTGAGTTCTTCACCAAGTAGGACTAACTGAAGTTCTTGTAGTGTCAGAATTTGCCGTTGAATGGTAATACTCTAGACTAGATTCTTGTATCCCTCTCCTAGTCCATCCAAAATGACTTGAACCATTTTTATGGGGTTCATAGTCTCTCCTGTTGCTGCAAGTTGATTGTTGTAGTCTTTTATGCGGAGTACATAAGCATGACCGGTTTTGCTATTGTTGCGAAAACTCTAGTTGATTTGGTTTCTCAAGGTGAGAATCCTGGATGTGTTCTTGGACTCGTAGAGAGTTGCGAACATATCCCATGCTTCTTTTGATGTCTTGACTGTGTTGAGCTGTCCTAGCATGACATCTTGCACATTCTGCTTGATCAGGTGATAGGCATACTTGTCTTTCTTCTCTCTTTCTTATCCCATTCTGCTTGAGCTCGGGCAATGGCAAGATTGGCTACTAGTGTAGAAACTGTTTGTGTAGCTATAGATCCCGTTGTTGGTGCTGTGACAATAGATGGAGTAGAGCTAGTTGTAGCTAGATTGTCCAATGGTCTAGGTATAGACCCATCGACATACTCCCATTTGTTCTAAAGTACAAGAATGGTCTCCATTCGGTATTTCCATGTATTGTAATTGGAGTTGTCCAACTTAGCAGATGCCTCCAGATTGAGGTTGCTGGTCGACATGGTGCAAGAAATGTACTCAAAAGCGTCGCAAATGCCTTTACCGTCGCTCTTTTTTGTCCACAATCTTATTCCTTGCAAGTCTCTTTGTTTTTTATGAATGAGTGACTACCTTGATTCATGGGTCTGGTATGTAAGCAAAAAGTGCATCAATTGTAGCAATAGGATTGGTTGATCCAAACTCCCTAGTACCCAAGGAAAAGAAGAAGAGTTCCATGGCAGCAATGGTAGCAAAGGACTTCCCAAGATATGTCTTTTGCCTTATTCTCCATTGAAACATTACTCACCAAAGCAAAAGCCTAAACAAAAAGATCTAAAAGGTGATTATGCATGCTTACCACAACATGACATCCAAGGGTATGGTGAACTTTTCCTAGACAATGACTTATATAATAATGATATTTTTTAACTAACAGCTCTTTAAATGAGGGAGGGCCACATTCTTTCTAATAAAGATTTACCGTTGGATCTTTGAGTTTGTTCATGTCTCATCGATTAGTTGCTAGGGAGTTTCATTTCCATCCTCATTCAGCCCATCAACCATTTGTTCTTCTAGCCTTTTAGCAATCTCCACATCTTTTATGTGTGAGTGCTTCATCAATTGGGCCCTTATTTTCACAACACATGAATACAAAATCAAACTTTGATGGAGGAAAAAAGACAAAAGCTTATTCCAGTTTCGAAATTCACAAGAGAGTCTCTAAAAAGGAGGAAACAGTCCAAAGGGGCCATACCATCCCCATGCTATTACCTTTTATAATCTCAATCACAACCGTAATCACTATAACTTTTATAATCTCAATCACAATCATAATCAAAATCACAATCTCAATCTCAATCTCATATGAGAACCCCTTCCCAGGTCCTTGCAAACCTACTTTGGTAACAACTTCTAGTCACTTGTATTGTAAAATGATCACAATCACAATCACAATCACAATCTCAATCTCAATCTCATATGAGAAACCCCTTGCTAGGTCTATGTAAAGCTAGTTTGGTAACAATGAATTCTAGTAACATATATTGTAAAACACATCAATGGTCAAGTTTACACAATCTTTCACATCAAGATACATGCAAAAGCAATAAATCATGTCTTAGATTATGTGCCTCAAAACCTCTAGCACAATCTTGCTTGATCACAAGATTGGCCGTTAAATGTTCACACTAGATCATATACAAGTAAAAAAATGGGACAGAGACTAAAAAATCAGCCCACCCTTCACTATTTGAAAGCTACATTTTTTTCACTAGAGTTTTTTGCCTCTTTTAGAAACCCGTCACTCCCAAATGAATTCAAACTTGCAAAAGTCCCATAAGGTTATATTTAATAGACTTTCAATGCTCTACATATCATGCCTATGTGACTTTAAGCCAAAATCCACCCTTTTTAACCTTCATCAAAATTTTGACACATAAACCCATCCCAAAGGCAACTATCCAAAGTATTTTTCCCTCTTTTTGCTTCTAAATAATTAAGACATGAAATATACCCCACAAAGATACAAATCCTTACAAATTTTTGTCCCCAAATGTTGCATCTTTGGCTAACCATCGGTTGCTAATAGCTATCCCTAGGGTTAGGGGGACCATTTGAGGGCAAGGCTATGCCAAGCGTGGAAGACAATAGGAATTAGGTTAACGAATACCATCTAGATTATAGGTCTAAAGGGTCGCAAGCATTCATCATATATTTAGTCGTGGCCTAGGCTAAATATTGGCATCAAAGCTTGGCTAGTCCAATGTTTCTCTTGTGGAGGGATGTTTTCGATATGGGATGTAGATGTCTACTACACTAGGGTTAGGCCATAGACCTAACCCATGACCTCTATGTGCTCGAGGGTTAGTTGCAAGAGCTCTATGGTTGGGTGATGGTGCTTCATGTAGTTTGGTTAGGTGATGTACGATCTCTATGTGCTTGTTGGTAGTGGGATGAAAGCTCTATGGTTGGGTGGTGAGTTTTAAAATTCTTCATGTACTTTGATTTCACACTCTTTTGTTTGTTGAAGATGATCCAAGTTGCTCACTAAAAGAGAGTTGTTGGTTTTGGACGTGGTTATGGTCCAGTTTGCGACCAAGGAAGATCTCCTACTTCTTCTTGCTAGTCGCCCACAAAGGCTTGCCCATTGGCCAATGGTTAGAGCAGATGCAGGTGGGGGGGTAGTGTCACTATTACTTTGCTAGATGTCTGGAGACAATCCCTCACTACCTCTAGAGTTGTCGTAGTGTAATGAGGATTTGGACAGGAGCCCTCAGGATCATGACCCACTTGCAGAGCCTTCAGAGGGACTACACCTGGGGGATGGTGGCTTGATTGACTGAGGGAGGACTCTCCAACTTACCGGTTATAGGGTCAGAGCATTCAAAGAATAGAGCTCCATGAGGTGGTCCCTCTTGAGAGCACAGGTCCTCATTCTCCTCAGAAGAATTGCATGATGTGGAAGGTAGTAACCAGTATCATGGCATGGAACATTTGGATTTCTTGCTATAGTCTGGTGATGGGTGAGCATCTGGTTTGACCCTCGGCTACCTTAGTCGCCATCTGGTAGGATATCATTTATATACCATGTGCTCCACCTGGGAGCGTGGGACTTCGAGCTCTAAGCCCATTATCATGTAGCGCACTCATTTTTGCAAGGCTTAGCTTACACGAGTCTTCTACTTATTCACTCCACAAGGGATTTGTTGGTTGTATAGTCCCCCCACCTAGTTGTTAGACCCTGCACCAAAGATCCCCTAGGTAGTGAGCTGGGCTGCTATTTTGTATGAGTTTTTCAAGCATTAATAGAAGGTTCCTTTCTTTGGAAAAAATAAATAAATTGTGTATATTGGCTTTACTAGTATCTTGGGTGTTGTTTTCTTTTGCTATTGTTTGTGAAGCTTGTTGCAAAGGTTCCCAATGGCATTCTCCATCAGTGAATGTTACCAAAAAAGTAGCTAACCCATAGCAAATGACTACTATCATTATGTCATCTAGCTACCATGGAAGTACACTTTGTATGACATTCGTATTTGAAAGTTTATTGATAATGCTACCTTAAATAAGCATTATGCATAGTTCAAAATTTGATGTATTTGACTAAATGTATTCCGAGGAGCAACTAGTCTTTCTTGTAGCTTTCTTAGTATTGAAATTAATGGCACTTTCTTGTGCATTTAAATAAAGTATGGTGATGCATATTTTGGTATATTGTTCTTTTTTATTTGCATTTAGCATTCATTACAAACTTATGCTTTTTCTTTTTCACTATTTGTTAATTGTATTTGTAATGAATACATTCAAGGAAATTTACTTCTTTTGAGGAGCATACTTTTAGTTGAAATGCAAATGATAATCAACAAAAGCAACCATGTATAGGAATTGCTAAAAAAAAATTTAGGTAGTTCATGATGGCATGTTCATCACAATCATTAGAGACACTGAGGGAAGGTTCTATAAATTGTTCATTTGTGAGTTTTTTTTTCTTTTTTTGTTTGTAGTATAAGTGTCAAGCTATAGAATAGGGTGTCACATTCAATTGTGGATGTTCTTTTAACGAAAGTCAACACACTTACAACTTAGATAATTGTTGTTTTGCTAGACCAAGGAGATTAAATAATGGTCAAGGTCATTGGTCCATGGTCTACGGATCTTTTACACTGTGTTTGTTTTATGCTATTCTTAGAAATAATAGGTGGCTTGATATTTTTGTTTATAATTTTGAGATCATTATATTCTCGTATGGTATCCATGTGCATGATAAGTTCATAGTGACCATTATTTTGCAATGTGACGTAATATGCAAGATTGTATGTGTAGATGTTTTTGAAGATGTACTCTAAAAAGGGGCGGGTTGTTGAGATGGACCAAACAACAATGCTTATATTAGTGCTTGTCCAATCTAGTATAATATTATAGAGTCATCCTATAGCCCACCTTTGGCAGCATTCATAGCCATACCTATTAAATATTTGTCAATAGTGTCAATGTTGTGTATTGTATTCAAGTAATCGTGTGTCATGTAGTACCTACACAATTTGTAATGCAAATACACTACTTTAAGTGATTTCATCCTTTAATATCAAAGTGGCTTTACTCCATATCTCTCAGCTCATGTATAAAACTTTCAATGCATAAGAGAGACTATAAAAAAGATAGTCTCCTACATTGTACTTGTAATTTGATACTCTTATTAATCTTCTTTCATATAATATACTATCTACTTTAGATGTTTTTGTGTCTACATTCTGGAATGATGTAAGATTGTTATAGTAGCTTAGAGATTTGTTTTCAAATTGTGCTTCTTCACTTGTTCAAATGTTAGAAATTTTCACTTTTAAGTACATTTTGAAAGTTTCAAATCTTGTTCATTTTTTGTTTTTAACAATTATTAGTTCATAGTGCCCACTATTATATTATGTCATAGTATGCTAAATGCATTTTTGTTAGATATCAATGCTCCACTCTCGTGTAACTATGCGGGAACCAGCTAACTCTACTTGTAAGCCCCCCATATGAGGAGAAGGCATTTGAGTAGCTCGGTTATCCAGTAGGTCTTGGTTTGGACACCAGATGGGGGCCATGTGTGGCTTGATGGCTAGACGGCTTCAGATAGAGTTGGTACACCACCAACTAGGCTACATACAAGTGTGAGAAGGCATCCCTTGACTGATCGCATTGAGGGTAGATGGAGCATTTCTCAAGGCAGCCCACTCTCGAGTTGCGGGGCCCATTTAGAGCCTCAGATGATCTCAGATGGCTTTGTTTTATGCATCGGTTCTATCATATGGTCGGTGGCCTATTTCGGAACCGACCCCCAGGCGACCGTCCCCTCAACTTTGAGGATTTCAGCGTGATACTTCTGGAGGAGGAGATGCATCAAAAGATGAGGACTGGAGAAGATTTGGCATTCTGGACCGGATCAAAGAAAGGTAAGGGTAAGGACTCTGGTAACCCATCTTCTTCTGATGATAAAAAGAGAAAGAAGAAGATCAAGTGCTTCTATTGCAACAAGGCAGGGCACAAGCAGAATGAGTGCCGAAAGAAGATTACAGATGAGAAGAACAGAGTAAAGAAAGAGTCTAGCAACAGCGCGCAGGTAGTACCAATAGAGCTGTTCGTAGCAATTGAGGAGATTTGCATGGAGGCAGTTCATGTACCTGCGGATGAACCTTGGATCATTGACAGTGGTGCATCGTGCCACATGACTAGTCGGAAGGATTAGTATACCTCTTTACAGCCGTAGGGAATGACATCTTAGTAGCAATCGGCAATGATGCAAAATGTCCAGCAAAAGGAATGGGTACGATTGCTCTCAAGTCAGATGGAGTTGTAAAACAGTTGTCCGATGTTCTTTATGTGCCAAATAGCAAGAGGGACTTGTTGTCTGTTTTTGCAATCACGGATCGAGACCTCAAAGTCCAATTCGATAAGAATGGTGCACAGATTCTGGATTTTCAAGGAAAGGTCATTGGTAAAGGTACACAGCACAACAACATTTACGAACTCTCAGATTTCAGTGCTCAAGCAGATGTGAAGAACACTAAGCTGTGACATGAGAGGTTTGGTCATCTAAACCTTAGTTCTTTGAAGGAGATGCATAAAAGTGGAATGATTGCACACCTACTAGAAATTTTAGATCTGCCCGATGTATGTGAAGCTTGCATGATGGGCAAGCAGCATCAGTAGCCCTTTCCTAAAGAGGATAGCATGGCAAAGGCTCCTCTAGAGCTCATTCACATGGACCTTTGCAAAAAGATGGAGACGGAATTTTTGGGTGGTTCCTACTACTTCATGACGCTGATCGATGACTATAGTAGGAGGATATGGATGTAATATTTCCTGAAGACTAAAGATGAGGCTTTTAGTAGGTTCAAGGAATGGCATGTAATGGTCAAGAAAGATACTGGGAGGAAGGTGAAGAAGCTGAGATCAGATAGAGATGGAGAGTTCACATCGACTGAATTCAAAAGTTACTGCAAAAGTCACGGGATCAAGAGGCAGAAATCCCTACCACATACATCACAGCAAAATGGAGTAGCAGAACGCAAGATGCGCATCATCTGTGAAATGGGCCGGAGTATGATGAAAGGGAAAGATTTGCCAAAGACTTTCTGGGCTGAAGCATGTAACACTGCAGTTTACATCCTCAATCGTAGCTACACGAAGGCTGTGAACGAGATGACTCCACTGCAAGCCTTTTCTGGTAAGAAACCTTCAGCTGCACATTTCAGAGTTTTTGGATGTGACTATTTTGTGCATGTCCCTGATGCTACTAGGACCAAATGGGAACCGAAGAGCTGGAAGTGTATTTTCTTAGGGTACAGTGAAGAGGCGAAGGGTTACCATCTCTATAACCCTGTTACCAAGAAGGTAATTGTAAGTCGCGATGTGGTCTTCTCACAGTACTGCCACTGATAGCAGACCAAACTCCCCCAATGGTGCTTGGGAGGATTCAAGACAAAGAAGATGAAGAAGAGCCTACAGAACCACAATGGAAACGGCCATTCCCAAAGTGGGTAAAGCAGCTTTTGGATGGCAGAGAACCTCCAGCCATTGAGGAGGAACCATCCGAACCGTCGGTCCAAGAGATTAGAGGAGCAAAGAAGGATGCAAGAACACTTGGTCAACTATGCTTTGATGACAGAAGTGATCCGTGCTGATGAACCTAAATGTCTTGAAGAGGCACAGGGCGATGATAGGTGGATGGAGGCTATGCAGTCGGAGTATGGCTCCATAATAAAGAACAACACTTGGGACCTTGTGGATTGACCACTAAAACGCAAGATAATCAGAACCAAGTGGGTGTACAAGACCAAGTACAAGTCTGACGGCACGTTGGATAAGTTCAAGGCTCGGCTCGTGGCAAAAGGATTTGCACAGGTACATGGTTTTGATTATCAGGATACTTTTGATCCCACAGCTCGACTAACCATAATTCGCAATGTTTTGGCTTTAGCTGCCCAGGCAAGTTGTCCTGTGTCTCAGATGGATGTGAAATCCACCTTTTTGAATGGACATCTCAAGGAGGAGGTATACGTGGAACAACGACCAGGTTTTGAGATCCCCGGTTCAAAAGGTAAAGTTTACAAACTGAAGAAGGCACTTTATGGGCTGAAACAGGCCCCACGAGCGTGGTACCAGCGAATTGATGCCTACTTTCTGCAAAACGGGTTCAGAAGGAGTCCATCTGATGCAAATTTGTATATCGTCAGAGAAGGAGGCAGATGTATGATCGTGGTCCTTTATGTGGACAACCTTGTCATAATAGGGAACCATGAAGAGAAGATCTCGCAGACGAAGCATTTGCTAGGAAGAGAGTTTGAAATGACAGACCTCGGACTGATGCATTTCTGTTTGGGGATTCAAGTTTAGCAGGAGCCGAAACAGATCTTCATTTCATAGTTGAAGTATGCTGGAGAGACATTGAAGGTATTTGGCATGGCTGAGTGCAAGACAGTTGGTACCCCTATGGAGGTTGACGTGAACGAGGATTCATCGCCATTGGTGGATGAAGCGAAGTACAGAAGGCTTGTGGGCAGCTTGATTTACCTGTGCAACACACGGCCGGACATCAGTTTTGTGACTAGTGTACTAAGCAGGTTTTCCAATAAGCCCCAAGAAAATAAGAAATACTATCAAAAAGAGAATCTCTGTCTATGTAATGTACATTGTGTTTTGTTAATTTTATGTCTAGTTGTGTTATGCATTCATGTTGGCATGTTTACTTGGCCAGCAGTAAAGCATTTTATGAAACTCTAAAATCCTACGAAGCCATGTGGCACATTCTAAGCCGTTAGATCAATTGGCCTATTATTAGCTACTTACAATATTCTTAGCAGTTGGCCAAGCATTCTAGTTTCAGTATGAGATGTCCCAAAGCCAATCGGTACTAATGGCTCAAAATGTCCAACATGTCCTAGCTAGTCATATAAGATATGAAAGGAAGGTGTGTGGAATTTATCTGTGTTTGTATGTATGGTTTTATATGAGTTGAAGACCAAATTGTAATCAAACTAGTACAGCATCTTGCTGACCAATAAAGGCATAAATGGTCACCCCCTAGTCCCTTGTATGTAACTGATAGTCGCATATGATGAAAAGTATTCTTCTCTCATACATATCCCGTGTAAAGTTGAAAGTATATCTCATGCCAAACTGTTTGCATGCAATTGATTGCATCATGTTTTTTGTTTTCAAGGGTAACCAAAGGATTGTTAATTATAATTTCATCTATACTTACAACAAAGTACTTAAGACCCATGAGGAAGCATAAATTATCGAACAAACAGTCTCACTGAGTACATATTTGTAACGTGAAGGATGATAGAAACCATGCACACTCACGGTTCTATTCCATGGCTTGTATGCATACATTTACTTGAAAGCTACAAACAATGCACAAGAAACAAAAAATACAAGGGAATTAAAATTACTTTGAAAAATAGCAAACAAATGGATATGGGTTTTTTTCCCAAAAAACATAATTCACATACTAGGTATTTTTCTCTTCATAGAATCTTCTCAAGATCATGGTAATTAGAATGTTGATGATCCTGAGTCAATAAATTCAAATCACCATTTTCATGAAAATTGGATACTACATCAAGTGTAACTTACTAACAATGCAAAGTAAAAAAAAGTTTGATATAAATTTAGCATTGGCTATCCTACTTTGAGTTATAAAGCAAGGAATTAAGAGAACATCTTAACACTTTGTATGTAAATATTTTTTAAATGTTACTTCAAATAAATTACATAATGTGCACCATTTTTTGTTTTAGAAAAGTAAAGATGCTTTGTATACTACAAGCACATATCAAGGTGCATGAAAAGTTAGCATGTAACATAACAACTCAAGAAACTGTATTGGTATTCTAATATCTAATAATACATGGAGCTAAGTCTTGAAAGAGATTTAAAACATTGCTAGGATGCTGGTAAAGACAGACATCCATTTTGCTAGGAACACATAGGCAAACTATTACAATGTCTTAGCTTTGTTGCGGTTGTAACAACATGTCAAGTAGGATTCACACTCTTGAAGTAAACATAAAAGCCAAACTAGTAGTAAAGACATAGATAGTGATAGATGATGATGGTACTCTTTGATGGCAAAAATCGTTGCTTAAAGCCAAGTTGCCTTTAGTCAAATTTTGTTTTCTTTTTGTCACTTTCTATATCATCATCACTTTTTTTTTTGGTTTTTTTCTTCTAGTATAATCGTATCCAACAACGGAGTTCGAGGAAGTTATCTTGAACCATCCATATATCCTCGTTGTGTTAACTTGCTTGGTTTTCATTGGAGTAGGGTTCAATTGCCTTGTTTATTCCTAAGAATGATAGAAGCCATTCATGTCCAACGAAAACATTGATTATGCTTATGATTGCACTAATGGTGCCTGCCATGCTATCACTTTTGGTTTGACATTGCTTTCACATTTTTTCCTATAAAAAGCATTAATATCCATGGTTTTATTGATTTGTACTTTTGAATTACTGACTAAGCAAACGTGATAAAAATGTTTGCTTACAAGATTAAACTTGAAATCACCTTCAACCTACATAAAACCAATAAATTTATTAATTGAATTTAATAGCAATCGAAGGTACTTTTATATTTTATTACAGGTGCATGTATGATATTTTACCTTCTCTAATGTTTTGCTACTTGCATCGGCAACATCCTTCAATGGAACAAGAATACTATCTATATGTTTAAAATTGGATGGTCTTTTTAGTACTGTATGTACTCACATGTATATATTTTCAAATGCACAAGCAAAACCCTCTGATTATAACTCATTAAGCATCCATTTTATTTGGCTTCTATCTCAAAGAAGAACATAATCTAGCATTTGAACAAAGAGAAAAGGAGAAAATTAATTTTAGCATAAGATTGGTACTAGATATAGTCCCAATCTATGAACATGTTGAAGAAACAAAGCTAGTTACCAATTAATTCATTGTCTATGCCATCCATACCATCAGCAACCTGCATGTAGAACATAGTAGTTCTTTCAGTGTCATACCTACCATCATCTTCCAAGATGAGCACAACAATGTTACCTTCAGTTTCTTTACTTAATATTCATGTTAGTGATTATATATTGTGCTTGGGAAGAAATTAATGTCAAGCTCTTTTGACTACATGCTATATATTTTTGTGTAGTATGTAATTCAGATGGTCACATCAAAATCTCCTTTGTCGTATGCTATTTTTTTACTTTGAGATGATAAATTTTTTTATTCTTTATGTAATGGTTTTTTTGTATGTACTATTCATATTTTTCTATTAGCTCTTTGTCAAGTTGTAGAGCAACAATTATGAGTCCATCATCATCCAATAGATCGGTTTGAACATTCAAGTATGAATAGTTTTTGTTGAAGTCAAATGTTCCATAGAGGTTAAGTATCAGTCCTTCAAAGGTGACTCCTTGCATTTTTTCAAGAAAGTCTGCAATTTCAATTACTTTGAGTGTATCATTGTGAAGTTTCACACTTGCCATCCTACACAATTATTTAGTTATGTAAAGTTAAGAAAACATAAAATTAATATTTGAAACATTTTCATGCATAATAAGAAACGTTTTAAAATATAAGAGTACAAGTAAAGAGCACTATTATACATATGAAATTGCATATGATGTAAAAGCATTGTACTGCTTTAGTCGTAAATTATTGTAATCCTATAAAAAGCATCACTTAATTATATTCTAATAATTAGAGAATTGAGCTCACCATGTTCTTCCTACATCTACAAGCCTCTTTTTTTTTCCTAAAAATGTTGGAGTTATTTATGTGACTATACTCGATCAAAAACATTTTCCTTCATCAAGATGGTAAGTAGGAAACCCAAGGTATTTTGATAGCCAAGAATGTCCACCTTTAAACCATGAAGTATAGTGAATTTTAAGAGTTACACTTCTTTGTGACTTTTCTTTTTTTACATGGAACCGAGATTTAAAAGAAAACTTAGTAAATAAATAACAATATTTACTTTTGATACCATATTTTAGACTCTAAGATAATGTTAACCACTTTATTATTGGGAGCCTCATACACATTAGAATGGACAAATGAAGTACCATAATGACAACATAAAAGAGACATGCAATTTGAACGAAAGCAAGTTTGATTTGTAGTGTCCAAGTTCATATGAGCCATGTACACGTGCTGAAACTTTACCTTGACTCCTTTTTTTATATTCAAAAACCCAACAATGCGACCCTTCCAATGCTTCTCATTCTTTGCTTGGTCCTTCCTTGAAAACTTGAATGCACCTATTTTGCAGATGGTTTGCATTGTGACCAAGGACATTAGCTTAAACTCTTGAGCAATCCAAACAGCACTGTCACCCTTCAAAATGTGACCATACAAGATTGAATTGATAGCTTTGGTCTAGGGGAAGGGGAAGTGGAGTACTTCACCATTGTAGAAATAATGAGAGCATGCAAAGAGAGAGTGGTTGAGAGGAGGAAGAGGTTGAGAGGAAGGTAGTTTGTGGATGGGGATAGTTTGGGGAGACTCCTAGGAGGTGTTTGGGGGGGTGGGGACACTTTTCCAAAATTTTTAAATTTTTTAAAGGGAAAACATTTCACGAATTTTGAGGGCCCCCAAGAGAGGGGAGCAGGGGGGAAGACAAAAGTCAAGGGGGGGAGTCAATGCTCCAGGTAGTGGTTGGGGCAAGAGGGAGGCAAGTGGTAGCCTAGTGGGGACCAAGGTAGGTCTCTCCACCAATGAAAGGCTAATATGGAATCCCCCATTCTTTTAATGCCCAAGCCTTCTCATTGGCTAGTTTGCTAATCACAAATCTTGAGGGACTAATCCAAGATGCCCTTTTTGAGTCCAAAATTCCCCTAATGTGTGTGTGTGTGTGTGTGTGTTTTTTTTTTTTTCCTAACAAATTCTAACCTACTTCACTATGGACAAATTTCATTTTAGACAAAATGCTTAAGTAAACCAGTTGCAACCATGTGCTACCGCCCATTCACAAATCACAAGTGGGAGTAATCCCTTCCTATTTAACTCCTTCTGACAAATTTCTAAAATGGAAGTCAACTTAAATAATCCCAAATGGGAATCATCCATTAATAACAAGCTCCTTCTTACAAATTGCAAAGGTGAAAGTCAACTTAAAAATCCTTCTCATATTAATAGACTGCAAAAAATAAAAAAGGTAAGTCTCTACAAATATTTATTTGCTCTAGTATAATAGTTGGAGATAATCCGTCATAGAGTGAACCTCAAGTTGCCAATGGCATCTCTTCAATTTGTCAAATCATGCCAAAGATTTCATCATGCAAATCCAATGGAGAGGTATGCCGACTCACTTGGCACCATCACAACACAATGAAAGCTCAGGGGGGTCACTCATCTTATGTAACCCTATCACGTGAGTTCAACAAAAGGATATTTTTAATTTCTAAAATTTACAAAGTTTAACTTACATAAGGGAGTATTTAAAATGATTTTAGAAAAAAATTACAGATTTGTATAGAAGAAGGGTACATTTTATTAATGAAAAATATATGGATAAGGAATTTTATAAATAAGCCTTGAACGCACATGATATAGAGAGTTTATCCATAGTGACCCCCCCAAGAATGAAAGTTAGAACATCTCATTCATGTTGCAGAAGCTAAGCTTCAATGCCAGCACACAATTGTTATCCATGTCACCCTATCTAGATTAGCATTAATCAAATCTTGGCATCCTCGTATTTAAAGATAATTAAAGGTTGGCATAATTAATCAATGTTAATTTCAATTTCAAGAAAAGAAATGAAGTAATATTTGCATCAAAGCACTTGTTACCATACTCCAAAAATAGTAAGGGGGTCCTTAGGAAAAAAATTATGCCTCACCTTGACTTGTCCCACTTAAGAGACACAAATACCCATGGCAACTTAACCCATGGTAACAAAAACATTGTAACTTATTCATAGGCACTTACCCCATGGCAACTTAAGAACCATAACTATCCATGGCAAATTGTCTCGCTTAAGAAACATCCATGGGAAACATAAATATCTTTGGAAGTTCATCCCACTAAAGAAATAGCATCCCACTAAACAAATCAAAATACTTTCATTTTGCAGAAAACTCAAAGTGGAGAGAGGACATGTGAGTTCCAGGGCCATAAATTAAAAACTTACAATCCTTATCTGAATCTTGTCTCTAGACATTAACTAGGATTCATGGAATAAAATGTTTATGAGATATATGTCAAAGATGGTTATGACATACATGTCCATTTTACAAAACGGCTGAGACATATATGTCCAACATCCTTTTAAAAGTAATGCAATGAAATAAATTTCCTAATAATAAAATACATGTGGTAGAAGTGATCACCGTTTATATAAATAATGCAATCATGAAATAAAGGTTATAAGGCTCAAACTGTTACTTATGAAAAAGTGTTTGAAACCTTATCATAGTGGATCATTCTAGAACCTATTGAAAGACTTAACAATCACAAATCATCCGAATTATTCCTTCTTGATACATCACTTACTTAAGAGGGCCTTCATTCTCTTTTAATCCTGCAATACTTTCGATTGCATAGCCCTGCAATATCATTTAAAGTAATTCGGAGCTAAAGGGATACAAAAAACTAGGTACGTGTCAGCCCTGATGAAACCATCACCAAACATCCATCCATTTTGGTTTTTCTTGTTCATGTCTCTCTTTCTATTTGGAAGTAATCGTGTGAGACAAAGACCTTTGCAACCCTTGCACCAATTGCCAACAATTGCATCTCTCCGAATGATGTCTGGTGATATGGAAACTTCCACACAAAGTCACAAGGAAAGGATTCACTTGGAAATCTTCTCTCAAGTTCGACGCTTACTTGCTAATCTGTAAGTATAGTAACGCCATTCCCTGATCTTAGCAAGTAACTCAAGAACGATCCCAGCATCCACCAAAATCCCCGTAGAAAGGTTTTTAGCTCAAGCTACGTCGAAGCTTTTAGCGTGAAGAGAACCTATACACTTACTCATCTCCTCCCGCCGAGCCAAGCTTCTGATACCTTCAAATTGGAATTCTAAATTTATGAAGGCTATTTTCACCACCCATTAGTGCTAAAAAGTTAGCCCTCCATAGTATTGGCCCCCTTATCCTAGTGAATGTCTGGGTCGCTTGCTGCCTTACGTAGTGTGCTCTCAGATTTGCCTCGAATGTTGGAGTGCCTCGAGCAGTGAGTTCTATCCCTTCTCATCTTTCCATGTGCATTTTCCAAGGCAACATAGTTTGAGAGGGGGGGCAAACTTTGGATACCCTTTCAAAATTTTTCCTCCCCCTAATAAGACCTCCACTATGATCGTGGGGAATCTTCTGCGAAGGCCCTGTCATTACTTCTCTACATTTGTCACTACTAGACAACAATTCAGCATTTGCACAATGCCAATGAAGAGGTTGAGCTGCAAAGGAGCAATTGTATCCAACATCCGGAACACCTTAAGCCATGTCAAGCAGCCACGAACACGTGATGAAGTTTTCTTGAAAAGGTCTACCATGATGATGATGCTAAATTCAGATGCACCGGACCACCAAGAATTCAACATTACAAAAGCTTCAAAGCTTCTGGGTGTCCATAAGCGAAATTTCTACTTTGCAAAATCTCACTTGCTTGTCGAAGAACAAGGAATGTTGTTGCTATCGTTGTGCCGAAGACAAGAACGACAAGGTAGTAGCATTACAGAGGAGGTTCAAGATATCGTGGTTGCATTTTGGACTCAAGAAACACAAGTGTCCCCCGATAAGAAAGACGTCTGTCTCGCAAGAGGATAGGAAAAAAAAACTACATTAAGCACGCTGTCCATCTTCTCGAGGAACCTCAGGTGTGGTACAAATTTCACAGCTTTGTAGCTTTTAAGGGCTTATTGGGTAGAATGTCTAGTACACACAGTATGGCTTGGTACATTCAGTGTACATATCCCGAGAATAATATGGTGATAGATATGACATTGTATATTTTTATCTCATGTTCAAATGGGGTATTTATTTTAAATAAATTCCCATCATACTTTTCCATTTTGGAATACCTTGACATAGACAGTTTTTTCATAGACATAGAGATCATTGCTGTGAGGCTCCTATGCACTCAGTTGACACATCTTCATTGACTGATTTAGAACTGCTTTGAAAGTGTCTTGTTGCTTTGGGACTGCATTTGGACATCTTTTGTTTCTTGACTGCTTTGAAATGGTTTTTGAACTGCACTTGAACTGCTTTGAGAAACTGCTATGAGGTGCTTTTGAGCTGCGTTTGGACTGCTTTGGAATACTTTGGGACTACTTTGAGGTGCTTTTGAACTGCAATGTTGCATTGACATTAATTTTTGAACTGCTTTATTGCTTTGGGATTGCTTTTGAAATTCTTTAAAATGCTTTGCAACTGGTTTGAAATGTTGTTGAACTGCTTTGAACTCATTTTGAACTACTTTTGGTCTGCTTTTGGACTGCTTTGAGCTGCTTTGAACTGTTGTTGGTTTGCATTGCATTGAACTGCTTTTGTACTGCTTTGTACTGTGCTTTGGGACTGCTTTTGGACTGCTTTTGACTACTTTGAACGAAGCTCTTTGAGGTGCTTTGAAGTGCTTTCAACTGTTATGGAGCTGCTTAGAAGTCCTGTGAACTACTTGTGGACTAGTTTTGGACTGCTTGGAAGTACTTTAGGACTGCTTGTGGACTACTTTGAACTGCTTTTGGGCTGCTTAAAAGTCCTGTGAACTGCTTGTGGACTAGTTTTGGACTGCTTGGAAGTACTCTAGGACTGCTTATGGACTGCTTTGAACTGCTTTTGGACAACTTTCAACTGCTATGAACCGCTTAGAAGTGCTGTGTAACTACTGGTGGACTCGTTTTGGACTGCTTGGAACTACTTTAGGACTGCTTATGGACTGCTTTGAAGTGCTTATGGACTGAAGTGCTTTAGGTTCAAGCTGCTTTGAGCTGCTTCTTGATTTCTTTTGGACTGCTTTAGGACTGCTATTGAGCTGCTTTTTGGACTTATGGACTGCTTTAAAGTGCTTTTGCTTCAAGCTGCTTTGAGCTGCTTCTTAATTTCTTCTGCACTGCTTTAGGACTACTTCTGAGTTGCTTTTTATTGTTTTTTCATTGCTTCACTTCTGCATCTGAGAGCCCCGTGCTTTTGTACACTGGCATAGGTTGAGCTTTTCCAACAATTCAAGATCAAAATTCAGCAACACGGACAGGTACACATGTTGCTGCATTTATCACATACAGATGTCTTTTTTGAAGGATGCAGTCAACCAGCTAAGGACCCCAAATTTTGGTCTCATGTTGTAGCTGTGGCTGTAAGATGTGTGGAAACAGCGAAGGTGAGTCTAGCTGCAGAGCTTTGCAACATGCCCACACGAGTGTCGGTACTCTTTCGGATTCTTTGTCGTGCCCCAAACCTGCTGGAGCCACATTCCACCATCATCGGTGCCTTTTGGCTGAGTGCAAGCAATGTGGTGCACACAAAATGTCATGCTGCCCAAGAGAGATGAACTTCGATTCAAAAAAGGTCATGGTGAAGATCTTCGAGAATGTGGAATCAGTTACCAATGTGCAGGGAGAAAAGAAGCAAAGGAAAGACCTTATACACAAGGAGATGCATTGTTGTGACCTTATACATTTACTGACGACTCACCTCATAAAATTCATAAAGCATAATTACATTTATAGGTGGCAGGCTGAACAGTTCAAAGAGTGCGTGCTGCAGTTTCCTAAAGATGTGGTAGTGTCAGTGGTGGACTTTGCAGATGTGGTAGTGTCAGTGGTGGTGAACTACTCTTTCAAGGAGCAAAACGAGATTCAATCAATGGATTGGTACTCCAGCCAGGTTACCATTTTTGTGCACATAACATATGTTCATTGTGGAACTGAAGTGAAGAAGACATTTCACTTTGTTATTTCAGATGACAAGGTGCACAACACCCTCTTTGTCCAGCCTTGTTTCTTGTTACATCACAAGTGATTGACAGATCAAGGGTTGGAGCTTACCAGACATTGGGTATGGTTAGACGAAGCAGCCTCCCAATTCAAAGGTAGGAGACCTTTTTATTTCATTTCTAGATTTGAACAATTGGTAGGTTTGCAACTTCTTTGGATCTGGGCATGGCAAGGGGGAGCACGATGGAGCTGGGGCTGTTGTCAAGAGAGCATTGACACATGAACAACTAAAACAAAATGGAGTCACCTTAATGTGTGCCACAGATGTCGTAGATTTCTTGAGGACCAACTTGTCTCATGGCGCTCAAGCCACCTATGCATCTAAGGAACGGAATGTGGCACGAGTGTTTTGGGAGGTTAAGGAAGGGGATGTTGATAGATCTATACGGTGGGAATGCAAACCTATCCCAAAGACACAATTGATGCATTGTGTAAGAGCTGGACAAAGGGATGTTCATAGATCTATACGATGGGAATGCAAACCTATCCCGAAGACACAATCGATGCATTGTGTAAGAGGAGCTGCACAAGGGGCTAACAAGGCAATAGCAACGAGAATGTACTCATGGTATTGCAATGCTTGTCTCCAAGAGTCTTAGAGAAACTGCATTAATAAAAACCATGTATCAAACTAGGACTACCACATCATTGTTCCTCATGATGAGGAAGATTTGAGTAGTGATGAGGAGCTCATAGATGGGCCTATGTATGTAGGGCATCATGATGCACTTAGCAATGCTCTGTGCATAGGGGACAACTTCGCAGCGAATGCAGAGGTAGACAATGATGAGGGTGCAGACTTTTACATGTTGAAGTGTACTAAAGCCAAAGAGAGGATCCCTAAAAATATGAAGGATGGTTGGGGCAACGTAATCTTGACAGACTCCTATGCTGTGAAGGGTTTCTTTTATGGCCATGAAGGTGACCGTTGTTATAAGCTTCTGGATGATCAACCCGAGGTCTTATTATACTCCCATCTTGTAAGGTCAGTCAAGTTTCCAGTGGAACCCATTGAGGGAGAGAGCAACTTGTACTTGCTTTCCCTTGGAAGTCTATGAGGCTGTGTACAATAGTATGCCTTATGATCTTTAAACCGTGTTTTGATAAATTTATTTCCCTACATTGCTTTCATTTTCCAGGATTGTTTCTCTGTTTTGCCATATATTGGCCAAGGGTGCTCCTTAGTTTATGAATTTGCAAGGTACCTTAACATATGGTTTTAGGGGAGCCGTGCGTAAAATGTGGTTGTTGGAATTCCAAGTATGAAATCATGAGTGACATACATGCTTTGGAACACAATGAGAGAGTTAACTCTGCCACTGCTACCATGGAGGAGACAGAAGAAAATATAAAGTCACATAACAACAGAATAATTACATAACAGTCAAATATTTACAGAAGAGTAAAATAATTATAGAATAATTACATAATATTCAAATAATTGCAGAACAGTCACATACCACTATAAATAGATAACAGCCACATAATAGAATAATCACATTGCAGTCCCAAGAGTGTAGACTCTATTTTCAAGATAAGGTACAAGTACAAACTATAAATTGGAGATGAATCATGAATCATGAATGATCACTGATAATACATTGTTGTTTGCCAACTGGCATACATGATACAAGGTCTCAATAAATACACTTCATACATGATACCATTACATAATGTGTTAAAAAACATTGCCCTTGTTGCAAGCCACTACCCCTGTCGGGGTCTCACATACTATTTGTGGCTCCCTTCAGCTCTCATCCCCACTATTGGGGCTGGTAGCCATCCTGGATGAACAATTGTCATGCTGTCTGGATCCCCCCAAGCCCCAAAATGGTCTCCGGAAGCAAACAACAGCCACTGCCATAACCACGGCCCCACTCGTCTAGTCAAATACTTGTATGCATGGATTGATCCTGGCTTTGGAATAATGCAAAATGTCCCTACTTGGTTTCCAACACACTTATAATAGCTATCATCAAGAAGTATGGTGTTGGAGATGTCGTAGAAGGGGTATTTCTCCCAAAAATACCATAAGTGCTTGAAGAAAATCGGCTTTCCACCAAAAAAGGTGAAACTTGCCGTGTCACAAAAAGTATGGCCCATCCATCCTGATATAATATCCTCCAGACCAGGAAAGCATAAACTAAACCGCCATCGCAGATTGCGAATGTTCTGAGAACTCCATATGTACATGTCGAACCAACAAGTAGCTCAGCATCCTCTAGAACAAGAAATGTGATATCTCCATCGAGACCTACTTCAAAATCTCGAACTTGCCACATATATACATGCCATGGAGGCCATAATAACTCATGTACACGGTTGTGTCGATGAACCAGTAGACCATTCATATCTATCACGAGGGCACGGTGCTCGATATGCTTGCTTGTTGGGATGAAGTGAGGTGCAAGCGGCCCTGAGTGAAGTGAGGTGTAGGGAAGCAGTATGACTCTGTCATTGCTAGGGTGAACAACTCCTAGCTTGGCAGCATATCTCCTAAGCAGCCTTCTACCCCAACCTGGATATGGCCCACATGCTAGCCCACCTATCTTCGGTTGTTGTTATACCGGTAATTCTTACTCTATTTTTTTAGCTTCTACAAGAGCAGATACAACTTTTTGGCATCGTAGGCTTGGACACACGAGTGAGAAGGGGATACAGATTCTTCACTAAAGAAAGCTGTATCTAGGTAGTAGGTTGATTTGGATTTTTATGAGAACTGTGTTTATGAAAAACAAAAGAGAGTAAGATTTCTGAGAGTTGGGAAACAAAAGAAGAGAGAAAAGTTAAAGCTTGTGCATATAGATGTATGGGGTCCTGCTAATGTATCATCTCTTGGTGGTTCTCACTATATTATGTTCTTTTATTGACGATGCAACTAGAGAAACTTGGGTTTATTGCATTCAAAGGAAATATGATGTCTTTGAAACTTTAAAGAAATGGAAAGCTTTGGCTAAGAATGAGGTAGGAAAGAAGTTAAAGGCTCTTAGATCAGATAATGGACGTGAATACTGCAGTAAAGAATTTGATAGTTACTGTTCATACAATGGAATTCGTAGAGAGAAGACAACTCCAAGAACATCATAGAGAGAAGACAACTCCAAGAACATCACAAGAAAATCCTGTGTCAAAGATGATGAATAGAACAATCTTAGAGCATGCAAGGAGCATGAGACTACATGCAAGATTGTCCTTATAGCTTTGGGATGAAGTAGTGAATACAACTGTTTACTTGATAAATAGGTTGCCTTTAAGTTCCGTGGATGATGGGATTCCAGAAGAGGCATGGACAGGTAAAAAGGTTAACTATTCATTTCTGAAGGTTTTTGGTTATGAAGCGTTTGTCCATGTTGATAAGGAATAGAGAACAAAGCTTGAGGCAAAATCCAAGAAGTGCATCTTCATTGGATATGGAGGTAGTGAGTTTGGTTATCATCTATGGGATTATGAAAGTAACAAAATCATTAGGAGCAGAGATGTTGTATTCAATGAGATTGTTATGTGTAAAGATCACTTGCAGAAAAGGAAGAAAGAAAATGCAGACACAAAATACACAACTTTTGATGAAATCATAGGAGATGAAATTCCAAAGGTTGCAGAAAATGGGAATGTGTAACAGCAGCAGAGCAACAAGAACCTCCAGGTGCACGTAGAAAGACACAAGGGTAAGTAGACCACCTGAGCAATTTTCTCCTTCTTTCAATTATGTTTTGTTGACTGATTCTGGTGAACCAGAAACGTATGAAGAAGCAATGTAGGCAGATTCCAAAAAGGAGTGGGTGCAAGGCATGAAAGAGGAAATTGACTCTTTGTATACAAAACAAGACTTGGGATTTGGTTCACTTGCCTAAGGGAAAAGTATACTGCATTGCATAATAAATGGTTCACTTGTTGTAAAGGGGTTTGCATAAGAGAAATGTATAGACTTTGATGAAATATTCTCTCATGTTGTTAAAATGACTTCAATCAGAACTATTTTGAGCCTTGTGGCTGTAGAAGACTTGCATCTTGAACAATTAGATGTGAAGATAACTTTTCTTCATGGGGATTTAGAGGAAGAGATTTATATGCTGTAACCCCAGTCTCTCTCTCTCCTCTGCCTCTGTTATACAAATTTGACAAGCCTGTTGCCACTTTTAATGTGCCATCATCTTACTTCGACGAGCCAACTCACTTTCTGGTCTATTAATACACCCATTTAGTACTAGTCTTTGCCATAGCTACCCATGTAAACATTAGTACTCACGCTTCATCTTTGCTAGCCAACTTACTCCTAATCCAAGCCATCTCATAGTTGTGACCAAGGTTGTGATCAATCTTTGTGATGCTTGTATGTGTGCGCTCAAAGCTCTTCAACTTGTGCAACCTCTACAATCAGACGGCACATCAACACCCTCCTTCATTCTCACTTGCCTTTTCCCAACACAGCCCGCCTTGCCTCACTCTTTGAAATCCTATCAAAAACAGAGGATCAACACACGGCGCATCTTAGAACCCAACATGTAAATCATCCCTAGAATTCAGCGACATGAGGTACAATCAGAGGATATTGGACCAAACAATCCGGCCAAGGATTTTGCCTTGAGCATTCCGACCTCCGCAACGCTTTACACACTGCGCTGAAGCATTTAAAACCACTGCCCAATCCCACTTGCCACACCTTTGTCTCCTCTTTTGATCCGTTGCATCGCCTATAGATACGATAATTCATACCAAACTGAGGTGGAAGACGTGTTGCCAAACCTGTGTAGCGTCATTATCGATGGTTCCGTGTCCTCTTTAGACAAGCTTAAGTTCTTCTCCAGCTCCTTGATGATAGCTTTTACTCCGGCATGTATGCAATAGTGCTGGAAGGCAAGCTTGAAGTCACGCACGTAAGGCTGTACCTGTGCGTGCAAGATCTTCCAAGCTACTAAGTTGAGCACGTACCTAAGCATTTCTGAGACCAGTAACATATAAGATTTACGGCATATGATGTTCTTTGTCAATACGGCACCTGCAACCTTCATCAAATCTTTGGATAGGGCCACCCCAATAATGCCGACCTCGTCTTCACCGAATGATATAGCCAAAAGATCTTCGTTGATCTCTCATTTTGCCTCTACTTCTAGGATGTGGTCGATACAGTAATTTTGTTCTCCTCTTGCGGCTAAGAAGCTTTCTATGGCAGACCCAAATTGCGCTAGCTCTTTCAACAGACGATCACTTCTTTAACATTGAGAAGCGGTGGAACTATGAAGTCAAACACGATGAGATTCTCACTTGTGGTCGTCTAGGAAAGAATTGCAATCGTTTGTCCACAATCTGTTGATGTTGATCGCTGGACATCACCCAAGTTTCAATCCGATCGAGAAAAGCTCATTCAGAGCATCTCCTTCCCATAGTCACCGACTCACCATTGAACAACGCTAACTTCCTTCGCTCCCAATTGTTGCAAAACTTTCTGTCAAGATCTCAATTAGTGAAAATATTAATTAACGCACTTGATTAATTATATTGGACAAGCATTTGGCTTACGGGATATAAGGTTCATGCATAATAAAATACGAGGGAAAGTAAGCCTAAAAGGTCAAGCAAGCATAGCATTGAACACAAAAGTCAATAAATAAATATATTTCTATATACATCCATATATAAATGAAAATATATATAAGGTGAAAGAGAGAGAGAGAGAGAGAGAGAGAGAGAGAGAGAGAGAAAGTCAAAGAGAAGAAAAAGAACTAAGGAAGTTCAGCGAAGTAGAGCGAGGCACCAAGTCATCAATGGGATCGAAATGAATGGCCAACATAAGGAAAGACAAAAGCCAACTGCTAAGAAGGGGTTAAGAAAGGAGACGGGTCCAATGCGGCACGTAAGTGTAAGAGGTGGGCTACTAAGAGGAAGCATCAACCGAGAGCAAGAACTTGAAGAGTAGGAAGGGAAGTTCTAGTACCCAATGAGCCATAAAGGGAAGAAGCGAACAAACAACGGCCTAGTTGGCAACTTGAGCTAGGCAGAGAACCAAAGGGTACTGAAAATCTCTACGTAGCCGAAACTAAGAGAAGCCATGAAGGGCAAAAGAGTCACAAAACCAAGTGACTAGGGGAGGGATAACTGCAAGAGAACATAATAGGGTAAAGGGTGACATGCCAAAGAGGAAGCGAGAAGACTAGTGACCACATAGTCACCTTAGAGCCACCAAGCCAATTAGTACACCATGCAGTGAAGGAAAAAGACAACGTTGGAGGATGGAGAACATGCATTAAGTCATTAAGGGCTGCTACACCAAAGGTGATAGATGGCTAAGAGCTATGAAGGCTCAAGATGGAGGCAACGTCGAAAAAATCAATGTGGCAAAAGAGCCAGTGCCATGGGCATACTAAAAGGGAAAAGTCAACAGAGACACCAGCTAAAAGGGAGGGGCTTAACAAAAACACCAATCATATAAGTGCCAACTGAGCCACTTTGAGTCTCCGGAGACTACAAACAAGTAAAGTGAGAGGTAGAGGCGTGAAGGAAGGCATATAGCCACGGAAGGGATGGGGGTATGCAAAAGGAACCTGGGAAAGAAGAGAAGCCATCAAGCTAGCTCAAATGTAGTTGAATGGCAACACATTTTACGAAGGCGATGAAGAAAATGGTTAAAGTGATCCTTTAAATAAAACTCGACGAGTTCATAACGAACGCACCACAAGTAGTTGAACCAGGAGATCCGCGACTGCAATCATGGTGGGAAATAGTTCAAGGGGGACACAGGGGGGGGGGGGGGGAGGTTTATAAGTCATGCATAAGAGGGGGGAGGGGGTCAGATGGGGTTAGGCTATGAGTGAGTTACATGTAACTAAAGGAGGGGTTTCGTAAGTATGTGTGTGTTTGTGTGTTGAGGGAAGGGTTATCAGAGGTTGTGAGTGTGTGTGTGTGTGTGCGCGTACGTGCGTGCGTGCGTGTGTGTGTTGTTTGTGTGTGTGTGCATGTGTCATGTGCATGTGCATGCACATGTATGTGTGCGTGTGCAATGCGTGCGTGCATGTGTGCACACGCGCACGCACACGTGCGCACATGTGTGTGTGTGGCCCACGCCCATCCCAGTGTGAGACATTAAACTAAGAGCATCCAAGGCATACCCCCACACTGAAGAAGACAAAATGCAAGAGAGAAACACATGCCTAAAACTGATTGCAAAAGACACAAATGTTGGAGAGACTCATGTGTAAACTCTGCTATATACATTGTATCCAATACAAGTGACATGGGCACCAATTGGGCCCTATATACATGGGGTCCCACTAGTCAGCCTATTTATACCTTGTAGAGTGGCCCACAACCAGGGGCCTGGTTGACCCCACAACCAGGGGCCTGGTTGACCAATACGACCCACCAAAGGCTGGTCAACTAGTCAACACTGGCTAGCTAAGGCAAGCTAAGAGCCATGTCAGTCTATGCAAGGGGGAAACAATAGGAGAAAAGAACTAGGACAAAAAAATAGGGGACACAAGTACACCTAGACGGATGAGCAGGCACACCCACAATGAAGGACCTCACTGCCAAGAGATGACTACTAACACCTCCTCTCAGCTCCCGGATGGTCAACCAATCCCAATGAGCTGGAGTGCTAACAAAGCATCTACTGAGGGAGAGGCATCGTGAAGAGGTCCACCTCATTGTCCTTTGTCGAACAAAAGGCTTGCAAGATATCAGCATCCATGATCTCCTCTCAAATGAAATGATACTGCATATCAATGTGCTTGGTCTAGGCATGAAAGACCAAGTTCCAAGCAATCATGATACAACTCTGATAGTCACACTGGATGACTGTGGGCTCCTCCTATGGAAACCTGGTCTTGCAAAGTAACCTCCTCAGCCATACCACCTCACAAACAGCACACAAGCAGCGTAGTACTCTACCTCAAAAGAAGGTAATGCAATTGTGGGCTGCTTCTTGCTGCTTCACAAGATAGCTCTCGAGTCGAGGGTAAAGCCATATCTAGAAGTGGATCTCCTCCCCAATCTGAGGACTCACTCTAACATCAGAGTCTGACTCTATGCTTTGATGCCCCTCTAGTGCCATAGAGAGTCCAAGATCCTTTGTAAGAATCTTTGCAGATATCACAAGATCTACAATCATGCATCCCAATCAGTCTTCAAAGATGTATGCATGAATGAGCTCAGTAGCCCCACAGAAAAACTCAAGTCCAATCTAGTGATCAATGAGCCCACTAGTTTCTGGTACAAGGAGGCATCAACTTGCTCACAAGGATCATGAGTAGTAAGTTTAGTGTTCGGGTCCATCGAAGAGGAAATCGGTTTGTAGGACTCCATCCCAAAGTCTTTCATGGACATACCACTACTGGGAACCTCTGGGTCTTTCAAATCTCCAATCCTAGGAAGAAATGAAGTCAGCCCAAAATTTGTCATCTCCAACTCCTTTGACAAGGCACTCTTCATCATGGCTATGTGCTCCACATGACTGCCAGTCAAGACAAGATCATCCACGTAAAGGATAATCAAAGTGACCAAACTCCGCTCTCAAAAAAGATAAAGATCTAGGCCTATGACTGATCTCTGGAATCCCTCCTGAAAGATGGCATCAATCTTCTGGTTCCAAGCCTTGGGAGCCTACTTAAGATCATAGAAGGCCTTCCACAATCTATACACCATGCCTTTTGACCCCGACCCCACAAATCCATGGAAGCTTCTGAACATGAACTTCCTCCGATAGGTCACCATTCAAGAATGAAGATTTCATATCCATTTGATACAGTAGCCATTGTTGATGAGAGGCAAGGGCTAGCACTGTTTGAATCATGGCCATCTGTGTTGTCGGGGTGAAAGTGTCCTCATAGTCAATGCCTGGCCGTTGAGCAAGCCCTTAGCCACAAGTCTGGCCACTTGTCAATAGAGCCCGACGTATACTTGGTCTTATAGACCCACTTGACACAAATAAATGGCCTTTTCAACGGCCTTAGAACCAACTCCCACGTCCCATTCCTTTCAATGGCATCCAGTCCCACCTACATAGCTTTCTGCCAAGTCGCTTGGGAAAGTGCTTCTTTAATAGAGGTAGGCTCCTGTCCCAAATGATATGAGACATCAACACTTGTAGCTGCTCCTCTAGTTGATCTTTGTCACAAATTCGGTGTGGTCTTCAAGGTCCACCCTCCGTGGTCCACTCCACAGGATACTCCACTACTTTAGAATCACGAAGCGTATCTAGTAACCACTTTGGTACCTGAACAAACCGTTGAGCCGCCTTCTGCTGTGTTGGCTCACCTCCATCCTCTAACTCCACTAGCCCAACCTCTACCACTATTTGAGGCTCATTGGCAAGAACAATAGCCCCAGACTCCCCCTCTGAATCATCAGGCTCTCTGAGAAGTGGCTTCTCTACGCTGGATGTCGGAACATGTTCATCAAAGACCACATCCCTGCTGACCACAACCTCCTCCTCTTTTGGGTCATATAACTTGTAACCTTTTGAAAGAGAGTTACATCCCACGAACCCCAGCTTCTGGGCTTGCCCCCAGCTTCTGGGACAAGCTTCCCCCTCTGCTTCTTCGTAATATGTAAATAGTGCACGTAACAACAGAAAAGATGTGTCGTGTTTGAGGCCTGACCCTACTGACCTTGTTCTTGTCTGCTCAAGGGCCCCGTTTCTCATCATCTTCATCATGGGGTAACAGACCATAGCCTGTGAGGTCTCAGCATCCCTTGATCAGTAGAAGCTACAACCAGCCCGAGTTGCAACTTCCAGCCCCATCGACCCCCCACTAAACTCGACCTTTTACACACCCAAACTCGATTCTGATCCGAAGTGCGAATCGGACGACGCAATTCGCATCGGATCTCCATAATATGCTTCCACTTCCTTGATGAGGTATACCCTACGTCAACCCACAGCATAGATGGCGAGGAGGGAATTGCGTAAACGCACAGCTGGTGCCGCACATATGACGGCTTAAAGACAAAGCTACAGTATATTCTAGATTACTTCTGCTTCCACGACCAGATGCCACGGATGCGGGAGGACTGTGACCCCCTTGCGTCTTGACAAAAGTGTGGATGCTTTCTGTGTCGCCATCTTTTTTTCTTTCGGAATACAACTGTTTTCTCCACGAAAATAGTTTCGAGATCGACTCCACGACAAACGACGATTCAGTTCATCTGCAAGAACGATTTAAAGAAACTCCGATTATGTGCTTCATTGCGTCGCTACAAAATAGCACGTAAGCAAATCTACGTTACCAGATGCATACAGGAGACAAGCCCATGTGGCCTCACATCTCTTCCAAAGCTGCTTCTCCATACACCCTACCTACACATACGCTTCTAGATCTCTACACGATCTCTATCTTGGTTCTCCGTGGTGCTTGCTTCCACACGAGTGCAGCCAAAGGACATCTTCTACTTACTCTCCTCTTTGTCCGTTAATCCAACACCCTACAATGCCACTTGGTAACCACCAAATATCAAGAGTCTCTCTCTCTATACACACACACACACACACACACACACACACACACAAAACACACATACACACATACCCACACCCACACCCACCCCCCCCCACACACACACACACACACATATATCTATATCTTTATATCTATATATATACATGCACAAATCAGGTATATTATGATATACATGCATACACATATTTCACATATGTATTCATGTACACACACATGCATGTGCGTGTGTGTATACATGCAAGCATGCATGTGCACACACAATGTGATGAGGTTATAATTGGATAAAACATTTCGTTCATCAATCTTACCCTTTATCCCTTAAGGTTTAATATTCAAAACCGTAAATACCCCTAAGGTCGATTTAAATATCCTTACTTTAGATGCATTTATAGCTTAATTGTTCATAAAGTTGATTTTGTTTTTTTAAGATTCTAATAAAAATCCATTCTATGAGTATAAGATTGTCCAATTAAAGGTATAATCTACCCATTAGAAACCCCCTCTCATGAATCTCGGGGCGATTGTCTAAAAGCCTAGAAAACACGTGCGAGCAAGCACACATTTGAAATACCCCTAAATTGAAAATTTTAAAACTTTTTGATATAATTGTTTGCCCCTTTTCCGTACAAATATGCTGTATTTTGGAATTTAAAAGACCTCTCCATACATGTACATACCATAAGTATTTTGTATGAGACCCCTCTTATCCATAAATGGCATGTAAGTCCCTAAAATTTAAAAATCCCCTTCCTTTAATAAACCTATTACCTTTCATTTTGTACTGAGTGACTACCAGTCCTCGGGTTATGAATGTACATTTAATTTAACATATCACTTAGTAACCTTGCCCACCCAAGCTTCCACTATGAATTATCCTAATGGTTTTTAGTCTATGATGGCTCTGTAGGACCTTACCTTTGCACCTTAGCATATGGATTGGATGTTCTCTTATGTGGGTCCCTCTCGAATCACATTCAAAATTTCCAATCATAATAGTTTTATTCTTCTAATAACAACTAAATTAAGGACCGGTTAAGGAACCTCATGGGCAGTACTTCATCAACACAGCTTCACCCCTTTTGGTACAGCTTGGATGCCCCATTCCTTCAGCTATCACCAGACGAGATCAATTGTATCATATGGTTAGATCTACTCCAGCTCCACACATCACGAGCTGGGAGGGCGAGACCAGGAGTTCCCCACCTAGACCCAGTTTTATGATGACCACTTCCTACAAGTGTGGAGGATAGGATGATCATTAGACCACAATTTCTGGAGGATAGACGGGTCTCACATGCATTGAGGATTGCCATCGTGCAGATGCGGGTTTCTTCGCATCAACGAGGATTGAGGTAGGGAGAGCCGCGAGCACACCCAGAGAGCAACGGATCTGCAAGCTATGCACACTGGCAGAGTGACAGATACGAGATATCCTCGCATCTCACTGGAGAGCCACCACGGCACCTGGATATGTATTTGGAGCTTTTGCTTTAAGTGTTTGAGCTCAGCTTAGTTTTTGAGATTATTAGCCTAGCACTTGGTACTCAACAAGGGCCTTAGTGGGCCCTTTGCCTTAGCCCACAATGGCTTGTATGAGTCTCGTTTTGGATTATACTTTGTCTCATAGACGTTTATACAACTTTCTTTCTGTCTTTCTCTCTCTCTCTCTCCACCTGCTGCTGCCTATGTGAGCTACTGACCTTCCTTGGAGATGATGCAGAGCTTGCCCATCCTTCAAACACTCTAGTATCAGTGGTTCATGCTACAGCAGCTAGATCTTTCCCCATAACCCAATCTACAACATGTCCTCTAGCAGGGATGTTGCCCCAAAACCCATGGTATGATGATGCGTGCCAAGAGGCAAGGTCCCATCTCATATGTGTTCAGGACATGTGTTCAGGACCTAGGACACCTTACGATGATTAAAGTGCAGCAGATGTCACGTCATTTGACACGGCATAAGAGACTGGCTTTCCTCTCACACAAGATGGATGAGGTGATTAGCTCTTTTCAAGGAGAGGACCCCACCATTGGATGGGGTCTTCTCTCTGAGGATAAGCCATGCATCCCCATCATAGATCCGAGAGTATGGCACACACATGCGACCTCATTCTAAGACATCCCAATCTAGGTACCACCTAACGTGTCTTCACTACCCAGGCCCACCACATCCATTCTGTTCACTGCAGAGAACGTGCGAGTTGCATTGTGTTGGCTCCACAACCGGAAGGCCCAGGACCATGAGGAGTTGCGAACTGAGTCCTTTGCGCATGGGCATGAGGTCTTGATCTTGGCACAGATGTTCAATCATGCGATTTGCCATGACTTCCCCCCTGCTTGGAGTACGACCACCATTGTGCTGATACATAAAGCAAGAGATCCTATAGACATGGGGAATTATCGCACCCTCATGATTGGCCAAGATCTATGGGTCTGTACTAAAGAGAGCGAGCTCAGCTCCTACACAGAGGCACATGGACAGAGGACCTCAAGCCACATTGGTTTTGCAGACAACACTCCACTCTTAATCATATCTTCACCCTACGGGCCATCATCAAGGAGGCGAGATCAAGATCCCAAAAAGTCTATGCTTGCTTTGTAGACTTTTGGAAGGCCTTTGACACAGTCCCACAAGTGCACATGATTAGGAGCCTTTAGGAGATGCAAATTCCAAAGGACATGATTCGGGGGTGGTAAGCTTGTATGAGTCTATCAAAGGGAGGGTACGTGCCCCTAGAGGCTGTTAGACTGGATTGAGAGCCCGATCATGGTGATTCAAGGATGCCCCCTCTCACCGACACCCTTTGGGCTCTACATTGATGAGATCACGACTTTCATTGATCGCTTAGGAGGGGAGGGATCCTTGCTTGCTGATTTGATGATACAAATACTATTGTATGCAGATGACATAGTCCTCATCTCCTCCTTAGCGATAGGACTATAGAGACATTTATAGGCCCTAGAGATGTTTTGCAGGGAGAGAGATCTTACAATCAACCTTGGCAAGACCAAAGTTATGTTCTTCAACACCTCACGTGCAATACTCCATTGACACAGCTTCACCTATTATTTTACATGGTATCTAGGAATATGGTGGCATGACTTAGAGGGTTCCGATCAACTAGAGACCTAAGTTCAACAAGAACTTGTCAATGACTTAGCATCATCCTCTTAGGGATGGATTAAAATGTTATGGAATGCTGTAGGGAAATCGGTCAAGAGTTACTTATGAAACTTCTAGAAGTTTGAGGAATTTGGAAAGAAGTTAAGTTTCATTTTGTTATGAAATATATGTTTACTAGATCTAATTGAAGATAGAATGACACACTTGCAATGAAGTAGCCATCACAATGATCACCTTCATCTTCATATTATAATATTTTAGAAAAATTTCCCCTAAATTGGTTTGAGTTCAACGCCTTATGATCAAATCAAAATTTGAAGCTAGGTATGAGCCCTAGGTTAAACTGATCTACAAAACATTAAAAATAAAAGTGAAGAAAAAGGCTCACAACGAGATACCCATTCAAAAATGCAAGATCCCCTTTGAATACGATGCATTGCCATGCCTTGGCACCTCTTCAATACCCATCATATGTGGATCATTTTCCTCTATAAGATGGCTATTTCTTCCCAAACTCCTTTTAAGTCCCAATCTCTTTAAGTCTCCAAAAGGGTCTAATAACATACAACCCTATGCAATTTTCCTCACGACTAAATCAATTAGCCCTTGTGAATGGAAAATGACACAAAAATTGCCAAGACATGCCCCTAAGCTAGCATATATATGTCTCAAACAAAACCATCTCATTGCAAAATTTACAAGTGATCATGAGCACGCCTCCATCTATAATCCACTTTTAATTACTAACACAATAGTGTCTCACATTGTGACACACATAAGAGTGCGTTTCTACACCTCTTTTTTAGCCATCACTCCATACAAAACCACTCATATGGCATGTGTGGGCCTGCATGCGCACACACCTACACACACAATAATGTACCTTGAGTTCATTTAAAGGATCTAGGCAAGCCTCCCTATTCTAGCCATCGCCTCATAGAAAATGCTCCTCCATATCTAATTTTTTACCCCCCGTATACCTCATATCCAAATGGCACCTTTTTGCGTGGAACTGCTATGACTGTGTCCATGGCTAATAATTGCAACACCGTTTGCAAGAGCAAGCAAGGATGAGCAGCTCTAGGAGGCTCCAAAGCTTGAGTTCTCCCATCATGTGGAGGAACTGCATCCACTAGGACTTTCTCTTGCAACTCCCTAACACTTACCGCCCTCATTCAAGCGTCAGTTTCTGCCTTGCTCTCTCACTTCCTATTTTGGCCCTCCCCTTTTTGCACCTTTCTTGTTGCACAGCTCGCTTTAGCAGTAGCTAGTGTTGGTCTTTTTTCCTCTGCTCTCCCTTTGTACCTCCTCTTTCTTCGCACCTCAAAGTTTCAAAATAGTGATGAAGTCCCCTTGAGTCAGTATTTATGGCTCCAAGAAGTTTATGTATGGTTCTGTCTTCCATGGCACTGGCCTGCGAATTGTCTCCCTTCGCATGGAAAGAAACATTGTGAATTCTTCAGCTACACCCCCACAAGAGGGATTGGGTCATTGCCCTCTGCATGGCCATACATTTCTTCGATGCCATCATTAGATAGGTCCATGAAAAATTGCATCCTTTCCTCCACGAACTCTTGAGTCGACGACTGGTTGAGATGCAGTATGGCTACAATAGCTTCATTGTAGCATCAACATCATCCCCCACTATGGAAATGTGTTCCAATGGCCCATAGGACTTGTTCAAGGCTGTGGGATCATATGGGAAAATACCTGTTGCTCAAAAACCACCCTTTATCTTCTTCTTTGTACAAGCCATCCAAAGGCTTCTTGACACAATGCTAGCCACAACTCGGTCCTACAAACCTCCTTTCCTTTGTTCTTGTAGATCCACACTTATCTTTGAGCCTTAAAATGTGTCTTGAAAGGCTTGTGCACAACCACATCCAATGGTTGGAGCTTATGGCTTGTGTGATATGGTAGAGTCACCATGTCCAAACCCATTTTTTGGAACCTAGGTGACTGCATCAAGGGAGATGTGTGACTTGCACCCATCCAAGATAAGTAAATATTGATTAGTAGGGTTGAAGTTCCCCACCACATAATTTTGGAATGCTTCAACCAAAGATGGAAAAGTTGAGCAATCATCCAGGCCTTCGGCTAGATTGCTATGCAACTATTTACTTCGTATTCTCTTAAATAATTCCTTACCTTGGAGTTCCCCTTGAAAATATGCAAATTCGGGATGGCTTCACCTGCTGCATTCACACAACACATAACTCTCATCCATTCATGAGCTTTGGGAATCAACCCTTTCACTTCCTTGCTCCCTTTTCTTACCAAGACCCGCATAACTCCTGCCCTCCTTGCCTGGCAACCACTCTCATCACAATTCCAAAGCCTTTCAGGACTATAATTATGTTGTCATACAAGAGCCGTAGCTTCTTGAAAAACTTGTCCACTAGTCCCATATTCAAGTTCATAGCTCGATCCCTTTCGAGCCCCTGGGCCACTCTTAGCACAAGGTTAGGGTTGTGACATTGGAAGCCTCTCCACCAGCCCCTCCCAGGAATGCCCACCACAAAAGGGGTGTCCCTCATCTTACTAATTTCCATGTTAATTGCATAGCCGTGCGAGATCCTAATTGTATTAAAAATGCTTCTGTGCTTGCTTTTCAAGGAGGGGAGAAGGAGAGACCAGAAGAGAACAATGAGAGAGAGAGACAGAGAGAGAGAGAGAGAGAGAGAGAGAGGGAGGGAGGGAGGGAGCACAAAGTAGCTTTTGTACAAAAGAAAGCGATATGGAGGGTTGGGAAATTTCCAACCCTCCAAATCACTTTCTTTTGTACACTCTATGATGTGCGTCGAAGATAGTAGAGAGAGAGAGAGAGAGAGAGAGAGAGAGAGAGAGAGTACAGAGATACAGAGAGTGAAGACAACTGGGAGTGAGAGAGTAGTGAGTTGAGAGAGAGAGAGAGAGAGAGAGAGAGAGAGAGAGTAGTCTATATAAGAAATTTTATTATAGGTATAGTAGTACTTCAAAGTAGGAGCGATTAACTCAGAGTAGGGCCAATTGGCATGGAAGAGTATTTTTCCCAAATCCCACCTATTCGTTTTCCTACACTGTGTCCCGTCATGCCTTTTAACACAGAGAGAGAGAGAGAGAGAGAGAGGACTTATTTTTTGTGTTCTTCAATGTGCATTTTAGCATCAATTACAATGGCAAGGACGAAGGCTACTACTGCCAAGAAGACGGACAAGGATCCAACTACTCAGGAATCCAAATCCATGACCATATCCAAGAGCACCAAATCCAGCTCCTTAGGCACTTCCAATACAGCTTGCTATGGAAGGAAGTGTGGGACGAAGAGCTTATGATGAGGAGGATCATAGCCTCATCATCACTGATATGCATGTCTAGATTAGTTGTGAGTTGCTTAAGAAGGCCTTTAGGCTGAAGTAGTGCATCAACCCTACCAAGTTCGCGGATGCTAAAAGGTGTGATGCCTATTTCGAGGACAATATCTATTCTTCCTTGTAGGGCTACCTAATTAGCAAGGCACTTTGATGAAAGCCTAAAGACGATCTGCTAATTTCTATCCAAGTTCATTGGGTTGAAAAAGAGCATTGGATATGTTCCAAGGTAGTATGTGGCTTGGGTGGTCTCTGTAGTAGAGAATCGGCTTCTAGTAGACTGGTTCAACATTTTTCAGAAGGCATTTGAGACTCAGCTATATGCAGTCAGTTGAGGCCAGTCACACTACAAGATCGACCCACATTTGTGCATGTTGTAACACCATCTAGTGTCAAGACAGGTTTGCTAGCCAAACTCATTACCTCTACCAAGTGGAGCAAGACCATCCAAGTCCAAGAATGATGAACAAGATGAGCCAGACAGCAAGGACAAGCAAGGGACAAGCACCTAGGAGGACAAAGAGCAAGGCAACGATGATGAAGAGGTTTGCCAGCCAAACTCATTACCTCTACCAAGTGGAGCAAGACCATCCAAGTCCAAGAATGATGAACAAGATGAGCCAGACAGCAAGGACAAGCAAGGGACAAGCACCTAGGAGGACAAAGAGCAAGGCAACAATGATGAAGAGCAAGCTCAAGGTCTAAAGATTGACTAGAGTGCTGAGTAGGAGGCACAAGAGAAGGCCCGTTGCCCAAGGAGCAGCACGCATAAGATGAGAAATCCGAGCGGAAGAAGGAGCAAGCCAAGGATTAGGACAAAGTGTCGGAGGGGAACAACACTAAAGGCACCTCCGAGCAATAAAAGATAGCTCGGGCGGGAACAGTGTCAAGGGCACATTCGAGGACCCAAAATATGACAATCCGGAGGGGAACGATCAGGAAGGCATCTTTGAGGATGTAGAGAAGGAAGCTGCCAAGGGAGTAGAGGGTAGTGGGATCCCCAAGCAGTGGGAAGGGGAAGCTATGACCAGGGAGCAGAGGGAAGCCAAGATAGATCAGGGTGGTGTTGAGCCCTCACAAAAGACCGAGCAATAGAAGGGTGGTTTTGTATTAGCCACCATTACTCTACCTCCATCTCCCTCGCCTCTACAGAGCCTACTTGACTCCAGAACCATTCCTCTTAGATCCCCTCCTCAAAGAGGACAATCATCAAGATAGGGTTGCCACTAAGAGTCAGTGGCAGGTATTAAGGGTTCTAGAACATGGTGCATGCGGCGCAGGCATTGGATTTCTTGGCTAGCCATTGGATTCCTCCCCAGGTACTCAAGCATAACTTAGTTCTTCAACCGCAATAGAAGAAGGAGATGTCAAGGTCTTTTTAGGAACAAATGACAAATCTACGATGGGCCAAAGTAGATCTATCTGTGGAATGCAAGTCAGTCCAGGAGCATCTGGACAAGGAAGAAAATCGATCTACAAAGAGATGCTGCACTACTCGTAACTGAACAGCACGCCCACACCAAGTTAAAGACAGATTATGGCAACCTACAGTGCGAGGTGAAAAGGTTAAGGGCACTCTCGACCAAGGCCAATGGTACGAGAGAGAGAGAGAGAGGGTAGGCTAGGGAGAGAGATAATGATACTCAAAGAGAGACATAATGAAATGGAAATGAAATAACAAAAGAAATGAACAAAATGAGAGTACTCACATGTAGATCAAAGAGCTTGTAGGCTTGATACTTGATTGATTTGACACTAGATAAGTACAGCACTTATATAGAGCACACACACACATATGAACACCAATGCATATGGGATAACTCCCAATGTGACACTAGTATCCATAGGACACACTAGACTAGAACTCACTAGAACACACCAAACTGACTCATTTTGACTCCATTTCCTAACACCCCCCCATGGAGGAAAGGTGAGATACTATTGGAATGGAGCCAAGGATAGAACATGGCAATGACGGTATCTACTACTCTGCACAATGTCTGAAGTAGGCATGGCTCTCATGCTAACTCAAAGGTTGACGTCTGAGCATAGTTCAGAGGTTGGACTGAGCACTCCCATGTTTTTATGTCCCAAACATGACTCAGAGGCTCATGTCTCAGCATGGATGCATGACCAACTCAGCGGTCTAGGAAACCAATGCACCAACATCTTGGAACTCATATGCCATGCCTAATAACTAGACCCTATCAATGCCAATACATGGCTCTCATAGTACATCCCCCTCTTGACTCCTGGGACTAACTAGGAACTTGGAGCCACACACCATAAATATAAAAGAAATACATCATTTTAGGAGGACCATCCAAGGCAGACGACCTTTATTGACTCCAATCATAGAAAATAAAAATATATTTCATTTATTTTATGCATAGCAAGGGCAGAAAACTCGTAAATGACCCCAATTAGCTATTGCAATAAGAGTGCACATCCCGATCCGAAGAAGTATGTCAATGAAGAATATGGCAAGAATGCCTCGAATGATATGTCAGTTGGCCATGAGAGCAGCTACAAGGAGGAATCACATGATGAGACTCAAAATATCATGATGTGAGTCACCAAGATCGGAGTAGAGACTCAAATTTGAGCAATTACATGTGAGAGGCTTCAATTATGCCAAAGGACTGCGAAAATCAGAAATGCCCTAAGTTTGTTAATTAGGGCTTCTGTCAAAAATTAGGGTTTTCAAAAATTTAGGGATTTTCAAAATTTGTTGCAAGAAAGTGTCCTAGCAACACTCAGGAGCTCTGTGATCATGAAAGTCCTAAAAAACAGTGAGTATCCAACCTAAAATCTAAAAACTTGTCTTTTAGGTTAAAAATCACAGTTTTGATTGTTTTTCTCAAATCTCAGCACTGGATTTTCTATTCAAAGTGTCGTCGAGCAGCAATAGAGGTGGGCAATTATAGAGTTAAAGGCAGTAGTTGAAAAAGGACCTCAACCAAATCCTAAATTCTCCAAAACAGTGTGGCGATGATAGAGAGGCCATGAACTTGCTGAAAAAGGGGTCTAGAGTGAAGTTTTTGTGATGAAGAACTCCAAGATCAGCAGCTTCACCAATGGCAGTAGCTCCAAGCTTGAATCTTTTGAAGAAGAGGAGCTCATGGAGAGGCTAAGGGTGAGAAGAGAACAAGATGGGGAGAAAGGAGTGGAAGGGAGCTCAATCATGGAGGAGAGGATGGCTTCCATTTGCAGGCTTCCCTCATCCTCTAGATTGAGCATGGAGAAGGGAAAGGTAGAAAAGGAGGCCAGATCTGATACCACATGAAGGTGCATAGTGGAGAGGGAAAGAGAGAGAGAGAGAGAGAGAGAGAGAGAGAGAGAGGGTAGGCTAGGGAGAGAGATAATGATGCTCAAAGAGAGACATAATGAAATGGAAATGAAATAGCAAGAGCAACGAAAAAAATGAAAGTACTCACATGCAGACCAAAGAGCTTGTAGGCTTGATACTTGATTGATTTGACACTAGACAAGTACAACTTTTATATAGAGCACACACACACTGTACATATGAACACCAATGCATATGGGATAACTCCCTATGTGACACATGGCATCCATAGGACACACTAGATGAGAACTCACACTAAAACACACCAAACTAACTCATCTTGACTCCATTTCCTAACACATCAGTCATAAAACCTCAGAATTTGGGTATTTCAAACCCATTTTTTAAAACTACATCATTAAGCATTTTATTACAATTCTACTTGTGTAAATCTATCTTCAAACCTGAACTCACCAGTCACAATAGTCAAAAGTTCATGCACAAAAGGATCATACACGCTAACAGTGTGGGCCAACTAGGGACTCTATGGACATGGTCATAATAAACCCACATGCCTTGCAAATTTCCCCCTGGTCTCATTCTATTAACCAAGGCCAAACTACTACTAAGATCCTTGATAGAGATTTTGAACACGTGGGGCTAGTGTTCGATACCCAATTATCCTAGAAATAAGACCTTGTAAATGAAAGTGTACTTGCATTTCTTCTTGAGATCAAGAATAGCCTCAAGTCCTTGAGTGTCATGCTTTGTGTCTTTGCATGCTCCAAACTTTTTCAATTTGTTTGCTATTGGAGAGAGGAGATTGCATTTGGCAAATTTCTCTCCAATCTCCTAGTCTTCCCCTTGCTTATCACCCATTAACATAGCCAAAACCACATCTCTGCCAATGGCTGTCTCTACGTGTTTTGGAATGGTAAAAGTATTCAACTTCACACTTGAAATCAACATTTCCTCCACACTTTCCACATTAGCCCTACATGTGCCCTCTTCATAAATGGCAATGATTGCCAAGATGTAGACCACATCAAGTCGTAGTATTGTGGTCCTTGGGAATATAGTAATAAATCATAGCTAGACATGTAGATATACATTCAAGAGCTTGTCCAACAATGGTGATAAGCAATATTACCAAACTCTGCACCAACTAACCCAATGGGATGACAATGTTTCAATCTTCCTTTCCACTGTGTTTCATTTTGATAATGCATTCTGGAATAATAAGGGCATTCCAAGTTGATGCGTCTCAATGCCTAGCACATCTTCTGAAATGAGCCCCTACAAAATTGGTACTACTGCAGGTGACATATTCGGTCCATGGATGAAAATCATTATTTTGCTCCCTTTAGACATAGCAAACTTTGAAGTAGAAAGGGAAAGCTCAAAATCTACGTACCCATCAATGTGCAAGACACTGGCAACATTATGCAATTTTGCATGCAAACTAGTGTTCAAAGGCAGAGCTCAAGCCAAGTCGAAGACACTAGTGAAAGCATGCTTGATCTCATCATTATCATCCTCCAAAGTTATCTCCACTTTGGCACTCGTATGTTCTCTATGAACTTTGTAGTATTTGTTCACATTGGGATCCCACGAAAATTCAATCTCACTACAAGGTAGCTTCACAGGTTCAATCTTTGTTTTAGTAAGGTTGAGTATTAAAAGCTTCAACATCACAGACACACCTTGCAAGTTGAATGCTTCTTTCAAACTGTTTAGACTGAGCTCCACAACGTCCTCTTTGAAAACTAGAATTATCTTCTATTTAGGTTCCGGTCCAAAATAGTTATCTGCTTGCTCATATTGCATGCAAACAACAGGCAATCAAAGAGATGATGCAAGGAAAAGCAGGCAAGATAGAAGTGCAAAAGAGAACTAAGGATAACAAGCTTGCAAACTGCAGGTGGAGAAGAGTAGCTACAAGGAAAAGTGAGTAATATAGAATTGGATGGAAGAGAACTCGAAACTCTTGGTGTCCAGCATTTGGTCTCCACTTGGCAACACCAAAAAAATTTGGCCATCCTTGGTAAATTGTCTCCTTAACTATCATCCCATAACTGCCACATGTTTGAATAATCATTTACTAAAATGGAAGCCATATCTTGCAAATACAATAATCATGTAGTTGCATGGCCACTTTATTACTCTCCTCTTGCTCTCAATATCTCTGACAATCTCTCTCTCTCTCTCTCTCCCTCTCTCTCTCTCTCTCTCTCTCTCTCTCTATCTATCTATCTATCTACCACTCCCTCTTTCTCCTACTCACTCACTCTTACTCTCTCCCGTTCTCCTACTCCCACTCCCACTTCCACTCCTCCCTCCCTCCCTCCCTCCCTCCCTCTCTCTCTCTCTCTCTCTCTCTCTCTCTTTGCTACCTCTAACTCTTGCTCATTGCCTCTTGCTCGCCCTCACCTGCTACCCTCTTGCTCGCCCTCACCCTCTTGCTTGCTTGTTTCTACCACTAGGTTCCCGAGCTATGCTTGCTTGTTGACTCTTGCTACCTCTCACACCTCCCAATTTTGCTCACTACCGGGACACTCCCACTTGCTGCCTATCGCCCCTCTCTTGCTTGTAGCCTCCTACATGCTCCCTTTCGCTACCTTTCACTTGCCCTCACCCGAGCTATGTGCCATTGCCTTGGAACCATCAAAGTTTCCATTGACTTGGATCGAAGGTGCCATCAGTGGACGCTTGGAATCTTGGAGCTCACTCAGATGCTTGGAGCCATGGAACTACTAAAGGATCTCTTATCCCTCCCTCTCTATATCATCCTCCCTCCCACTACCTCATCCTGTCCATCTCCTGCTCTACCACCTCCTCCTTCATCCTACCTCATAAGCCTTTCTTCTACCTCTTCCTATCCTCATCTAGAGTGTCAATGTCATCTCCCCAACCACAAACTCAAGGCTCAAAGCCCCCACATAGGTGTGAAACTTATAGTTTTATTGTTCGAGCTTTAATGGTCCCTCATTTCAGGTTTAAAAATGGTTGTGTGTCCAATTAGTTCCCATGAAAACTTGGGAGAAGCTAGAACACAATTAGAGTACAAAGAATGAAAATTTTCTAGCAAACAAGCCGCACTGGTGCAACCTTTTCTAGCTTTAAAATTTTCATATATTTGCATGTATTACAGGCCCCCCTTCATGACATAGTTACACATCTACAATAGCGAGAGCAAGTCACATTAGCCTATTCTAGCTTTAAAAATTCATTTCTTTGCCTTTGTTTACAGGCCCGATTCATGACATAGTTACACACTCAAAGGCACTTGGAAATTTAGATTGGCCTATTTTAGGTAAAAACATTTTCATTTCCAAGTGCCTTTGATAGTGTATCTCAGTTGTCGTGATTTAGCTTGCCAACAAAGCCATGAAATTTTTTATGCTAGAATAGGCTGCAGGCAGCAACCTGTTCTAGCTTAAAATTTTTCAATTTTAAAACCCTATTATGTGGCTTCATACTCCTTCTAAGTAGTGTCATTTGTAGCCTCTAATTAAGACAAAGATCATGACTTTGAATTCAAAACATTGACGTTGTTTGTGTGTCATGATCTTTGTCTTAATTAGAGCCTACATACGTTTACCATGTTTATCGGCATAGATGAAAAATGGAGTTGAATTTGGTGAAGAACACTATGAAAATTTGCTCTTAGTCTGCCACTCCCTCCTCTCAGATCGTTATAGTAGTAAGCAAGCACATTTTCTCTATCCCTAAATAATATCATAACACTTTGATGTTGCCCTCACAAACACCACAGAGAAAAACAAATGCAAAGGGTGGCTGCATGATGGCCATTGGAGCTAGCACTCATTTATGATGTACCCGTGATAGAACATGCAGTGATGACCTAATCTCAATAGTATAAATTTTGGTTTTAGCGTATGCTACTATGAGAATCACCATCTTATTTTGCTCACTAGCAAGTTGTTTCATGATTATTGCCTCCCTTAACCTGTGGGTATGGATATTATCCTTTTTCTTCTCCATACAATGCTCACTTCAAGCAATATCTGCATTCCAATTCCTCTATATGTTTTTGAACGTCCTTAAAATCTTTACCAACCTTTGTATAGGCATTCTATAAGAGAGTCACTCTATTCTCCACTCTGAGAAATCTTAGAGAACTACGTCTCCAAATTGTTAATAGCCTTAGCAAGCTCCTATGCAAGGGAATTTTTTATAGGAGTTATAGGGAATCATGCATGGGCACTTTGCATGGCTACTCTCTACCCAATGAAAATCCTAGGCACTTTGCATGGCTCTCAATCTTCCCTATAGATACACCACTACTACTCTGGTTTGTTCATTATCCTTTTGCAATTGTTGATCTACCACATCTTTTTGAATTTTCAATGCATTTTTTCTAGTGCAAAGGGTTTTGTAAAGGGCTTCCATTTCTACTCTTGCATGCAATGTTGTAAGATCATGCATAAGGTGGGTAATAGACAGAGTAGTGGGTGAATTGGATGGGAGCCACTAGCATGTTTCAAAGGAATTGATTGGCTGGCAAGTTTTGGAGCACAAAATTTATCGAGATTTATGATGTTTTACAGCATGGAGTTTGCAAAGACATCCATAATGCAAGGAAGGATGGCTCAAGAGGGTCGCATGCAAGGCTTGTAGGAAAGAAGATAGAGATGCAAGGCTTGTACAGTTACACAAAAGAAGATGGAGGTGCACAGCTTGTAGGAAATATGGAGGTGCAAGGGCATGTAGAGAGTGGGCTCAAGAGCAAAGAGTATTTAATTTTAAACACCGTGCTGGGGCTAAGGTGGGCCATCATGATGGAGGATCTGGTGTAGGACTAGACATTGTGGTGAAGGATCTATTAGAGGACCATCCACAACAATGGAAGATGTGGGCGATTGCGTTGGTTTGAAAGTTATGATAATTGAAGTTCAATTAATTAGCATGGCATGGAAGATCAGCTCAAAATGAAATTCTAGCCACAGTGGTGCCTAACTTGGGCCACCATGTTGTTTTTTATCACATCCACGATGGCCCACTTAACTACCACAATGTTTCATCTTGATCATAAGTACACCATTTGCATGTATTTGCAAGCATTCAAATGTAATCTTAATGGGCATCATGCTAATAAATTGTCCCTAGCTGTGCAGTTTGATCTTGATTACATTCATGTGACACCATGGTGGAGGATTAAAATGATGGATTCAACTAATTCAACTATGGCCAAGTAGAATTAATTTGTTTGGAATACATGAGCACAAAAATGATGATGACAAGAGCAGAAGCCCAAGGGTCCACAAGGATTTTGCATGGATTGATGTGTGTGTCGTCCCTCCGTTGCTCCTCCATTTCAAGTGTAGGAACCTCACCGCTCATATTTCCTTAGTTTAAAAGGCATCCATTGAATGGCAGATATCATTCAAGATGATGGGTTTCCTCTTTCTTAAAACCACTAGCTGTTGTAAAATTTGATCTTGGTATGCATTACAGATCCATTTGGTGGAAAATTACAGCTATGCTTCAGCCTTTTCAGCCCATTCCACCATTGGTACTTTAAGAATGTCTTTATTACTTCTCCAGGATCTTCCTTGAAACCTTTATGGCTATCACATATTACTATCTCTTCATTATACAAGGTCCTTTGACCCCCACCATGGGTTTCTCACAAGCTCAATCAGCTTTGGCAAATGAATCACACAGCAAAGTGGTGGCACAAAAGATTGAAACAGATAGACAACAAGTTTTCTTGTGGCGAGTACTATTGCGAGTTTTTCCATCTGGGCAACTATTGACATGTAGACATATTGCTCCGGTTGTATGTCACAGATGTTTAGCTCCACGGGAGTCTATGCCACATCTACTTTGGCATTGCTCCTCCATTCAAGATTTTCTCACTTTCCCTTAGACATCATTTGCATGCCAGATTTCTAGAAACATGCTGTCTTTGGAAAGTCTTTCTGGATCTTTGGGATACACCTAACTACAAAAGAGTTTTATTTGTTTTTTGTTTGAGATCGTTTCTAGGCTCTCTGGACTCTATGGAAGGATAGAAATCATAGAGTCTTTGGTAATCCCATTTTTTTAATTTTTTCTTTAGTTAGGCGCGCTCTGTAGCAATCTTTCTATGATTGCTTGCAAACGAAGTGCATAGCTTATGATGTATATGTCTTATATTGAGGTTTTCTCTTGATGTATAAATGGGCACTTCCATTTTTGGGATAGTGACTCTGTAATATAACGCAAAAGAAATCTCACAAAAAGTGTGTGTGTGTGTTCCCTACAACTTATCTAACTCTACTCACTACTCTTTCCATGACAATTTGTCGCCAAAAGACAAAGTTAAAAAAGTACTTAGTAGAAATTTCATCTCTCTTTTGCACAGGGCAAATAATCAAATATCATGCCAGGTCTATAGGACACCCTTATCACCAATAAACTATTCCTTGCATTATATTAATCACTAAGTATAACAATCATAGTCAATGTCCAAGTAGGGAATGCTAAAGTAATCCTTTATATTTCATAATAGGATTTGTCTATTTGCTTGTGATTTATGTCATATCCATATTACTTCAAAATGGTGATAAATATCCCCTTTTATAGAATAGCATGCTCTTAACCCCTATTAACAGTAATATGATTAATTAGTTTAAAAAAAAGGATCATATTGCAACTTTTAACTATCGGCAACTAGAGAACATTTTATACCTGTCATATACAAACTGCAATGATCACATCTCTGGTATATTAAGCAACAACTGGTCAAGAATGTCCTCCAGTCATATTTATGGATGTGCCAACATATCGAAAGGAGAAGTAAGCTTTATGTGTTAATCCCTATTGATCAAACAGTTCCAAATGATACGTTTTCAATCTAGTCTTTGCAAAAAATATCATATGGAATAAAAGTAACTCTACTCCCCCAGTAAAAGCCTATGAAGTGCTAGTCCCCTTTATCCATGTGATTGGGAAAAACGGGATGCTACCAAAAAGATCAATTTATGAATCTCTAGGAGAAGTGTAGGAGATAGCTCACCTGCCACCATACAACACATACCACGACATGTTAGTCTGTGAATGGAAGATAGGATTCTCAACCAATTCTAGGGGACAAGTCTATTTTCTCTGGCATATATATTAGAGTTCGGGATATTGTCATGGGCTGTGAGACTAAGGAGGGACCTCCATGTGGCATATATATTAGAGTTCGGGATATTGTCATGGGCTGTGAGACTAAGGAGGGACCTCCATGTAGTATGGATCATGTATTTTGCAAGGAGAAGCTAATCACTTCCCTCCTTGATGTGACGTAAAAGTCTTTCACTACAAGCTAATCTCTTTCTCTTGGCTCGTTATACGTGTAGTTCCTACCAGGGTCCTTCATGGGCAACTCGTGTTCTATAAGGTTACCGAGCTATTTACATGTATAAACACATGTTTCTACGAAACTGACCATCTAGTATTAGAGCTAAACATACGCCAGTGTGGTCGAATGTCTACGATAACCAAAAAAAAAAGGCAGGGAGCTGACCGTCTCTGTCGAGGCTGAGTTCGATGCTCTTAAGGCATCTGCTCTAAACACCCGTTGTCCCTTTTACTCAACTTGGCCATTCCCATTTGAAACATAGGAATAGCTGTCAAAGATTGTAAGATCGTGCTAAACCTAGTGCAACTAGATCAGCATAAGACCTATGGAGGCTCAAAGTACACTAAATAAGACATGAGAGGGAGATAGCAAATCTATATCTCTTGCAATGTGTATACAACAATACATGATAGGCCTCTTATATAGAGAGAGCCTTTAGAATAGTCAAACCATGTGGGATCCTCTCATCCACATCTCTCCTTGTGGATATCCTCAATCCACATCTCCACATCATGTAGTCCACATCTTAGGGTGGCTACTTTAATACATTCCTTATCACATACCTTTGCCCTTTAATCTATGTGCTCATGGCACCATATCTCTCAACACCTCCCCTTGGTGCCATAATCCTTTGGCTACTGCAAGGTGGTCAGATGTGAGTTACATTCCATCACCTCCCCTTAGTGCATGCATTGCTACTTAAGGTGGTCAAGTGTGGTTTTTACATGTCAATACCTCCCCTGGGTGCTTTCATAGTTACTCTCAGGTGGTCAGGTTTGATTACAAACATATAGGCAAGGTTGGCAAGGGTTTTTGTTTCTCAATACATTCCATTGATGTCACCATTTGGCTCATGGCTTGATGACGATGGTGTTTGCTTCTTTGCTTGGTGTAGCTTCATGCATGATGCTTTGTTCTTCCATGTGCCTTGATGCTTTATGTGTGGATGCCATGTTTCGGGCTATGGTCATCTCATACACTTGTGCTTTTGGCATGCTTATGACAGAAATGTGTGCATTCATGCTTTACTTTATCATTTGTTGCAAAGGTCTTACCAATTGATTTCTTTCAATATTGGCAGTGTCTAATTGCATACAATGATTCTGATCTGACAGGCGCGTGGAGCTCGAAAAGACAATCACTTTTCCTTTTTGGAGCATGTCCAAATTCTTCTTGGATTACAAGTTACGGCTTGTTGAAGATTTTGTGAAGAAGAGGGGGTCTTGATGATGTGGCATTAACCTAACCCTAAGCCTTAACCATCATTTAACTTAACCATAGTTAGTTTGACCAACTTATCTACCAAGTGGCAAATAATTAACCACTCCCAAACCCAGGGTTAACTAACCTAACTCGGGTAAAATTCTATCTTGCCACGTGTCTTTGTTGAGAACCTTAGGAAGAAAGAATTTGTGGAAAAGTTCTGGAGGTGAGAACTTGAGGTCGACGTCGGCGCTGGAGTCCCCGAGACTGCTTGGAGCTATGAAGGTCCGGCTCAATGGAGATGACGGGACTTGCGTAGACCTTTCCACAGTGGCCCGAACTGCCACCCACTGTAAGCTCGAGGCGTGGTCTAGGAGATTAGAAGGACTCAGCTTGACTGGCTTGCCTCCCATGAGCCTTGAGCAGCGGTTCTTGGAGCCTGATGGTGGAGAAGCTCGCGGAGCAATGGCTAGAGCAGAAACTGGCTGCGAGGAAGACGATGGAGGAGATCATGGAGAGCATTCCAAACTTGCAATGAAGAATTGCAAAACGATTATCGCATTTGCAGTTGGAACTGTTGTTTCTCATCGATGCTTTGTGCAAGAAATTTTAGCATCTTGCGCTTGGAAGCGACAAAGGCAAGTCAGATAGACAACTTCAATAGAAAAGTCGAGGATGCTCAAGGAACTTTGGATTCATTGATCGGTCATAAGGGCGTCATTCCTTCATGAGGTGGGCTTGCTGCTGATGCCACTCCATTGTGAGCAACGATGAGCAGATGGACGTGCTCAACCTCAATGCCATGGAGCTCTTGCAGCCGTTGCACTGGGTCATGGAGGCAGGTCTTCCAAGGCTGCAATGGAGCTCATTGTGTTGGGGCTAATTGACTGGTGATTGGAGTTGAGCTGCTGTCTCATGTGCAAGTTGAAGAAGCAGCCGTTACCTTTGGAGACGTGGGTCATTGGAGAGCGTTGATGTCGATTTAGAGGCTAGAGTCATGTCCTACGAGCTATCACTCATGGTGCAGCAAAAATTCACGTCCACTTTTCCAGCTTTGTGTACGGTCGCTCCAATCATGGGTGAGCCGCTTGGAGGAGCTTGGAGCTGTCTCGTGGACCTGTCCCGTATACAGGCACTTCGTGTGTTGTGGTTGCTTGGCAAGGTCCTCTACAAAATAGCTTGGAGTGCTGCGTTCCTGGGCACTGCTTGTTGTGTCTTCCTTATTCTCCTTCGAAGCCTTTCGCAAGCTTGCCACCTCTCTCCTCTATGCCTTCATCTAATTTGCTTGGCTCTTTGCTTTTCGCTAGTCCTCTAGTGGTCGAACCCCAGCTTGTAAGTTAGAAACTATGATCAATGGTGATTGATTCATAGTTGCAAAAAGTGATACAATCGAAAAGACAGTTGTAGTTGTAGTGCATAGCTTGCTGCCAGGTAGGGCCTAAGCTAGAAGGAGGTGTAAAGACTTGAAGAGTAACCTTTCTCCACATCATGTAGTCCACATCTTAGGGTGGCTACTTTAATACATTCCTTATCACATACCTTTGCCCTTTAATCTATGTGCTCATGGCACCATATCTCTCAACAATAGCATCTCTGTGCAAAAGGGTAACATTGACAACACCATGCATACTAGGTCCACGAAGCTACTCGTGGCTTGCAAGAGTGGTGTTAATGGAGGATACCCTCACATTCTGTAAACATCTTATCTTACTTATTACTTCTTCTTTAAGGAAAGGTTTCCAAATCTAGGCAAAGGAGGGCTCCATGTGACACTAGAGGAAGAGCTGAGAGAGCCACCTGGTGAAAGAAGGAGAGATGAGCTATCTCCATGTGGCATGAGGCTGCTGAAGAGCAGGAGCCAAAAATGGCATGGCAGCACCAATAGTCTACACAACAACTAAGTGGGCCCCATGGGGGATTTCGACGGCACCACACAAAGTATATGCACACTATGTATACTCTCTCTCTCTCTCTCTCACTTGCTTATTGCTCAAGAGCTTGCAAAAACAACAAACAACCACTCCATGTGAGAGATCACAGATGCTTCTATTGGTTTTCCTTGGGGGAGAGGGTGTGTCAGAAAAGGGTCCTCTCTTCTCTATCTATGAATGGGTCTTTCCCTTCTCCTTTTCGTAAATTGGAAATCCATATCATAAAAAATTCCCATTAATGGAAACACGATTGGCATACAAATATGGAAAGCCCATAGGTTTCTTAGGATATCATTGCAATGCTTGCTACAATCCTTTGTCGGCAATCTCAATAGCATCATGTTTATTGCAAGGGTTCTCCCTTCCAATCCAAAACCAAAGTCAATCACTTCTAGCAACAACAAGAATTCTGTCTCCAAGCTCTCAACGTCATCATTTGTGAGAACCCAACTCGCACCCTTGCGTCACTTAGCCATTCCTTCTTCTCTGAAACTTTGGACATCACCCAAAGGTTGGAATGGCTTCTCTTAGAGCATTTGCCACACCCAACAACAACTCAACCTCAACCTCTCCACTACCATCTTCTACAACAACATGCAGGGCCTCAACTTCATCAACTGCCAAATCCGTGGCTCAATCTTAGCCATGAATGGTCCCCCGTTGAGCTTAACCAAGTAGCATTGTGAATCAGGAAGAAGCAGAGCTAATAAGGGAGAAGGGTGCACAAATCATGTGAGATGATTGAATAGAGCCTTGAGGTCAAGCATCACTAAGAGCAATTGCAAGCAAGAACACACTAATCATGCCCTTTTGAGTCTTTCCAAACTATGAACGTGGATCTACCCCATTGTAACTTAAGCACATTAATGGGTACCTCCACTAAACTCCCCAGCATCATAAGAGCCTCAATATCCACCTAGACAACTCCTTATCCCTAAGCCAAGATAAGTTCCTCTACCTGCTTCACTTCCCTCAAGTAGATGTCAAAGCCTCGATGCAATCCCGTTGCTCCACGTGAATCATCTCTCACAATATACTCAAAGAGGTCTTAAAAAGAACTCATCAGATGCACTCTTTCATTATGCTTAGTGAGAAGGCTGTGGCAACAAGCTATTAACTAAGGGATACATGATGGAGGAGTGCAGTACGATCTGAGATATGGCTCATGCATAAATGTGGAGATTATAAGAGCCATTTCCCAAATTTTAAAAGCTATGTGTAGCAAATGTAGCAACATTCAAGATGTAGCATTGACGACTTTGTCTTCTAAGGCAGGCTTGGGCGCAGGATTGAGTGTGGGAGGCCATTTCTGTATGCCGAGGTTTCATGTGAGAGCAAGTAGTCTATTATTGTCCTTGCTTGGCAGCAGGGGAATAATTTAAAGCAGATGATGGCAAGGAAACATCAATCCATTTTGGGAGCTGATGATGGGAAGCGGTCTCTAGCTATGTAAGAAAAGAACCCTTGGGGACTAGTTAGGTTGCTTTTGTGAAAAGATTGATAGCTTCTCAAAATCGCTTGATGGTTTGTGACTTGAACGAATTGTATCATGGATCATGTCATGGAAATCATTTTTGAAGGCTTGAGAGCTACGTTGAGTTAGGGTTAGCTATATATAGCAAACACTCTGGCTGACTGCCCATGTCTTGCTTGCAAAGGTCCACTACAAGAAAGCAGTGCTAGCAAAATGCTATTGAAGGTGTCTACTCACATTATCATTTTTTATGATAGAGTGACCTAGAAAACTTTGATGCACAAGCAATCCAAGTTTTAATGTCACGCATAGTGGTGAGTTTCTTCTATTTCAACCTTTCCTTTATGAATAAATATACGTCTACTTCAAAATCTCAATCAACTAAGTGAATGACAAGGGCTCGGTCCCTAGTTGACATACGCCCATTATCTCTCCTGTAGTGACGTATTGGGAATCATCATGTTGGCATGGAGGTCTGTAACTACAAACAAGAAAGGAAAAGTATGGTCATCCTTGTGTCTTATCAAAGACACTCAGCCATGTTGTCGACACCTTCCAATGCAAAAGGAGTTGCTTAGAGGAGCAAATGAGAATGGGAAGTAGGGTAGGGTCACGTAGTATAACTCCCCAGGGGCTCTTGGTTTAAAGGTTGGATGTAACCTCATGCACATGTGTGTTTTCCATCCTCCGAGGAAGTGTAGATATTCATCTACCCTGCTCACTGGCTTGCTAGTAAAGCATTCTAGCGTGCCAACCGGTGAGTGTTACTAGCACTTCTATCATGTGTCAGTCTCAAAGCTCGTTTCTCCAGAGCTACAAGGTATCCAAGGTGCTCTTGGGTCTTGCATCCGCAAGAAGACATTTAATAGTGTGTTGATCGAGGATCAACGTTCACTGCTCTGGGCGAGAGTTGGTTGGTGCACATCATTATTCTGTGCAATCTCCATGTCTCCCAATACCAAGGACTCATCATGGTGCAATTAATATTGCTCATCCCTCAATGTATGAGATAGTCCAATCAAATTTCATAGTCAGGGTTAAAGGGGTCTCCCATGTTTCCCTTAGGGTAATCAAGAGGTCCCAGTGGTCTCTTTGGTCAGCATCCTATTACACACTATATAGCGCCTTGCATCATGGGTTATGCCTTGCATGTAATCCAAAGGCTTGTTAGGGTGGTATAGTAGTGTGGTCCCAATGTGGGTTCACATATTGTTAACCTTATGAGCTCCAATTTTCTCATTATATTATTTGATTATTGGTAATTACTGGCTCAAAACCTTCATTAGGACCCGAGCGTCCTAAAGCTTTTATATAAAAATGGAAGCTGATGATGCATAAATAATAATAATTCCATGGATGTCTAGGGTGCCATCTCATGTTTTCACATACGCAGTGCAATAAATCATTCTTTGTCATCATATAGTGGATGTCGTCATGGAAGATTGTTCAATTTGTTGCTTGTAACGAACATTGTCTTTCTGCCATGTAAGATTTTTGAGGGGCATACTTGTGAGTCCTGGCTATCAAGATGAATTGAGCTCTCCAAAGGAGGTTGCCATTCAATCATTTTGTTGGACCCTTGGTTCCTTGATGAGTAATATTTGATGTGACTGTTAGCACATGAAGTCAAGTTGAGTGTGTTTTAGTGTGTTCTACTAGGAGTTCTAGTAGAGTCTTATGTGTGAGTGCCACTTGTTATATTGGGAGCCATCCCATATACATTTGTGTACTCTAATGTGTGTGTCTATCCTATTAAGGCTTGTACTTGTCACTTGTCAAATCATTCAATCTAACAAGCACTTTGGTCTACATGTGAGTACTTTCTTTTGGTTCATGCTCTTTCATTATGTCTTTCATACTTTCTAGTCGTTTCCTTTGCTTTCGTCCTTCATAGCTCTCTTCCCTTCCTACCCTACTCCACTATGTTCATGTGGTATCAGAGCCATGTTCCTAGCCCTCTTCCCTCCTTCCTTCGTTTATTCATTTCTTCCTAGCTCAAACTAGAGGTTGAGAGAGGCCTGCAAATGGAAGCTTTCCTCCTCCTCCAAAGAAGAGCTAGCCGTTCTTATTAGCCTCTCCACCTACTATCGTTGTGGTTTTTTACTCTACTCTACTATAGCTATGGTTGTCTACTCTACTACCTCCATTGAAAGCTACTTGTTGATGAGGCGGATTGAGACACAGTTTTTTGAGACTTGCAGACAGTACGATGAAGATATCCAGAGATACACGTTGAATCATTCTCTGCAATCTAAAGGAAAGTTATAGACACATCTAGATCTACATTTTTTGTTTTTGATTTGTTGCAATCTAAGGTCTATATCAAAAGATATGTCACTTGCAACAAATGGCAAAAATCTAATGATGTCCACGCTCCTATTCTCGAGATTGTTGTTGCTGCTACATCCATTTACTCACCTCGGGACTTTGGCCAACTCTTCTACTTCTACCCTCGGAGTTGCTACCACTGTTACCAGCTTGCTTTGTATATACGCTCACTACCTACCAGCAAACCCTAAATTCTTCTATCTCTGATTTATGCTCGAATTTTCAAATTTTATAGGGGTTTCCATGATCAAAGGGCTCCTAAGTGTTGCTAGGACACTTTCCTACAAAAAAAGTTTTAAAGCCCTAGATTTTTGAAAACCCTAATTTCTATGAAAAAACCTAAAAGTGTAAAAACCCTAAGTTTACTTATACTAGTTTAGTGTAAAGGATTAGACACTAACACTAAACCATATCAGTGTTAAGACCTTCCTAAAGCATGATCTCTCACATTTGAGGAGCTACTCCCGCTTCGATGACTCTCCACCCGCCATTTTGAGAGTCATGGAGTAATAGCCCTTAGTAGCTACTGTTACATTTCCTAAACAAGAGGGCTCTCTCTGCTCATTCCTCCCAGCCACGGTTTCTAGTGGTCCCTTCTTCCTGAGTACTCTTTCTTTTTTAGATCACCCTGAAGATCTCTCTGGAAACCTCCCCCAAGCCCAATGCTTGCAAAGTGGCTTCCTCTTTTAGTGCCATGTGTCCCACAAGGGACCTTGCCCTTCTAGCCCCCTCATGGGTTCTCCTTTGCACCTCTTAACTAATGTCTAGGCCTAGGCGTGACCCTAGACCCAAACCCTCTAGGCCTCATAGTATGCAAGCACCGTTAAGCCCTCTGGTTTCCCGCCTAACCACAATCATGATACATGGTTGCCTATTCCAAGAATTCATGTCCCTACTGGGGCTGTTCAACAAGCGAATGTGTTAGAGAGGTTAGTACATCTTCAACTCTATTCTTGAATTTGAAAATAAATGTGTGTAGTTTAAAAATATTACATCAACAAATGGAAAGAAATATTCCCCGGCTTGTTTGAGCACGTTGAAGAGTGCAGTGGTACCATTCTTGTAGGTGTATCATTCAACAACAATGGTGGGAGTTAGTGAATGGGGCGGGCTCCAGTACATAGAGTTATTTCACAACCCATAAGGTTGTCCAAGTCCTTATGACTTGATGATTATTTACCAGATTAGGATGCTCCCACATCCACCGAGATTCTGTACTCAGTTTAAAGAGATTGTATACCCTTGAGTTCCTAGTTGCTTTCATACTAGCTTTGGGGTGAGCCTTGGTGTATCTACATGGTAATGTTGATTCTTACAAGGATACAATGAGATTACACAGGTTAAACCTATGAGAAGGATGTAGTATGTGGTACCTATATTCTTTCAATATAATTGTCTATACCCTTATTAGTCAGATGCACTAATAGGACAGAATGAGTTGTAGTTGTTGGGTTGATTTTAGGTAGCTTTTGATCACTTTTCCTTTAGAAATTGCATGAACTTTAGCTCTCTGGACATTGGTGGTTTTGATAAGTGATTGCTTGGCCCTAGTTCACTTTTAGCTGCATCATATAGCTTCTTCTTGCAAGTTTCTCCCTTGTGTCTAGGCTGCAAACAATAGGTATAGATGACATTGGGGCATTCATGTTCATAATGCCATTTTTCTGTATAGGTTCTACTCATGACTCCCACATTCAAAATCTCTATTTTTCACTAGTTTGTTGTACTATGTGCTTTCTTGAGAACATTCACATCAATCTCTATTATCTTAAATCTCTCATTAACCATTTGGTGCACATTAGTGATAATATCCTTCACCTCATTATGAGAATTATGGAAACAAATAATAGGATAGGAGTACTGAGGATGTTGAATTACCAGATTCACTATAGTGAGTGGTGCCAGTGTAAGGACAAGGGTGGGATCCCCAAATTGGTTGGCTTGCTCACCAACTTCCATCATTAAGCTATAAAGAAGAGTGTTTGTCCATTGCACCCACAATAGCATCAAATAAGGTTTGGTGATTCTCTCTTCTCAGAAAATTTAGATTTGGCATTTCAACCCTCTAATGACTAGCTCCGTGATTGTTGCTAGTTCAAGGGTTAATCTCCCATTAATCTTGAGAGCCAATTCTTGAACCATATGCAATTGTGGCTAGTTCAAGGGTTAACCTCCCATTAATCTAGAGAGCCAATTCTTGAACTCCATGAGAATAATCTTCCATAGTTTTGGTTGGCTCCTGCTCCAAAGTATGCCATCTAGTGAAAAGGCCTTGCATAATCACTATTGTTCCAAAATTTTCTTTGAATTGATCTTTGAAACTTGCTAGTCATAGCAATGGATCAAGGTTATAGCCAAATGCACCAGGTCTAGGCCTAGTTTAAATGTCTAAGCTAAATACACCATTTTATGAATATCTCCATAATTATTGTGACATCATAGATATATTCATATTCTTTTAGTTGCAATTGATCTTCTATAATTATTGTGGCATCATAGATATATTCATATTCTTTTACTTGCAATTGATCTTCCATAATTATTCTGCCCTAAGATGGCTATGTAAAGCAAATCCCTCATTTTGGGAAGAGAGGGATAATTTTGGCTCCTTGGTGCTTTTATGAAATATCATAAATACTCCAAATGAGAAAGCATGAGCCACTCATCTAGGGGGGGAGATTGTACCCAGTCGACTGTCGCTTTTGTGGTGTGATGGTGTTCTTCTTCTCCAATTGATTAAGTGGTAAATTTATGCATGAAAGAAATACCTTTTGGTTTTAGCATTGTAGGCTACTAGCCTTGTCTCTATATGCTTTTCCAATTAATAGAGTCTTTCCTTGAGGCTCCCATGCATTCTTGTATTCCTATGCTTGGTATTACAAATTCCAATGGGTCCAGTACTTTCGATCCATGTTATCTTAACTCTATCACTCTTCAAAGCAAATAGATTTGGGTCTGCCTTGAACCAAGAGGAAGCCTTCTATCCTAATCCAAAGTCATAAGAGAGAAGAAATCATTTTTGTTCTTTGATGTTGGTTGTTTTGAATTATGCAAGCAAGAGAGGAAGAGAGATTTGAATGCAAATGACTAGAGGTGATTTCACAAACAAAAGTCTTGGATGGTAAGATAATTCATAGAGCTGATTTGATTTAGATACAATCATCATAATACCCTTTCATCTTGTGACTTTGACTTAAATCTATCGATGTTGAAGAGTGTCGAGGTCAGGTCGAGGCTAGGCAACTCATGGGGCCTTACCTCCTCCACCACCTATAGTTCCATTGAGGATGGAAGTACACCATGTCCCAATAGTTCCACTTGTGATTCCACCATTGCCATGAGATCTGGCATAAGAGAAGAAGATCAATTGCAACTAAAAGAATTTGAATATATCTATCCATCTTAGGGCCCAAAAATGAATTATGTCCACTACAAAATATATTGCTCAAACTTGCAATAAAGCAAATACAAAATTGGTCCATGGCCATGAAATAGCTTCCAACATTTGTCACTTAAAAGGATTGCTTGCCTAGCCCCAAGCCTCCCTAGGCTTCCTAAGCTAGTCTCATGTGATCGGAGCACATGTCAGATACAGTCCATGCACATGACATGCTCCCCTTCCTCTAAGAACTCACTCTTGAGTTCATAAGAAAGTCTAGAAACTCCCTTTGAAGGTTAATTAATGTCTCCCATGTAGTATCCACCTCGACATGATCCTTCCACTTGATGTTGTATTTCGCGATTGCCCTATTTCTAACTTGACGTCCACGAAGTCCAAGAATACTTTTAGGTTCATGTGGTACAAAAGTTAAATCTTCAACCTCTATAAGTTCTTGAAGAGTTACAAGCCGATCATCAACACCCAGTAATTCCTTCAATCTACTGACATGAAAACTAGATGTACTCTTACATTGGGAGGCAATTCTAGTTCATATGTAGCTGGTCCAATTCTTCTTTCAATCCTAAATGGATCAAAATATCTAGGGGATAATGTCACCAATATGTAAATATTCAATAGTCAAAGCTCCAATTGACCAATTATTTGATCATAATTAAAGAGTCTTCATTTATTTAATTATGCTCAAAGAGTTATTTTCTTTTGGTTAAAGAATTGACTACAGTCAAAGATACTTAACCTCGGTTAAGTAAGCCTAACTCCGGTTAGGGAGACTTGACTTAGGCCAAGAGGGTTAACCATGGTTAACCAAGATGCACCAACTTCATTGGAGAGATGTGCCGACTTCGGTTGGAGAGATGCATCAACTTCGGTTGGAGAGACTTGGCCATAATTAAGGGGCCTTGACTGTTGGTCAAAGCCCTTAACTATGATCAAGAGGGTTGGCCTTGATCAACCAGAGAATTCGTTCTATGTTATGTGCACATGTTTGCTTGGTGGGAACAGCCATAGTGACTAGGATTAGTCCACAGTCTATTATTTTGCATGCAAGCATTGACAATTAATGGGTATCATGGCGATGTGCATTTAATAAATTGTTTACAGGTTCTAGCGGGGTGGATTACCCAAGCGCTACGGAGTTCAGGGGGCAGCCAGGAGGTGCCCATGTGATCGAGGGCTACGAAGATCCTAAAGTTTTGCCCTTAGTGGCATGTAACTAAATTCTAGTTAGTGGATTTGACAAGTTGCATGTTGCCAAAAGAATGAGCTGCAAGCTCTTGTAATTTTTACTTCATGAATGTTTTTGTAATCTCAGCCCATGCGTTGAACATTCTGTACTCATTTTCTCTCAAGTAATAAAATCCTTCAAGGGGGTCCAGCTTGACATGTTGTCCTAGGCCCTAGCTATTTGCAGAGAGAGAGATAGAGAGAGAGAGAGAGAGAGAGAGAGAGAGAGAGAGAGAAAGATGGAGTGAGCTGAGAGTTGAAGAGGGTTTATGCAGATTTGAGAGAGAATTGAAAAATTGTGAAGGTTTCAACTAGTTGAAGGTTTCAATTGGTATCAAAGCATGGGCTACACATTCTTCTCAAGTGGTGTCGATCCAACTTTACGTTATCCAATGCTTTCACTTGTGCCTACACTAACGCTAGTTGAATGGTCACAATATGCAAGGGCACATGTTGTAATTTCTATCCTTGCAAATATCTTTGGCAAAAGTCTCGACTGCTCCATAGCATACGTGTGGATTGTATGACACTAGTGCTTGGCGGGGATGAATGCTCAAGCTACTGCATGATAAAAATTCGGGTGGGATTCGACACGGCTGTTGATGCACGTATTTCGTGACGGGAGTTCTACCTTGTGACCTGCTAGTGAATGCACTGAGACAATGATGTGGTGATGCGGGAGACATGACTTTAGTGAACGATTTGGTTAGTAGGTGCTTAGCACGCAAGTGAAGGTAAGCCAACCATTAGTTAAGCTAACCCCGACAGTCAACAGCTAACCAACAAGAGTTTCATCACGGACGAAATTGTGAAGTTGCAATGATGCTGACGGTGAAATTCAAAGGTACCTAAGCAAAGGTATGAGGCAATGACATGAAACTTGGTCATGTGGCATTGACGTGTGCCAACTGTACAGTACTGACACGTGCTAACGTGGCACCACATGGCAAGGAATTGATAGTGCTAACATCGCATGGTGATGTGTGTGCTGACATGGCAGCTAGAGTAGCTAGCTAACATGGCAATTAGCTGATGTGGCATGGTGATGTGGTAGATGATGTGTTATGTTGACACGTGGGTGATGATGTGGCAGATGCTGCAGTGGTAGTGACATGTGGCACTGTGCAAGAAATGTTGATGTGGCAGAGGGCTGAGTTAGCAAACCCTGGTTCGGTTAAGTGTATGATCGAGGTAAGCAGACTACAATCTGGTCAAGGTAACCAAACCAGCCTGGTTGAGAAAACTAGTTCACAGACTAGTTAGGCTAACTAGACCAGCCTCGTCTAGTTCAATTACTCAAAAAAGAAAAAGAAAAAAAAGACAGCTGTACCTATTAGTTTTTACTTGTCAAAGAGGAGTCTGTCAGTACAAATACCTATCAAAAAACACTGAAAAATTAAAGATTTGTGGACTAAAAAGGAACATGCATGCTTTTGAGCAGAGAAAAGAGTAACTAGATGCATTCCTAGTGCTATGTCAGTAGCCAGAAAGTGGAGCAACACAACAGTTGATGCTTGAGTAAGCTTGTGGTTTATGCCTTAAGGTGATAGTTAGCTACTGGCACAAGTTGTGAATGCAAAAACACCTCTTGTTGAGGTATTTTCACTTTCAAAACAAAGGCTGAGTGCATTGGTTGCATTTACTCTGAGTGAGAGTTTGCAAAATGTTAGGTCAAGTTGTAGAGATGGCTTCTCAACATCATGCCCATTCATCCCATGAGGGAATTGCAGACGTTGCTTGGGCTAGGCAAGGAGAGGGTATGCATGCAAACAAGGAGAGTTCTTACAAAGAACTGCTCGCCTAGTTAGCAGAGGCAAAAACAGATCCCATGTTTTGCAGGCTGGAACAGCCTCTTGTTAAGGAAGGGCTATAGATAGCTTCCTCTAGAGCAACTCGAAAAACCAATAGCAATGAAAGGCATCAGAGTCTAACTCCTTCCTCCTTAGATGATGCTTCCAGGAGGAGTAAGAGATCTCGCATGTGAGCCAGAAAAAGAGAAGGAAAGATGACTTTGAGGAGAGGACACACTCCAAGAAGAAGAGGGCCATACATCATCATAGAACTCCAAGTCCTTCCTCTTCTTCTAGTTCTACTTCATCTTCTTCTTCTTTTTCTTCTTCGTCTCCTGTATCTAGTGGGTGTCTCTAAATGTGTATGTGTGTGTGCATGATGTCTTGGAATGTGTGTGTGTGTGTAATGCCTTAGAATGTGATTGTCTCTATATAGGTAAGTAACAATATTCATGAAGTACAAATTGACCTAAGGATGATTTGAAAACTCAAAACAGTTTAGACTGTATATTGCAAAGCCTATCCATTGAGTTGAACACTCTATACTATCATTTCTCAAATCAACCCAAGGTTGATTTGCAATTTATGTGGGTCTGTCTTTAGAATGTGTTCTATTCATGTGTGTGTAATGTCTTGGAATGTGTGCGTGTGTGTGTGTGTGTGTGTGTGTGTAGGTAACAACCACGATGAAGTACAAATCAACCTAAGGTCGAATTGAGAAGCTTTGGTCATGTAAGTGAGTTCCTTTGTTTATTGCATTTCTATTACATTTCCTTTAGCATTCCCTTTCCATTTCTAGTTCCATTATGCTCTCTCTAGTTTAGCTTCCCTTTCCATATCCTCTTCGTTCCTCCTAGTACCCACATGTGGTACCCCCTCTCTCTCAGCTTTGGAGCTAGCCTTTTCCTCTCTCTCTCTTCCTCCTTGCATGGGCCTCTTCTCCGTCCCCGCCTTCTTCTTTGGGCATACCTTAGAAGTGAGGAGGCCCATAAATGGAAGCAACCTCCTTCTAAGGTAGCCTCCCCTGCTGCCCTGCCATCAATTGGAGGTGCTACTGCTTGCCATTGATGCTGTTTGGAGTTGTGGGAACTGCCCACCAATGATTCCGTTTGGAGTAGTAGGGGTGTTGCCATCTGCCTGCCATTGATGCCATTTTGGAGCTGGAAGGACGCTACCATCTGTTTGCCACTCTTCTGCTGTCCATTGCCACATTTCAGTGGCCATTTGAAGCTGGACTGCACACTACCTCTATGACTAGCAACAGGCTGACTTGTTTGCAAGCTTATGTGCATTGGCTTTGACAATGGAATTCTCCTTTGGGGTTGCATTCCAACACTTGGTTCACCCATAATTCAGCTCTCCACTAGTGGTATTTACAGCTTCAAATCAATATCTATTTTCCAACACTGTTTGTTTCGTTGAGTGCTTGTTGGGAAAGATTCATTGGCTACAACAATATGGATTTCAACGTGTCCAAGACTACCATTTCATTTGAGAAGATTTTTGGTAAGAATTTTCCTACATGGCAAAGCAAGATGCGTCTTTTTCTTATGAGAGAAGGTGTATGGCATGTTGTAAGTGGCAAGGGCAAAAAGCCCTTATTAGATAAGAAGAAGATTCAACAATGGGAGAATCACAATGATAAAGGTCTTTCTCTTATTGGCTTGGGTTTTGTTGATGAAGTTATTCATCATTTTGTTTTTGAGTCCATTGCTCAAGAATTGTGGGATAAGTTTGAAGGTCTATTTGGCAACAAAGTTCTCAATTCCAAAGTTTTTCTCCGACAAGAATTCTTCAAGCTCCAAATGAAGCATGGAGACTCTCTTCTTGCCCACTTGAATCATATGGAATTTATAATCACTCAGTTTGTTGCTTTGAAGTCCCCTGTTGGGGAAGATGATAAGGTGGCTATCCTCCTTTCTAGCCTAGAGGATATTCCTAAGTACAATGATATTCTACCAGCACTTCGTGTTGCATGGGACATGTCTTTTTATGCCTTGGTTGCAGTACTTCTTGATCATGATCGAAGAAATATAAATGCAGATGTCCATCAAGAGCAAGTATTATATTCTAAGGGTAAAAATAAATCCAAAACTCTCAAGTGCACTTATTGTAAGAAGCTTGGCCATATAGAGGATCGTTGTATTAAGAAGCTTGCCATGCAACAAGCTAAGGAACATGCTAACTTGGTTACTGCTGCTACTAGTGATTAAGGAGAAGAAGACACCACGACACCAACATGTGCTCTCACTGTTGAATTCCAACATCAATCTCTCCCTCAAGAGGAAAATAAGGATGATCTATATGTTTTCTAAAATCAGCTTGATGACTTGGGTACTCTACCCTGGGTAGTTCCCAAAAAATGATTGTGATAATGAGTCTTTGTACTAGTCAATAAAGGTTCTTAGCCTTGGATTGTCCTCCTAAATTGATGTTTTGCTATTGTTTGTGGCTCCATTTCACCTTGTTTGGAACCACGAGGGAATGTATTGTGTCTTTCAATGCTCCACTCTCATGTAACTACGCGGGAACCAGCTAACTCTACTTTTAAGCCCCCATATGAGGAGAAGACATTGACTTTGATGGGTCTCTTTATCAGGCCTGGCCAAGTTTCAGGATGTTGGTGTATTCCCTAGACCTATGAGCTGGTCATGTAGGCATATGCTAAGGAGTGAGCCTTTGGTTGAATCTCAAGCCATGAGAGTGCTTGGATTAACCTCTGAACATGCTCAGACTTTAGTCTCTGACTTACATGGGGTGCACAGATTAGTAGTCCATCATTGTCATCTTCTATTCTAGGTTCCATTCCAATAGTCCCTCATCTTTTCTTCATGGGGAAATGTTGGGAAATAAAGTCTAGTTCAGTGAGTTTTATGTGTGTGTGTGTGTGCTATGGATGCCACGTGACATATTGGGAGATATCCCATATACACCTTGGTATTCTAGTGTCTAGTGTCTAGTCCATATAAGGATGTACTTGTGTAGTGTGTCATATCAATTAAGTCACTTGGAGCTTTGGTCATGTAAGTGAGTTCCTTTGTTTATTGCATTTCTATTACATTTCCTTTAGCATTTCCATTTCCATTATGCTCTCTCTAGTTTAGCTTCGCTTTCCATATCCTCTCTGTTCCTCCTGGTACCAACAAGAACCACTCACCTAGGTCCCATTGTAAACCCTTGAGCGATCTGCCCTCCAAGATCCAAAAACGCCAAACCACTCCCTCTAGTCCAAAAAGCACTGTGTCTGGGTCAATGTGTCACTCCCTACCCAACCAACCCACAACCCTGATGCACTATCATGCCAAGCCCTCCAAGGCTGCTAGCTCCTCGGCATCCCTGTCTATATTTGTCTACAAGAGGCCACTTGGACCCACTCTCTAAAACCTATGACGGAAGGAGCACAAAGTCTCTCTGAAAAATTGTACCCTGAGAGGAACCCCTGTCTTGGAGAACTGACCATCCCAACAGTTGGGGTCCAAGGGCTATGCAGCCGTCCCACTAGACTCGAGGATCGCCACATCTATCTCCCACATCCAGGTGCCTGCCCCTCGCAGATGAGAGAGGGCCTGCTCTTTGGCTCCTGTGTGCCTAGGGAGTCTATTTGAAGAACCAAGGGAGCATGCTGGGCCACTATCCCACTGTGACCAATTGATGTGTCTCCATTGTCCTAGCATTCACTCGTCTGTGTCCTTGACCTCTGGGTACCACAGAATTGGCTGTCTCTCGAACTCCTCCTTGTAGGAGGGGCTAGATTGCACAAGGCCTCCTGCCACTCTACGCCAGACTCTAATAAGGCTCCTCATCAGTGGAGAGCCTCTCCTTGTGAGTGGGGCCTCAAAAAAGAGCCATCGATGGGACTGCTGCCATTGGCCATCTGTCTGGGGAGTGTTCCTAAGAAGTCCTAGCTGGAGGAGGAGCTTTTAGGGCTTTGCTCCATGGGTGAGACCATGCACCACCATCTTGCTCAAGAGGACCCTGTTCTGCATCTCCAGGTCAATGATACCTAGGCCACCTCTGACTGAGGAAGGATCATTTTCTGCCAGGTGACTCTTGCCTTGTCTTCCGTATACCATCTAAATCGGACCATAGGAAGTTGCGCACTAGGCGTCGCAGCTATCCCATGCAGCCCCTATGAAAGCACTAGTAAGATGCGATATACCATGAAGTAGCAAGAAGGACCTGGTTGATCACCAATGCTCTGCCTGCCAGGGAAAATTTCAAGAGTTCAAGTCCGTGGTAGAGAACCAGACAACATAAAAATCAAAGTCCTCAGATCAGATAGAGGAGGCCAATACATGTCTTTAGCATTCATGAACTTTTGCAAAAGTAATGGCATTCAAAGGTAACTCACATGTGCAGATACTCCTTACCAAAATCAAGTAGCTGAAAGGAAGAACATGACTTTAGCAGAGAGTGCTAGAGCAATGCTCAATAGGAAGCATCTTCCAAATCAGTGTTGGGCAGAAGTAATCAATACTACAAACTATTTACTTAATCAGCTTCCTACCAAACCGATTCAAGGTATGACACCTTATGAGGCATTCACTGGATACAAGCCACGCATTGGGCATATTCACATATTTAGTGCATAGCATATGCCCACATACATAATGATCATCATCACAGACTGTTGGATGTCTAGTCACATAAATGCATCATGGTTGGCTACGTGACGAGGTGTATGATGCATCATGGTTGGCTACAGTAATGAGAGCAAAGCATACAAGTTATATGATCCCATCAACCGAAATGTCATAACCTCTAGAGATGTAGTGTTTGATGAAGAATCAAAATGGAAGACATCAAATATAGAGGAGATAGTCACACCGACTGCTCAGTCACATTTAGAAAAGATTGATGAAGAAGAGCAAGAATTGTTAGAAGATCCTCCAACCATGCACCACCATCTTGCTCAAGAGGGCCCTGTTCTACATCTCTGGGTCAATGATACCTAGGCCAACTCTGACTAAGGAAGGATCATTGTCTGCCAAGTGACTCTTGCCCTAGTCTTCTATATACCATCTAAATCGGACCATAGGAAGTTGCACACTAGGCATCGCAACTGTCCCATGCAGCCCCTATGAAAGCACTAGCAAGATGCAATATACCACAAAGTAGCAAGAAGGACCTGGTTGATCACCAATGCTTTGCCTGCCACAGAAAATTTCAAGAGTTCAAGTCCATGGTAGAGAACCAGACAGCATAAATATCACAGTCCTTAGATTAGATAGAGGAGGTCAATACATGTCTTTAGCGTTCATGAACTTTTGCAAAAGTAATGGCATTCAAAGGCAACTCACATGTGTAGATACTCCTCACCAAAATCCAGTAGCTGAAAGGAAGAACAAACTATTTACTTAATCAGCTTCCTACCAAACCGATTCAAGGTATGACACCTTATGAGGCATTCACTGGATACAAGCCATGCATTGGGCATATTCACATATTTAGTGCATAGCATATGCCCACATACATGATGATCATCATCACAGATTGTTGGATGTCTAGTCACATAAATGCATCATGGTTGGCTACAGTGACGAGTTGTATGATGCATCATGGTTGGCTACAGTAATGAGAGCAAAGCATACAAGCAATATGATCCCATCAACTGAAATGTCATAACTGTAGGAATATAAAAGGAAAAACTAGAAACTAGAAAACTAGAAGTAAAATAAGAACAGGATTGAAAGACAGACAAAGAGTTACCTTGTAGATGAGTGTAGACAACACACAAGGTAGATGGATTGCAATGATGTGACCCATGAATATATGGGCCAAAGTACAAGACATAAAGCAAGAGTGCTTATGGGATAATTGTAGAGGTGCCACATGGCACATACTCACGACACAAAGACTAGACTAGACTAGACAAATGTGGACTAGGGAAATAGTACACTTAGTGTGCACTTATCTCCAACACCCTCCTTAAGTGGACACTAGGAGTAAGACAGAAAGACAAGACTAGAAGATTGACATAAAGACTGATAGACTGAGAGACAAGATAGAAGACATGACAGACAAAGATCCTGAGACACCCCTCCTCAAGTGATATCCTCATATGGGTCCACAAGGGTAGGGACAAGATGGATCTAAAACAAAACACAATCAGATTGATAGACAAATAGACAGATAGACAAGACTAGATAGACAGAAGACTGACTGTAGACAAACAGAAAGACCAAGACACTAAAACCCCTTGACCTACATCATCGGTGGTCAAAGTGGTAGACAAGAAATATGACGTAATCAAAAAGCCCACTTCTCATCATATGAGGAAGGAATAGCAGGATCTGTTGATGGAGATGTTGCAACAACATGGGCTGAGGTAGATGCAGGGGCTGATGTAGAGGGTTTGGAGTAGGAGTCCCTCTCCTAGTGATTATCACAGCCACAAATGGTGCATGGATGAGCCTTGAAATAGTCCTTCTCCATATGATTAGTTTTGCCACAATGGGTGCAAGGCTTTCTTACCTTAGAACTTCCTTTCTTTGCTAAAAATGCAGTGTCAGTTACCTTTTGTTGTTGAGTTCTTTCTTCCTCTTGGAGAGCATTGATGATACCTTCAAGAGAAGGATTATTGTGATACTTGAAGGTAGTGACAAGAGTAGCATAGGTGTCAGGTAAGCTTTTGAGAAGCACAGCAATAGCAATATCTTCAAAGATAGGAGACTTTATTGATGCAAGCTGAACCATAAGATTGCAAAGATAATTGACATGAGAGGCTATAGTAGCTCCTTCCTACATATGTAGATCAAAGAATGAGATTATAAGTGCAATCTTAGAGTTTTTAGATCGGGGTCCAAAAAGGGTATCCAAAGTGATCCATGCTTGAGGAACAGACTATATGTCAAAGATGTGATGAATGTAATCATCTCCAAGACCGAGCAAGATGATAGCATAGGCTTTGTCGTTCTTGGTAGTGACAACTTGCTCAATGTCGGGATCTTCGAGAGCAGCTTGGTGAACAATGTCCCAAAGACCTTCTTTCATAGGATGGCACTTAATTTTGATTTGCCAAGTATGAAAGTTGGACCCATGAAATTTGTCAATAGACATGAGAGAATGAGTAGAAGAGGTCATGTGGGAAGGTCTTACCTCTTGCTAAGATGCAAGGGCAGTGTCTATTCCCTTACAAGATTGCAGAAATAAATGAAAGAAGAGATCCAAGAAGCCGGCTCGCTCACCACTTGTCAAGGCCATAGCATGTGACAAGCCATCGAAGCATGAGAAACCAGCAAAAAAGGACTACTCAACAAATTGAAAGAGGCAATGCATAGTACCTTTAATCCCAAGTAGAGGCAGAGGCGCAGAAAGGGGCGTGGTCCAAGAGATGCAGGCAGCGCAAGCTCTAAAGCAATGCCATAGGGAAGATGTGGGCAGCTCTCAGGCGATCTCCATGCAGTCACGAACAGATGCTAGAGAGGTGCAGCCTATTGAAAGAGGTACGGGTGAACTGCCAGCAGAGGGTACAATGTCGAAGCAATGGTACATGCAGGTAAAAATTTCGTACAGTCGTAGAAACTGTACGGATAGTCTTGGCTGTATTTTGAGTTGTACACACGTTGATGCAGGTGTAGGAGTGATAGTAGGAGCGGGAGCTACAACAGGGCCAAGAGCTGATGGGCGTGCAGATCTGGCAGAGAGCGGAATTACACAGCAATGGCGTGCAGATCTGGTAGAGATGGTGCACAGCAGATCTGGCAGCGCAATGGCATGTTGTGGTGGTGCAGATCTGGCAAAGAGATGGCGGGGCAGAAAGAGGCAGGCAGATCTGCAGCGGCAACCTGAACAGGAATGGTAGCAGCGTGGAGAAGACGGGCAGAAGATGGAGATGGCGACCAGCTGAGTAGGGCAAAAATCTGAGAAGAGGCAACTATGGCTAGAGCAGACTGAGGGGAGAGAAGAGGGATCTACATGGCTCTGATACCATGTAGGAATATAAAAGGAAGAACTAGAAACTAGAAAACTAGAAGTAAAATAAGAACAAGATTGAAAGACAGACAAAGAGTTACCTAGTAGATGAGTGTAGACAACACACAAGGTAGATGGATTGCAATGATGTGACCCATGAATATATGGGCCAAAGTACAAGACATAAAGCAAGAGTGCTTATGGGATAATTGTAGAGGTGCCACATGGCACATACTCAAGACACAAAGACTAGACTAGACTAGACAAATGTGGACTAGGGAAATAGTACACTTAGTGTGCACTTATCTCCAACAATAACCTCTAGAGATGTAGTGTTTGATGAAGAATCAGAATGGACGACATCAAATACAGAGGAGATAGTCACACCGACTGCTCAGTCACATTTAGAAAAGATTGATGAAGAAGAGCAAGAATTGCTAGAAGATCCTCCACAAGAGCAATGACTCAAACAGTCTACAAGGGAAAATAGACCACCAGTCAGGTCGACATATGCTTAGAAAGGTAAAGCAATTCAGGTTCAAAGCACCGATTATGCACTTATGACTACCATTATGGCTACTTTGAGGATGTAGTTGACAAGCCAAAATGGCAAACTATTATGAATGAAGAGATGGATACTTTGTACAAAAACAGCACTTGGGATTTGTGTGACCTTCCACTAGGAAAGAAGGCAATTGCAAACTAGTAGGTACAAATACATGTAAAATAACTAAATGGTTGATTTTTTTGCTTGTTACACCAGCTCTTGAAATGTGCTTACAAGCATACATAATATAGCATGTTAACCTACTTACATGCTTCAAGATGCCTTACTTGCTACAACTTAATGAACTGTGCAACATGATTGAGACTAATCGGTAAGAACAATTGCCTGTTGTGGAGGCAAATAAAGATTTCAACCTTGTCCAAGAAGTTCTTGATGAATGGACTGAGAAAAATCATTAGTATGGTAAAGAATGAAATACAAAATAGGAAAGCAACCTCTTGTAGGCCAACTAAGAGAAAGGGCTATAGATGATAGGATAGAATTGAAGGGTGTATCCCTTATGCCATCCATGGTGGTGGTGGTCAGGTGCTTAAACTCAATACATTAGAAATAAGACTTTTAAGGAATACTCCACCTCTCTCTAGAATGAATGTTATGCAAGCTTCTCAATTGGCTATAGACCTAGGGTACAAAGGTCACTATAACAAGAAACACGTTGCTAAGGACTACATAAATCAACTACTAAGTGCATATCTTCCTTAAAGGTACAAATGTCAAAATTTTCTTTGTTTTTATCTCAATTGATTATAATGTTTTTTGGACCTAATTGGACTTGCCCTTTGTCATGTAGAGAGAGATGCATTCAAATCATGCTTGAGTAGGTACATAGCAGAATGTGATATGCGTCAAACACCAAAGTGGGCCTATCCTTATCAATGAAGTGTTTCGGATCAAAAGTGTGGCTTTTAAGGTCCATGAGGGAACCATTACAAGTGCTGGCCTAGGCTTATTTTCGCATGATTCCCTTAAGAGAGTGACTATTATTCTCCCTTATGGAGGTGACAAGTCCTCCTACAAAGACTAGAAATAATTGTGGAGTTCATCCAAGGCTAAAGAGGTACTCCATCCAAGAGGACCCTATTGTCTCTATGAAAGATATGGTGCACATTGTTGGTGATGTTTGATACGACAATGTGGTAGGGTTTATCAATGGCAATAGAAATACACATGCAAAGCCAAATGTTTGTTATGTATTTTTTCCTAATATTCCAACTTCATCTAACTCCATGATGAAAATAGATATTGCAGAATATGGGAACATTTGTGTTAAATCCATAGATCATATACATGCAAGAGAGGAGCTATTTGCAAACTATGAGTTTTGATTAAAGACATTGTATTTCATTACTTATCAAAATTATTACTTTCTTACCAATTGTGTAGTTTGGTGCCTAATTATAATGTATGATGTTTGATTGAATAGCATGTGAACATGGTCAATGCAATTCTACATTTTTCGTAACCCCTTGAAAAGAATGGATCCTAATAGAGCTTCAATGGCTGTTGTTCCATTCTCCCCAATGGATTATGGAGGAATGGCATTGGTACCATTCTCCCCAACGGGACTATAAAGTGATAATTTCTCTAGAATCATGTTTGTAGTTTTTGATAGTGCATCAACAAATTGTTAAGTTTTCAACAAAAAACATATTTTTTGTCTTTGCAATGAGCAATCCACGTAACATGTAAATTTGTCCTTCTAAAATGAATCTTGTTAGTCTGAAGATTGTAAGTGCACGATAAATGTTTGTCATTATCTTTTGATTTTATATCAACTACAAATCTTGAATTCCTCGTCCTATAGATTTCTTAGGTTTGTCCTTACTTTGTCAAGTTTAGCTAAGATCGGATACAATGTGATTGCCAATTCATGGTTATCAATTGTACTTTTTTTTAAAAATGGTGTTTATGAACACCACTAAGGGTTACGACATGATGGCAGATTGCATAATTAGGTATGGGAGATTTTTCTTAGCTTTAGAGATCTCGAAATGCAACTCTCGACAATGTAAAAGCTATCAAGGTGCTTATAAATACCACTAATGTTCATGAGATGAGTCTCACTCAATCCAAATCTCTCAAAATGCAAGTCTCAACAATGTAAATGCTATTAAGGTGTTTATAAAAACCATTAAGGTCTACGAAGTGAGTCTCTCTCAATCAAAGATAAATGTTATGCACTTTCACTTGATCTCTCACCTTGGTCTATCTCCATAAGGAAAGTAGATATTGCAAAATATGGGCACACTTGTATGAAAACCATAGATCATGAGAGAAGCTATTTACAGACTATGAGCTTTGATTCAAGACACTGTACTTCTTTATACATTCATTACTTTTTGACCAATTATGTACTTTGGTACTTGATTGTTGTGTATGTTGTTTGATTGGATAATCTGTGAACAAGATCAATAATGAATTATTAAGTTTTCAAGGAAAAACTTATTTCTATGTCTTTGCAATGAGCAATCCTTGAAACACGTAAAATTGTCCTTTTACAATGAAGCCTATTGCATTTATTCTTAAGATTTGTAAGTACATAATGAATGTTTGTTGGTACCACATGACTTTACACACTACAAATCTTGCATTCCCCCTCCTATACATTTGTCACGTTTTTCCTCACTTAGTGAAGTTTAGGATTCAATGCAATGTGATAGAATTATCAATTGCACTTTTGACCTTTTTTAGATGGTGTTTATGAGCACCAGATAAACAACACTAAGTGTCACGACATGATGGCAAGTCACATAAGTAAGTATGGGAGATTTTGTATTGCTTTGGAGATTATCAAATTTCAAATCAAAATCTCATAACAAAGTGAGTCTCAATATTAATGGAAATTTTTAAGCTGTTAAGGTGTTTATGAATGCCACTAAGGCTCAAGAGATAATTCTCACTCAAATGAGTTTGGAAGTTGATACTTTTGTGAATGCTAATGTAGTTTGTACATTGATATTCTATTTATTAATAGAGAATGCACTTCATACTTCATACTTTTGTGAATGAGAATGTAGCCTATTTTACATATTTCTCTTGTTTTTTCATGGACAAAGGCTATAATTTCTCCCAATGCTGCCATTCTGGGAATTGGGATTTTCTCAAATTATCTAATATGGTCTTTCTTGGTTTGATAGAGACAGGATTGGATTAACCGCTATATTGGCTAATGATTTTGCTTTTGGTTAGCATTGCACAAATCCAACAACCTTTTTCTTATTTGAGATAAACATTTTTTGCTTTCAATAGGTAGGCATTGATGGGTTCCAAGATTTCAACCTCAAGTCAACCATTCTCCTTTTTTCCTTGATGTTTATGCCATTAGTGATTGTAAAAGTATACAAACTTTGACTGATGTGCAACTTTGTCTTGCAGTACATCTCCTAAAATTGTTCCTAGTTGAAGTGCTTTTGAAGTTAGAATCTTTGTAAAAAATTCAATCTTTGACCACCCCATGAGCATGGCTCTCTCACATTCTATTGCCCTTGCCAAACCACTAAAAGATAGCTGGTATGTGACCCCGAGTGGTCATAAATCCCACCTCTCTCTGAGTGTTTGGGAATGATATTTTATTTTTCTTATTCATAGGAAAAAGCCTTGGTCATTGGCTTCCTTTACCAGCCCTCATTAGTCCAATCATCCCTTAAAGGGATTTATTACTTAGCCTGACTAACCAATTTTTTGCACCATGATTGGTTTACTATGTGATGCCACATGATGAAACATTGACATGCATAATGGTGCATATTGGTGAGCATCACCATCGTGTCCAGCCTAGAACCTCAAAAATAATGATTGAGAAAACCAGGGATTTGGTGTTCGATGTTTTAAAGGTGGAAAATAAAGCGAGGCTGCGTAAAATACAAATGAGTGTGGCCAAGGAAATGCTAATGAAATCCATGATTTGTGGTAGCAGAGGGGCTCACAATGAAGGCATTATTGGGGATGCAGAACTGCACCACTTCTTGGAAGAGCTAATTCCCCTTGTGGAGAATCAAAGGTAATATGCTTGCAACTTTTGCACTAGTATGTTTTTCCACATTGGTTTTTTCATTTCTTGCCAATGTTGTAGGTTTCAATGCATTGTTTATCACGAGAAGGAGATGAGTATGCCGTTGGGAGAGGGATATGACAATATCCTATTGTTGAAGACAAGATCAATGTACTCCTTCTTTCAAGGTAGTAGATTTCCAAGGCAAGGACTACCAGATGAGAAGTGCTTCCTTTTCAAGATGTCGACCAGGGGACCATCTTTTGTGGTGGATCTAGTAACTCGCATGAGACATAGTGGGAATGCTGATCTCCATCTATCATGGGTGCAATTTGATCACACCCATAGAGTCACTCGGTGGAGCACAATGGCATGCCATGTATATGATCGAGGTGATGACAGGTTCACATAGTCATCCAATCATTTTAAATTTCTATGGTGATGCTATTTCATTCGTTTTAATGTGCATCAGTGTCCAGGAACTGATGACCATCGCCACTTGTGAGATGAAATAGGAAGACACATCAAAATATAATGTAACAATTGATGGCTTAGTCTATGCACCTCCCCATAGAGGGGGAGTTGCTATGAGCGGGTTGGTGATGTGAGCTTGGGAAAGGACTTTCAAACTACACCTAAATCGCGAAAACTACAGATCACCTTAGTTTATAAACAATAATTTCTACATCCTGCAAATTTGGCTGATTTAACTGACATTGACTACTATCTGTGATTTCTTCCTGCTCTTGTTTCCTTTTAGCATCTCTAGATCATATCTCCTTGTCAATGTAGATCATCTCCTATTGTTCTATACCAATGAACATCTACTGCATGTATTTGTGTGTCCTCATAAACTCTAGTGATTTTTGCTAACCAAAATGGATAGCCATTCTCATCCTTTTTGTCTTACATACCCTTTCAAGACCTTCATAAACCTTTCCAAGAAAAACATCCAATGGCTATGCAAAGTGCTTACATATGCCACTTCATCTACCAAGTACATGAGTAGATGAAATTGGATGTCCATGATACTTGTTGTAAATGCCTTTTCAATCAAACATATAGTTTTAATGGTGAGAATTCGCATTTTTGAAATGGATGATTGCTTGATCTCTTTTGATGATATCCACCTACATTTATCCATTGGTAAGCAATGGAAGTAACTTTTGCAATGTGAAGGGAAATTAGAGATGCATTTGTATACCCTCTGACATACCTCACAAATACACTGAGCTTGTTGATGGCATCTGATGCATCTTTAGTACTACATCCTTGCAAAGCAATTGGAAGTACGTACTATAGTAACAATCATGTATCAGTAAATTTGAAACTGTAAGAGTTCAAAAATGTTTTGAAATCAAGTGGAAATAATGTTACCTGTATCATCCTATGCCAATCATATGACTTTAGACTACTTAGTTTTCCATTCAAAGTAAAGGAACCCTTTAAGTTATGCATGTACTTGGTTGGGGTTTTCATACCCAATCAGGCCTCTTCTGCTTTTATCAACACCCATGGTGCCTTTGGTAAAGTCACTTTGCTAGCACGGTTTTGTTTTGGCCAGAAGGCTCTTTTGGTTTTCATCACTTTCAAGTCCTCTCATGCCTTTAGACCGTTTCTATCCCCAATCATATGTTTCCACAAACTTTTTGACACATTTTTGAATATATGCATTGGGTCCAATAGATATGTGACTTTATGTTGCCTCCAATAAGGAAGAGTGTAAAATATGAAAAGACATTGCATGCTAGGTGGAGGTGTTTTGACTTTTGGATAATGCCAAAGTCGCTTCCAATCATTGAATCTCATGAGAAGTAGGAGCTAGTTCTGCCTCCCCAAAAGATGAATCCACTCGGTATGTATGGTCCATAGGAAGAAATGGCCTGTGCTTCTCATATGCCATCTTCGAAATATTTTTTTATTATTGGTTGCACAATTTGGACATGCGTAGTATTCAGACACTTGGAGACCTATTAAAATGATAGGACACAAGAAAATAGTATTGAGAAGTGAAAGAAGAACACAATCAATCACAAATCGATTTGCATAAATCGAGAGAAATAAAATTTTGTACTTTAGCAATCATGCAATAATCTTGCATGGTCCACAAAAGTATCATGACCAGAGGGTACCATTTTAACGGGTAGGAAAGCATAGTTCCTTGTTTTTCACCATGCATCTTTCATGAGCGTACAAAATGGACGGCGGCTCCTCTCTCTCTCTCTCTCTCTCATGTCTTGCCAGTCTCCTCTCTCTCTCTCTTAGTCCTTGGTCTCCTTGTTTCTTTGGAGTCTTCAAAGCTATGTAGAGCCTCTGTTCGATCTCTTCTCCTCATTATAGCCTCATTTTTGCTTGGTCAACTTCTACAGCTCCATGTTCGGTTGTCACATAATGATCTTCACAGCTGTTGCTGCCTTGGTTGGATCTTGCGACCTTGTCACAAAACCACATTTAGTAATTTCTCTTGAATGCCCGTGCCTTCTTCAGCCTCTTTTGATCTTCATTTCAGTCACCTGAGCTTTGTTGATTTCTCTCAAGCTATCTACTCCACGGGTCCTTCTCTGCTCCTTGTGCTCATATGTTGCCTCTTGTTCAATTGCCTAGAAGCTCCCTATATGGCTTGAGAGCATTGCTTTGTAGAGTCGGCCATTCAAGATACTACCAAGCTCTTGTGCGCTATTTGCAGGCTATGTATGCTCCTTCACAGTCTACTCGTGATCGCGTGTTTGAAGCTTGTGCGAGCTTTTCTTCATAGCTGAGTGTTGTTCTTACTACCCTTTGTCTCTTCAAGTGCAAGCACTGGGGGTTGTAGGCATTCAAGTTTCTAGGCTTCTTGCTATTGATGGGTTGCCTCTATAGTAGTTCTCTTTCTCAGATGGCTTTTGGTTTACCACTTATAGCTTCTCCTTGCTACTAGTCTACGCTCGAGTTGTTTTTTGTAGTTTTCTTCTTCGTGCTTCAAACATTTACTTGAAGATCCTTAGGAACTTGTTACAAGCTTTCTCTTAAGCACTTTCAAACTTGAAAAAATTGAACCACTCCGCCTGGGGGGCTCACCATGTATAAACCCTATATATTGTGTGTGTTCAAGTCCTAGATACATCTAGTTCTTTACCACACAGAGTCATTCTTCAACTTGTCAAGCGGTGGATATTCATCAAAATATCCCTGGAGGGTGGATTTTTTGATCTAGTGATGATGTTATCTTTTCATTTTGTATGGATTTCACTAGATTACATTGTATCTTATGGGTTCCTAGCCCTGGCAATGCATCCTAAAATGGTGTATACCTTAGGCTAATCTTTTCACTTGCAATTAGGCTATGCAATGGTGTGTGGGATTTGAGTCAACAATTTCTTGCTCCACCAAAAGTGGCAAGTGTTGATGGGGATTCACCTAGGGTTAAGTGTGGAGCTAGGCACATAGGATAGTGGAATCTTGGAGTTTAGCCACTTGTGGAAGTGGCCGTTAGGTGAACGTTGGAGTCTACCTATATCATTGTATGCCCATCTTCATTTTGATATGGGATTTTACATCTAGGGACTTTGTTAACATTTTTGCATTTTCATTAACCCATTATCCCCGCATGTCAATTTCATTTCCAAAATGCATGAAACTAATGTGATCACATTGGTGACCTGAAAAATTCATCGGTGAACCAGATAAATATATTGATGATGATAAGGAGCATTACATCAACCTACTTATAATAAAATTGGCTATAGAAGTACAGCGATGGGATTTTTTAAAACACCAATAGTTAATGTCATAGTACCACTAGTACTTATTATTATACTGGCAGAATTAGGGCTCCTACCAACAGTAGTTTTGATTGGATTTTCTGCTCATTTTTTGCATATATAAAGCTTGTGAGAGCTATAAGCATTCTTCATTTGGCAAGATTGTAGTCCATATCTCCTACGCCCAGTGTGTTGGGGTAAGGTGCACCATAATTGAGTCATGAGTACACGTTCATTGTGATTGCTGAAGTGGGAGACTACTCTAATATCTAGCATTCATCACAATTGGATGCAAACCCTCCCCACATAATGTTCATGAGAGTTCTAGTCAAATTCCACCTAGAAATTTGTGGAGGCTTCTCGAGCATTACAAAGGAGAGTGGAAAATATTGGGAGTAAAAAACATAAGTTTGTTGACCTAGAACCTGAGGGGGTCACTAAACAATATGTAAGATAGCACGTACAATCAAAGGATGGGGTTTTATATTTTATGGAGTTACATAAAATATACATACATAAGGGATTTTTTGATTTAAAAAGTGAACAATTCCATACATAAGGGATACTTTTATCATCTCAAAATTTATAGAAGGGTTGTATATAGGTTATAAAAACTATAGGTAGTGTGTTTTATTAATACCCCTTGATCTCAAGTGCTATATGGGGTTTATATGTAGTAGTCCCCCTGGGCCTCAGACTAGGAGTTTGTAATCAATCTACATGACTATGTTGAGTAGAGATGCAGCTTGCATTATGAGGTGAGATCTAGAGGTGCCCCTTGTATAATGGGTCACCTACTTGGCTCCTCAAACAGATCTATTGGGATTTGCCATGGTGTTGGGGTAGTGGCATCTACTTGAATGATTCAGAGATCAACTACAATCAAGTGGAAAAAGGACAAAAAGAACATTTTGCCAAGTTATAGGTGATAGTTCCAACATTGCATCTGCCACAATTGCAACACAAGCTCAGACTCTAACCATACTAGTTTCCACAAGTAGTGAGGCTACTCAGGCCTATCTCAGTAGTGTTGGTGTAAGCTTGCCTCAATTGGAAAATCAAGAAACACCAACATCAACACCACGTAGAACTGGAGCTAGTAATGTGAGCGTTACTTGCAAAATAAATGTGAATGGATTCCAAACAAATAGAATTTGATAGAGGTGGAACTCCATGGAATTATTCATTTTTGGAAATCAAGGACTCAAATTTTAAAAAAGAATCATGGATATGAAGTTGAAAAATGCAACACAATCCCTGATAGTAGCCGCACACATATTAAATATAATTTGGGGAGACTTGATTGTGTAGTCCAGCGGTGACTTTACGTGTTGTGGGGACTTCGAAAGAATGTCGATGGAGACTTCTCTCCTGAGATACTCCTTGTGGGAGAAATGCATGCACAAGCTGGCCAAGGGTGTCACTCCAATGGCTCCTGGACTTGAATCTAGTGTGAATCCACGAGAGAAGAAAGGGGAGGGGGATGGGGAGAAGAAAAGGGAGAGGGGGAAGGGAGAGGGATGGAAGAGAAGTGGATGGAAGAAGAGGGAATGGGTTTAAGCGGCATTCACAATAGGCAAGTATAAAGAGCACAACACAACTCAAGACTCAAGACTCATGAGAGAAGAGAGAAAGAGAGTTTTCATTTCATACGCTTGCACATTACAAGTGAAGACCAAAAGTCAAACTTTTGCCTTATATACACTTCCACCTTATGAAGGGAGGGCCAACCCTAATCTCTCTTGCCTTTTTCTCACTCTCTTCTTATTTGCAATTCTCTTGGGACGAAAAGACACCAAGGCATGCTCTCACTCTCCTCTGTTTGTCTCAAACTTCCTGTATCTTCGCTTTTGTTGTAGATTCTCCACATGTTGAAAATGGTGCTTGTGTGAACCAAATGAGTTCGCTTGGAATAATCGTGTATTAGGAGGTTATCCCTCCATGACCTCTCATCGGAGGAATCTTCTACCATGTTCCTTCTTGTAGGCCCAAGGTCATAGGCCACTGGACCTGGGCAACTATTTTGAAAATGTATGTTTGGATTAAGAACCAAACATGGAAAATGGTGCCTTTGTTAACCAATATGACTCTATTAACCAATGCGGTTAACATGCCCCCCTTCTTATTGATGATCAATCCTTGGATCAAAGTTTGTGGAATACATTGGGGTCGAGGGCTGCCTGGATCACGGCGTATCGGTCCAGTTGGTGTTTGGTGATCTGGCAAAATTGAGGGCGGGGCTTCCAAAGATGTGTCGTGCATGTCCTCAAATGTCTTTATGTGATGACCGTGGAGGTTCTGGACTTGGAGGTACATGCAGATAGCCTAGCCTTGGGAGGGCCTTTATTTGGGTTGAAGACGAGCTCTTGGTAGAGGCGATGATGTTGTTCTTCAACTGGAATGCTTTAACCAAGGAGATCTCGGAGGAGGAGGAGGATGAGGTGGTTGAAATGGATGGCTGCCACCACTACTAGATTAGGGATGGAAGCATAGGTCTTGTTAAAGTCTTTGAGGTGGTAGCAAAAACCTATTTGGGTGAGTACCTTGGGAAAATTGAAGCAAGGAAAATTGTAGACGGCATTGGGGTCTCTTGCTTGCAAGTCTCTAAACTCACTCGACATCCATCTTCATTCCATTGACATGTAGAGGGGTGGACTCGATGGTCGAGGGTAGCTCCATAGTAGACGTGCCGAAATTTAGCCTTTCTCAAAAATGGGATGCGCCAGGGTGGCTGGAGCCTACATCAGAATTCGGATGGGGATTGGTGCATCTCGTGCAAGCTAGGAGCCACCTTTGGTTGGATGTGGGTGGGCATCCCTCCATGGCCTGAAGCTTTGTTGGATGAATTTGGTGAGGGTTCGCACTTTCATAATTTCATAAAGGTGGAGGCGGGATCCAGCAAGAAGGTTCTTCCAATGTTGCATGATGTTGTGATCTAGGATCACCTGGAAGGGCTTGAATATTGGTTTGCAATCTAATCTTCAGCAATTGGCAGGTCTACAAGGGGCATGTCATCATTGTTAATGGGAAAGTCATCTTTCTCATGCAAACCATCGTCGCCCATGATGTTTTGATCATCCAGGATGATGGCTGGACATAGTAATGTCATTAAAGCATCATCCTTGAGATCTACTAAGGCCATTGAGATGATCATTTGGGAGGTGTACCATGCACCATGTGGGTGAGTGGAGGTGATGGGCTATGAGGTGTTGGAGCCATGAGATGAGTGGTCCTAGTGGTGGGGGCATGTGAGTGAGTCGGGAGTGGAATTATTTATCAGGAGATTGAGAGGGGGAGTAGATGGATTGGGTGGGGGTTAGTATCTGGCAAAGGGGGTTGGGTAGAGGCAAAAATGACAACTTCAGTTAGAGATATAAGGTAGGCGACATGAAGGGTTTCAAAATTGCTCCTTCCTGTTTTGAGCGTATCCCTCAGGGCTTGTAAAACCCAATTATATAGGATAATTATACCTATAGGATGATACCACTGGACATTGTGATAAGTAAGGAATTGATGGGTGTTCAAGGCTTGCCATTATTAGCTGACCTGCAAGGGCTTCTGTGCCTCTTGTTGCCTCTTGAAGATTGTCTGTAGAACTAGTTATGTCTGGAGGAGGGTTGAGACGATGGTTTCCTCCATGTTGTCTGCTTGATTGAACTGTTGGGCCTACAAGCAATTATATGCTTCAGTAGAGGAGTAAGCTAGCAAGGTACATAATTCCAGGACCTTTGCAACTCTAGCCCATGGTGAGGTAGAGGATCCCGTGATGAATCCTTGCAGCCCTTGGAAGTTTTGCTGCATCTGGTGGGGGGTCCTGGGAGCCTCTATGAATGTCGTGTACCCTAATGTTGATGTTGATGTTGATAAAATCATCAGGGTGCTGCTCTTCATTGGTGTGCTCTGCCTGTGGATTCCTTGTCTTTTCTCTTCTCTTAGACCTCTCTTGCTATGGGTAGGGCCCTTGTTGTGTCTCTTTCCTCTTGCTACTTTCTAAACTCGGCCTTGTGAGCTTCCCACTTGGCCTCGCCTTCAGCCTCCTCTCTTGCCAGGAAGACAAGTCTCCCTAGGGTAGAGGCTTGGTCCTTTTGTTCCTTGGGGGTAGGGCAGGATTTTGTTTCCAACGGCTCAAAGGGGTCATGAGCAGCCTCTTTAGTAGCCAAGCCATACCCTTGAGGCATTTCTCAGAGATTTCTCGACCAATCATATGGTACAGGATTGGCATGAAGATAATCGGGTTGCCCACGCAGTTGGCATGGTGCTCGAGCTAGTCCTTCAATTGGGAAAAGTAATAGTCAACCCAATTTGTGACTTACTACTATGCTAGTCATATAAGCATGTTGGGGAGAATGCACTAGTGGTGGTCCGTGTGATCCACTTTGGTAAGGAGTTGCACCACCCATGCTATTTGTCGAATTTCCTATCCAAGATGTCCATGAAGAGTATGCCACCTTTGGACCTTCTAGAGTTGTACTTTGCTACCTCTATGAGCTTTTTGTCTAGATTTTGTTGGTACACATACTTCTCTCTGACCACCAAGAGGTTAAAGGCTGCCTGCACCATGTCAACATTAAAGTGGTATTGGCAGGGGACGTTGGCTTTATTGTGGATGATTGCTACTTAGGAAGTGGTGTCGTAAGTCCATAAGAATTCACCAAGCAATTGCATGTCCATGTGACATGGCAGCTTATCGGCTATAGGCTACAAGCTGATATCCCTAATGAAGGGCTGCACCTCGGGGTCGTGGAGTGCCTGATAAGTTGGCAACATTGTGATAATACAAACTATACTCTTGGCCGCAATATCAGTATTTGGAATGAACTACACAGCCACCAAGTTTCATGAGCCCTTGCTATCCGACATCCCTATCTTTGAAAGTTGGTTTACTTAACTTAGACCACATACCATCATCTTGGATCAAAATGGTTCGGATGATAGGCCACTTGTGTTCAAGATTAAAATGCCATTATTAATTATTTTAACTAATTACACTTATGTATGAACATGTTACAATTGTTTAAATAGGAAATAGGAGAGATTTGGGGTCTGAAAAGGGCCTCCAATTAGTTTTCCTAATTTCAAGCGATTAGAGAGGGATTTGAGGTGTACCAATGAGAGTGCTAGAATGTGTGGGACAATGGTATGTTGAGGTGGAGGGTGGGCAGGCATGTAGAGAGGCCCTATTGGTTGTCCCTCTTACACTAGGGACCACCCAAACCATCTCCCCCCCCTCCCTTAACCCATGCTTAAACCTCCTCCCATGTGCACCTTTCCCAAATGAGTCCTAAATCACATTGAAGAGATGATGGGACCTTTGGGCCAGCGAATTTTGATTCTCTCCCCCTTGTATCTTTGATCCAATGCACTTTTTTAACTACTTTCTCTCTCCAAACTTCAAATTTTGGGATTCCCACCCTTGTGGCCCCTCTTTCTCTTTCCCCTCTCTCCTCTAGCCTCTCTCTCTCTCTGCCCTATCCTGCTTTTCCCCCTCCTGCAATAAAGAAAATCCTTCATAGTTTTGCAAATTTCATAAAGAAGAAACTCGCTACTTCAAGTTTGTTCTTGATTAACGTTGCATTATTTATAGAACACATAAACTAATTCTGTACTTGCTTAATTACGATAGATGCACGACACCTACATTTAGAATAATGGCAACATACAGGATCATCAAGAAATGACGCCTAGCTATAACTAGGATGTTAGACAAAAAGAAAAGGAAATTAGAGCCCTCAACAATATCTTGGATGTTTCTAGATAGATTGCTAAGTGAATGGAGTAGTGATTGCTCGCAATGCATTAAGAAGCTACAATTCTCTGCATCATGTGAAAAATGCGAGCTTTGGATTGGGAAAAGTAAAAAACTTACACAATCTAATAGTCTACGACAATCCAACATAGTAACTCCTTATTACTTCTCAAATGTCTTGCTACACATACATGCCAAGAAGTCTCACAGAGAACTAGCAACATGTATGACTTGTAGGGCATGTGTATCACATTCTTTTTGAAATCTCTACTCTGTTCCTTACGAAGCCGAGTACATGCAATCGATCCTTTGAGCAAACGTCTTCCATGTGCAAATGTTGTCACTATTAGACGTCAGCCTAAATATAACAAGAGTCATGTAGTCTTTGGCAACAGGACAATTGACATCAATGTCAGTCATTATTGGATAATTCTTTAATATGTTGGAATCACGAAGAGTGATTTTGCCAAAGCATTGAAGATTTATTACTAGATACTAAAGACATCCTATCTCTAAATCTCGTCTCAAACCCATTGTTACAACTATACAAGATGATGCTTGAGAGGTCTCATCCGAGGTTAGGAATCAATGTTGTCACAGCAGATGTTATCGCAAAAATAATAGAAAAACATTCTACTGATTCTTCATTTGAAGCCAATCAAACATTCTACATTCCTTCATTGTATAACTCAATCACTATTTATTTTGGCAAATCGTACAAAAGGGATGCCTCTATTTTTTTAAATGGCTACTACGAAAGAGGTACTTATGCATACGTATCTATTTTCTTTGAGAAAACCATTCCATTTAACATCAATGTACATTTTTATTCATACATTCATTCTCATTTTTTGGCTTTTCCAACTGTTCAAATGAAAAGCTATAGCGAAGAACGCACCTTAAAAAAATAGAAAAAAGAAAGCAAGATTTTCTTCAACGATAAACAGATGAGAAGAGCAAACGTGGCAGGCATACAACCACAAGAATATATCTTTGGATTTTATTCATACGAGAAATACCATCCCTTGATGGCAAAAGTAACAGAGATTCTGAAGGATAGACCTACGAGGGTAACGAGCTCGCAGATGGATTGATAAAACACATTATACAAAAGCTATCCAATGGCTAGGAGACCATGGATGAGCTATTGCCATGCACAAAAGCACAAATGATACTTGATAAACATACCAAAGGAATATCAATCTTTTGCATAACAATTCTATACTTTGCCTTCAACATCGAACTTGAAGAGCTTGCCAATCTTGACAACCAAGCAACTGACAACATATTACAACAATTCAATGATGTGTACAATCTACAGTAGAGTGAATGGCCAGTAACCATTGACAAGATAGCATACAAAATTGACCCATAATTTGCAAAAAAAAACTATGGACCATTATTAGCAATCTTCCCAGAACCCAAGAAGTAGCCTACTCAAGGTAAAACCCTACCCACAATATAGAACATCCTTTCAAAGTATATTCTTTTTTCCATATAATAGATTTAACTTTCACTCATACTTTATTCAATTTTATGAATAGCAAACATAAATAAGGAACCAGCCATGTCAAATAACAATACCACATCGGTAACAAAATTTATCTATTGCATTACTTTTCTACGGAATGGTAAAAAATATATTGGACAAACTACAGACATTGAAACATGTCTGAAACGACACAAAACTAACCCACTATCTAAAATGGTCAATGATGTCCACAGGTACAAACCATTTGAAAAAAACTTCAATGTGGACGTCTTGGCATCAACTTTGAATATAGTGGAAGTGAATAACTTAGAACGTCAATACATTGCTCGAATGGACACAACATCGGGCTCAAAGGGTTACAATAATATAAAAGGACACCCTGCGAACACGAAAAAAAATTACTGCTCAAATTACAACAATTTGATTTAAGCAACAATGTCATTTGTCTGACTTTATTTCCAAACATTAAGAATACAATTCATATCAGTCTTCTTCTTCTTTATTCATTGTTTTAATTTTTCTATGCACTCATATACATGAAATTACATCACATATTTATAAATATAAAATTTCAAATTCCACTTTATAGTTTCCATTTATTCTACAACTAACATTACGATTTATGCATTAATAATTTCTAATTCTAATTTAATATTTTTCCCGTTATTTCACAAAATCCTTTCTTCATCGTTAATTTATAATCAACATTTTATACATTGCTCTCATTCACCTTAGGTGACCTACTACACCCTAGTTGGCTTGCCATGGTGGAAGGGGAGGTCTTAGTAATGAAAATAGGCCGGGAGAAACAAAATTAGGTCTTGCATTTTTTAGAAATCTGTTTGTTCGTTTTTTGTCACGACTTGCACATATTTTAAATACAACTACAACATAATCCTCTCTCTCTCTCTCTCTCTCTCTCTCTCTCTCTCTCTCTCTCTCTGTCTCTGTGCTCGTGCCACGTGGACAAAAATCCTCTCCCCCCTCCTCTCTCTACTCTCTCTCTCCCCCCTCCTCTCTCTCCTCTCTCTCTCTCTCTCTCTCTCTCTCTCTGCTTTCTACCCTCTTTACGGTAGGTAGCATTAAGGCATGTTTTCGTTTTCTAAGAGCTCAAGAAACCACGTATCATTGCTTTTCATGGCTGTGAGTTTCATAGAAAGGCTAAAATTAAGAGGTGTTGGCAAAGAAAGCCACTCAATGCACCACTCTTCAACACATGGCAGTGGTGGCCGATTGCCTACCCGCCTGTCAAGCCAAAATTACAGGGGTGTTTAGTCACATGGGGAGGCCCAATTGACCCTTAAAAGCATGCAACTTGCCCAAACTTGGGCAATTAAGATCCCCTGCCCCCACAACTTTTTGCCACATCCCAAGATTCACCATGGCGGTGTGTAAGCATCTCTACCCGCCAAGAGCCATATTATTGGCCGGGCGGGGCTTTGGTGTGTAAACATCCTCAATGTTCTAGAACCACCTCCACACCACCATCGCCATGGCCAACAGCTCGCATCTTCCTCTTCCCGAGGGAGGATGGTGAGGGAGAGCGATGCCTTAGAGTCGCCACTTCTCACACTCAATTCAGCATTTCCACCTCGTTGCCTTAGTGAGACTTGCCCACGAGCTAGCTAGACAGTGAGCGAATGACAGAGTGAGAAATTGTAAGAAAGGTCGCTGACCTTGTTGTCCTCCACTCCACCATATGTCGCTACACTTCCTCTAATGTGATTTGAATTCTCAATTGCTTCCCACACATCATCTCACACCCCTCTCATCAGCAAACAATACCCTCTCATCCGCCAAAGGTGGGCCTGACATCAATCAACATAGCTCTACCAAAAGAAACAACAAGCATGCCACCCAGAAAAAGCTAGTTGGCCTTGGGCTTCTAGCGTGCAATACCGCATGGACCAAGGTATGTATTGTTGCTTCTTCCTCGCATGAATACCTTAAATCTTAAATTTTTTGATTGTAACGATTTCACCATCAGTCAAATTGAAATGGTTAATGAGCAGTCCACTAAGGTGCGTGGAGTTCTCTTGTTTACATTAGGAACAGATCCAATGTGGCCAAACTTCACGAACATGAAGGCTACCATATGTTCGATGGAGATAGGATGTTGCACACTGTCAAGATCAAAGACAAAGATGTGACTTTTGCTCCCGCTACGTCCAAACCATCAGGTTTGTTCAAGAAGAAGCTGCAGGAAGGCCCCTATTTCCGAAGTTCTCTGGTGGATTTTATGGGGTTACAAGCTATTGATGGCAAAGTCGGCTTCGGCGGCTATGCATAGAAAGCATTCAAAGCATTCTTGAATTAGCTTCAATTCTTTCATTCTTCGAGTCTTCCACTATTCCACAATAGAAGTTCTCTCTCGCTCATGTTGACCTGAGTAGAGTTGCTTCCACTCCATGCTTGTGTCGACTTGAGTAGAGCTGTTTCCACTCCATGCATCGAAACTTGCTTGTGATTGGCTTTTCTTCTTGACGCTCTTACATTGCAAATTTGGCATTCACTGTGTTTGGATCATCTCCTATCACAATCTGCCATAACTCTTTTGCTTGGAGTATTGTAGATCATGCAGATCTTCCACAAGTAATAGTTTTGTTGGTCAAATCTATCCACAATGCAAAAAGTTGACATTTGTTGAGAAAAGGATGCACTAAGGCTTGAGCCTTCAATTCTTTTGGTTTATGAAAACACACGCCTCTGCACGTGGCCTAACAGGGTAGAGTTGAGATATGCTGGTCAAGGAGGGGCATGCCGAAGCAGGGTTGAGAGCACAAGATGATACTCTATCATTGCTCATTGTAGCATAGGTGTTCACAAGTGTAGCATAGGTCCTTGGGTCATATTCTGGTGAGAGGTGTAGGCTAAAGCGTAGAAAGCAGTTCTCGTGTGCGCTCAAGTGAAAAAAAAGCAATAATCACAAGGATTGATGGAGGTTTTCACCTCCATGGGAGTTCAAGGGTTTAGAAAGAGGTTATAGGGTTTAGAAAGAGGATGGGGTTGAGGAGGCTAACTAGGGTTGTAGGGTTTAGGAAGAGTTCTAGGGTTGAGAGAGGGTTGCAGGGTTTAGAAGGAGTGTAGGGTTGAGAAGTGGAGAGCTTGTCTCCTTCACACATTCATGGGGTTTAGGGTTGAGGAGTAAACACGGATGAGAAGAAGGAAGGAGGAGAAGGAGGGAGGGAGGAGGGGGAGGGGGAGAGAGGAGGAGGGGGGAGGAGGAGAAGGGGGGAGGATGGGAGATTGCAAGGTTAGAGCATGCTATCACATTGAGGGAGCATAGACCCAAGGAGAACAAGCACATGATCACCAAAGTGAAATGAACATTGAACCCCAAAGAGTAGGAGCTTCTTTGCATTGAGAGATATTTATACAATTTGGTCTCTACACAAAGTGGGGGATCCTCTTGAGTCCCTCCACAAAGTGGGGGAACCTCTTGAGTCCCTACACAAAGTGGGGGATTCTTTTGAGTCCCTCCATAAAGTGGGGGAACCTCTTGAGTCCCTACACTTTTTGGGGGGACCTCAAAAAGTGTAGGCTTTTAGTCTTTCTCTCTCTAGTTTTATTATTTCTCTCTCTAGATCCTGATTTTGCAAGCATGATTGGATCTTTTCTAGAGAGGATTTTGGCTATCCTCATCCTTTTAGATTCACCATACCATCTTTCAAGCTCAATCTATTACAAGCGAAGCTTTGCCGGTACTCCACACACAAGGATTGGCCTTTGTCACCACAGAGGTAACATAGATGTGACGATTACTTTGAGGAGGGCAGCTACTTAGCATCGCAAGGCTATCTGATCAGCAAGTCCCCTGATGAGGGCCTTTGCATTTTCTATCAGTTCATATCCAAGTTCATAGGGCTGAAGAAGAGCATTGATTATGTGCCTTGCCAATACATCACTTGGATGATCGCCACCTACGAAGATGCAAAAGAGGTCGATAGGTTGTCTACCTTTGACAAAACATTTGAGTCACAATGAAGAAGGTTAGCACGGGCCAAGCACATTGTAAACTCAAACCCAAACATGCTACACCATAGGCTCGTCTCAGGCGAAGTACTATGGTCCAATACCCTTCCCGCACCAAGCGTTGGAGCAAGTCCATCTAGCTCTAAGGGGCTCGATGCTAAGGATGACAAAGAAGGAGAACATGAGTGGGAGCACAATGCAGGTTCCCAAGAATCTAAGTCAGAGGGCACCAAATTTGACTCAAAAGTCACTAGCAAGCATGACGAAGAGCACAAGGGAAGCTCTAAGTAGCAGGAGGAGCAAGGAGAGGGCTCCGAGCAAGAAGGCTCTAAGCAACAAGAATAGCAAGAGCAAGGGCCTCAGCCAAAGATAAACCAGGAAGCAGGACCACAACCCGAGCAACTGATGCAAAAAGGTCAAGTGGCCACCAAAGCCTCAGCCAGCTCAGCTGATCTACCTGCACCTCCAAAGCTTCCTCTAGCTCTACCCCCAGCTGACATGTTCCCCCTTAACCCTCTGTTGATGAAGAATGATCACATGGATAGGTATGCCATAGAGACACAATGGCACTACTTGTGAGAGAACGAGGTCGTGGTGACACATGCCCTGGATTACTTAGCCAACCACTAGCTCCCTCCCCAGGTATTGTAGGATAATGTCTTTCTCCAAATGAAGTACTAAAACCAGTTGAAAAGAACACAACTACTCTTTGCTAGACACAGATCGCCATCACTGCGGAAAGGGATAGTCTATAGGAGTAGTTTGACAGTTGGCACAATGTTTTTTATGAATGATCGATTCCCATAGCCAGCTCCAACACACTCACACCAAGCTACAACTTGACCATGGCAATCTACATTGTGAAGTGGAGCAATTACACGTGACCAACTCCAAGCTCCAGGCTTCCCAGGAGGTTTTGATAGCCGAAGCTTCTCAGCTACAGGCAGCACTACAGGAGGCACAATAGGTGCTTCACGAGGCACAAGCCAAGGTAGCAGCACTCCAAGTGGAAAATGCAGAGCTCTGCCAAGCCCAGCAGGCAGCACTACAGGAGGCACAAGCCAAGGTAGCAGCACTCCAAGTGGAAAATGCAGAGCTCTGCCAAGCCCTAGAGGAAGTTGAAGATTTACAAGCCAAGAATGTGTGGCTTGAAGAAAAATTAGTTAATTATTCTCAATTACAATTGTTTATCCAACTCCTCCAGGTGCTTGATGGCAAAGATGCCAAGGCAGAGGAAGCTTGACGATGACGACTCAGCAGCACAATAGGTCAAGGAGGGCCCGGCCATTCCTTACAGCCTTCCCCTCATATTCGACCTACAATTTTGAAGCCTACCCCGAGCTCCAAAGGCAAAACTTTGGGTCACTCTAAAGTAACAAATGACATGGACATGGCTTGGACCCTACTTTTATTGGATACTTTGAGCCAAGGGCTTGCCGAGCAGCACTCGTAATTTTGTGAGAAGGAAGTGTAGGTGTCTCCCCCGCACATTTTGGAGATATAGCCACTCAGACCTTGCATGAGCCGGTTTTTATAGCAAAACCATTTTTGGATGGCCCTGTTGCCACCTTGGCAAACTAAAGTTTTGCACCGAGTGCCCGATTGTTATCCATTTCCTATTTGCTATAGGGCTTGGGCATAGGTCAACTCCGTGGACTCTGACCCTCCAACCTTGCCTCAACCTCTCCACGAAGTGACACTCCAGCCGGTCACCCCATAAATTTCCATCTATGATCGTGCCTGTCACAATTTTGATCTATTTGTCTGGGACCAAGTTGTTTGCCAGTGCAAAATGCATAAGGAAGAGAGGTAACTGATTGCAGCTCAGATCCACGAACTCCCATGTCCCACTATGCCAACTCTTCCAATGTATTATGCGGCACTAAAGGAGATAAAGAAACTCCTCAGCAGCCACATCACGAAGGCAACTGCCATGCACAATAACGTCAGGGGCCTATGTAAGGACCCGTGCACTAAGTGACAAGAGAGAGTCACACCTGCAAAAATGCTACACGACTCATTTTGGCACCTTTGGCATCACCAATCCAATTGAGGACCCAGCTTTGGGTGGTGGATTGGCTCACAAACCCCGATAGGCCTCCCATGGACAACAAATGCACAAGCTTTACATACCATGGTGAAATGGAGTCCACTACAAACAAGCAATCATCCTTTGTCACTATCACTCTGAAGAGGCCCACGTTCAGCAATTCATCCTCCACCCTTGTTGGTGCTTCACCTGAACAGAGCCATGACAAATGGTCGATAGGTTGGTGCAAATGGCCTACTATCAGTATTATGTCAAAGTTACATTCTTAAAAAAGAAGTATCCACCTGCTTAATCTACCCCTAAGTGTGGGGACATCCAATCCTTCTACCCCTGGCCTCATCCCAATCCCTCTGACCCCCCCAATCCCAAACCATCTTGCTCTGCCAAATGATGCCCCGACCCATCTACTGCTCCTTGAGTACAAAGGCATGATCGAGTCCAATAGCCCCATCGCTTCAATCCTCGTGCATCTACAATTGAGCAGTGCCTCATCCTAGCTAGCCTAGAATCATGAGGGCTTGATCGTGAAAAAGTCAAGGCAAAATGTTGGCCCTTGGGTTAGGCCAACAGACATGAGCAGGTGGCGCTCGTGCAGCAGCACCTTTGGCCAACCTTCCGTGCAGCGGTAGACCACAACGGTGGAGCTAAGGCAGTGACTCTGAGTTTGAAGAGGAGTCTCCCTAACCAATGCCGAGCAATGGTCTAGTGAACCATGAGTGTTAATAATGAACGTCGGTTTTGCAGTAGTCTACTTAGTAGACGGCATTGTAACAGAGAGCAAGTATTGGTAGTTCATGAGTACATGACCTCTCTATGGCTTGCTAGGTTAGGAGTTTGCTTAGTTAAGTGCTCAGTTCAGCTTCATTGTAAACAAAATTTCTTAATACCAGTGTGGTTGCTTCCATTTTGTCTATATCATTCTTTGTTTATTGTGCATGCTCAATCCCCTGTCATCATATAGTTTCCCCTTTTAATAGCAACCCTAACCTCCAAGTTATTTTTGTTGATGTTCATTTGCAACACGTCTTCACTAAGTTTCTCGAAGAACAAGTTCCACATCTAGAGGAAGGACAAAGTACAATGGAAGATCCAAAATGACAAATTAAGGATGCCAAGAGAAATTTCTTGAGTCACTACACATTTGAGCCAATTGATGGTCAACACTTTGCTTTTGCTTGTAATGAGCATGCTAGAGATGAAGTGAGGGATGGAAGAATTACTTATGAGACCTTCATAAAAGTGCCTCAATTTCACTACTATGTTGCAAGCATATGCATCTTTAAGAACGAGAAAAAATATTTGATTGAGTCGAAAAGACTTAATCATGACATTCATGCGTTGCAAAAGATCACCTCGACTTCAGAGATGTTGAGAAAAGCAAGGACCGTATGGAATACTTTCCATGCTCCCACAACCAGTCATAAGAAATATGCTACTAAGGAGGAAACACTGGCCCTTGTGGATTTCTATACATGCTTGAGTGCAATTGTACCAAGGGGAAAACAGAAAAGGACAGAGTTGATCATAAGCTTTAAGACAGTGAGGGACAAGTATCAAGATTATATGAGTATAATTTTGCATCCCGATGAAGTGTTCGAGCAAATAATCAAAGTATGTGTTGCATGTGAGAAGGGTGATATCACATATGAGGCTCCCTCACTTATTACAGAAAGAAGAACGAGAAAAAAGAGATGATGGCTCGGATGTGGAGGCCCTTGAGAAACTTGCTAGACACTTACATGAGCATGGCTGCAGATAAGATATTCAACATAGAATGGTTTTTTGGCAAAAGAGATAAAGACCATTGCATGGAGCATTGCATCAACCAGCAAGTCAACTGTGATGTAATAAAGAGTGCAGTTGAATATTTTCTCACAACAAAAGGCATTCCAATTAGTCAATGTGAAGTTGCAACTTCTATTGTGAAGCAAATGGCAATAGCTTTACATTCAGCTAAAGAGAAGGCATGGGCACACAAGTGGATAAAGGTGCATGAAGATGGATCAGAAGTTACTAAATATATAAAAAATGAAATCCCACAAGATGTGCATGCATACGTAGAGACTCATCAATGAGCACACTCTCAAAAAGTCAAGAAATCTACACAACGGCTTCTAATTCAAAATGGATATAATTTTTGAGTCTGGAAAGGTTGTTGAATTCAAGGGAATTTCATGCAAAGACTTTTTGACTGATGACACAATGTGGGAGAAGTCGCAACTTTTCTTTGTTGAACGAAACATCATGTATTGATGTTCGTTATCTCATTGAAAGAATATTACATACCACCATTGGTAGAGTGGGATTGTGTAACATTGTCATATTTGTGGACAAAGAAGATAAGGAAAAAATGTTTCTTACCTTAGAAAGACAATATTAAAGACAACTCAAGCTATACGATGGTGTGTATTCAAGAAAGAGATACAAGAGAGAATGCGGCATCTACAAGCATTTATGACAGTTACCACTAAAACATTTATTGAGGCCATTGTTGGGGAGGAAGAAATGATAATTAACTGATCCGTTGGACAACACTTGTGATGGACACAATTCAATTCCCTAATGCAATAAAGATGTCAAATAAGTACAAGAGGCATATTGAGAGGATAAAGGAGCTCAAGTCTGCAAATGTGGTTGCATTAGAAAAAGTAGGAAGCTCTTTTGAGGTCACAGTTGTTATTAGACATGAACCTCAGTATCTCATTTAGTAGATAAGAGGTTTCAATCCTCTCCAATCCTTTAAAAGAGATTAATGACAACGTCATGATGGCCATCCTCAAGTTTGAAGTAAAATTTTTCTTGGCTAGATACAAAATCAGTTTTTTTTTTAAGTTCAAAAAGTTTCAAAATCAGCTTGCTTTTAGTCACAATAATTTCTTCTAAAAAGTGATTTTTTTTCTCATTTTCATCCAAACGCACCTCCAAAATGGATGTGGACAGTGCACTAGTCCAAAATTAATGAAATGGGTGTCTCTCCTTTCTATCCATCTATTACATACACTCGCACAATCATAATCTTCAAACACCTTATCACCTTGCACCATTGCCCCATCACCATTACATATGTCAATTTTGTTATTTTTATGGTCAAAAATATTTTATTGTGTTCCATCATGGGTTTGAACTACCCTCATTGCATTTTCATTGTTCCACTTGGCAAAACTACCAAGAACCTCACAAATTTTGCATGCATCATCTTGGTAATGGAAAAAGTGCACTAATATTGAGACATTTCTCCACCGACACTGATAGATATCCAACACCAAGCAATTTCCCAAGGCAGTGTTAGTTAGGCTTTTGCATGTACCATCCCCAAGGCCATCACTTCATGGTTGACCATCAAATTAACCATATCTCAACACTCTATTTCTTCACTCATGATGCCTAAAAAGTAGGAAAACTCCTAGTTAGACAATCAATTTGCCATGGTAAAATCTTTCTCTCTCTCTCTCTCTCTCTCTCTCTCTCTCTCACAGACACACACAAAATGGTGTCCACCATGTGGTGAAATCTTTATGAGGGAAAGATGGTGCCCAAAACAAAACCTTGATGGGAGTGCAGGAAAGTTTTCACCTAGTGGCTAAATCTTTATGGAAAAGATTTGACCTTGTGGGAAAATCTTAGGAGGTGTCCAATCTAGCTAATGATGGGTGCTTTCATGGACAAGGTACAAAAATGTTTTGACCTTGTGGCCAAATCTTTTGAGGGAAACACTCTCATCACAAAGTTTTGACCTTGTGGACAAATCTTCATGGAGTTTCGGCCTTGTGGCCAAAACTTTATGGAAAAATTTTGACCTTGACCTTTTGGACAAATCTTCATGTTGTTTTGTCCTTGTGGCCAAAAATTTATGGAAAAAATTTGACCTTGTGGACATTTATGAGGTGTCCAAGCCTATTCTTGAGGGGTGCCCTCATGATGAATATGTGGATTAGGTTTAACCTTATGGACAAATCTTTTGAGCGAAGCACTCTGCTCACAAAGTTTGGACCTTGTGGCCAAATCTTTATGAGGTGTCCAAACCAATCCTTTAGGAGTGCCTTCATGAATAGGATCTGGAAAAGTTTTGACCTTGTGGCCAAATCCATATGGGGTTAACATTGTCCTCATAAAGTTTCGACCTAGTGGACAAATATTCATGGAGTTATGACCTTATGGCCAAACATTAATGGAAAAGATTTGACCTTGTGGTCAAATGTTTATGAGGTATCCAAGCCTATCCTTGAGAGGTGCCCTCATGATGAAGATGTGGATTAGTTTTCACCTTATGGACAAATCTTTTCAAGGCATCACTTTGCTCATGTTCACAAAGCTTTGACCTTGTGGTCAAATCTTTATGAGGTATCCAAACTGATACTTTGGGGGTGCCATCATGAATAGGATGTGGAGAAGTTTTGATCTTGTGAACCAATCCTTAAGAGGGCAACAATCTCCTCACAAAGTTTGAACTTGTTGACAAATCTTCATGGAGTTTTGACTTTGTGGCCAAAACTTAATAGAAAATATTTGACCTTATCACCAAATTCTTATGAATTGTCCAAGCCTATTCTTGAGGGTGACCTCATGACCAAGATGTAAATTAGTTTTGACCTTGTGGCCAAATCTTTTGAGGGAAACACTCTGCTCACAAATTTTGGAATCTTGTTGCGAAATCTTTATGGTGTGTCCAAACCAATCCTCATGATAGGATGTGGAAAGTTTTTGACCTTATGGCCCAATCCTTATAAGGAAAACACTATCCTCAAAAGTTTTGATGTTGTGGCCAAACCTTTAACGTTTTGACCTTGTGGCCAAATGTTTATGGAGAAGATTTGACCTTGTGGCTAGATCTTTATGAGGTGTCCAAACCTATCCTTGATGGGTTTTGTCATGAACACGATGGGGAAAATTTTTGACCTTGTCACCAAATCTTTTGAGGGTAGCACTCCCCTCACAACAATTTGACTTTGTACCCATTTAGATTTGGCCACATGGTGAAAATCCCCCATTAAATTTTGGCCTCATTGTCAAATCTAAAACAAAGATTTAATCCCAAAAGTGAAAATAAAAAAATAAAATAATGCTATATTTAAACTAAGAACTAAAAACTAGACTATGTCCAAAAGTAAAAAACTAAAAAATAAGAGAACTAAACGTTATCTAAAAAATCTACTAGCTAAAAAGATAAATCTAAAAATTTAAAAGTAAGAACTAAGAACTAAGAGGCTAAGAACTAAGATATATATATGTTGTGTGTGTGTGTGCGCACGCGTATGCATATATATATACATACACACACATCTACATATATATATATATATATTACACATTTTCAACTTCTTCCATTTTAGGGTGAATCTATATACCAATATCAACAACTATCAATGTTTCTCTCTCTCTTTCTCTCTCTCTCTCTCTCTCTCTCTCTCTCTCTCTCTTCTTTTTTCACTTTTCCCCCATTCAATCTGGACTTGCATGCAGCTTTTGTTGTTTTGTTGTTTCATGTCGGCCTGCGAGTTTTGTTGTTTTGTCTTTTGTCATTCCTTCTGTCGGCATGCGACTATTGTTGTTTCATCGTACTTTTGTTGCTATTCTCTCTCTCTCTCTCTCTCTCTCTCTCTCTCTCTCTCTCTCTCTCTCATTCTTCTTTCATCTCATTGTGAATTGTAGTACTAAATTGCTACTCTATTTGCAAACTGAAGACTGCCATGTCTCCAAAGAAATCAAAAGGACTCACATCTCCGGATTCCAAGATGCCCAATGTCATTTCTCCAAGAAAAAACACTCCCTCTAGGAAGTTTGCAACAAAAGAAAAGCCAAAGGCTAAGGAGTGCAAACCGGTTTTAGTTTTGATTGGAGTTAGGCTTGGCTGGAGGTTTTTTCTGAGAGCAAAGCCAGAGTTGTATGTAGAGTGGGACACATGGATGCATGAAATATGGGGTAGTAACGACGAGCCTAAGCCGTCGTGGATACCATATTGGTCACCTAAAGGATAATTTAGTGAATGATTTTATGCAAATTTACTATAAGATTTACAACTCGAAAATTGTTACGAATAATAAAGTGGGTACCGTGTTGGCAAGAGCATTTGTTGCCTGCAGGTACTCATGGAAGAGATGTGGATTGGGAGGACTTTGCTCAACACAGCGATGTGTACCTCTGGTCACCTAGCTTGGACAACATCTATACTAAGCAGGATCATGATATAGGCACATCTACCACTGTGAAAAGGGAGCCTCTAAGTTTTCTACATCAACAAAAGTTCACTATGGAGCAGCAATGTGTATTGGATGAGTGGAAGAGTAAAGTTGACAAGGAGAATGCAAGATTGCTAGTAGAATTTGAGGTTGCTACTACAATTGAGGCTGAAGCCCTTACAAAAGTAGAGTCAATTACACATACAGCTAGTTGGGTGCACAAAATAGATAGTTTTTTACATGGTAGTAGCACTTTTAGTGTAGGCTTGGCTGGAGGTTTTTTCTGAGAGCAAAGCCAGAGTTGTATGTAGAGTGGGACACATGGATGCATGAAATATGGGGTAGTAACGATGAGCCTGAGCCATCGTGGATACCATATTGGTCACCTAAAGAATAATTTAGTGAACGATTTTATGCAAATTTACTATAAGATTTACAACTCGAAAATTGTTACGAATAATAAAGTGGGTACCGTGTTGGCAAGAGCATTTGTTGCCTACAGGTACTCATGGAAGAGATGTGGATTGGGAGGACTTTGCTCAACACAGCGATGTGTACCTCTGGTCACCTAGCTTGGACAGCATCTATACTAAGCAGGATCATGATATAGGCACATCTACCACTGTGAAAAGGGAGCCTCTAAGTTTTCTACATCAACAAAAGTTCACTATGGAGCAGCAATGTGTATTGGATGAGTGGAAGAGTAAAGTTGACAAGGAGAATGCAAGATTGCTAGTAGAATTTGAGGTTGCTACTACAATTGAGGCTGAAGCCCTTACAAAAGTAGAGTCAATTACACATACAGCTAGTTGGGTGCACAAAATAGATAGTTTTTTACATGGTAGTAGCACTTTTAGTGTAGGCTTGGCTGGAGGTTTTTTCTGAGAGCAAAGCCAGAGTTGTATGTAGAGTGGGACACATGGATGCATGAAATATGGGGTAGTAACGATGAGCCTGAGCCATCGTGGATACCATATTGGTCACCTAAAGAATAATTTAGTGAACGATTTTATGCAAATTTACTATAAGATTTACAACTCGAAAATTGTTACGAATAATAAAGTGGGTACCGTGTTGGCAAGAGCATTTGTTGCCTACAGGTACTCATGGAAGAGATGTGGATTGGGAGGACTTTGCTCAACACAGCGATGTGTACCTCTGGTCACCTAGCTTGGACAGCATCTATACTAAGCAGGATCATGATATAGGCACATCTACCACTGTGAAAAGGGAGCCTCTAAGTTTTCTACATCAACAAAGGTTCACTGTGGAGCAGCAATGTGTATTGGATGAGTGGAAGAGTAAAGTTGACAAGGAGAATGCAAGATTGCTAGTAGAATTTGAGGTTGCTATTGTAATTGAGGCTGAAGCCCTTACAAAAGTAGAGTCAATTACACATACAGCTAGTTGGGTGCACAAAATAGATAGTTTTTTACATGGTAGTAGCACTTTTAGTGTAGTGCTGCAAGAGGAGTTCTTGAAGGATATCACCAATCTTGAAGTAGAGCTGGATTCAGCAAAAGAAATCCTTTAATCAGTAAAAATGTGCTAGGTCTACTGAAGAGCACTTGGCTACTGCAAGCACAATGTTCTTGACTAATATGCAACATCTAGTTGAGAAGCTCCCAACGCAAGGTCCGCGAGTTATGAATCTAGCACCAATATACCATCTTGTAGGCTCTGCAGCAGCAGCAACTATGAAGGTGGACATTGAATGGTGAGAGTCTTAACATTCCATTAACAAAATGATGTTTTAGTTTTTAGAGTTGGGTCCTCTTACAAGTAGTATCTACTTACTCTTTCAATAAATGTGCAGGTGTGTTTTCTGTGGCCTTGGATTTTATTAAGAAAATATTGATGTGGCGTTTGCACCATGTTTGCACACATACCACATGATGTGTGCATCATTCCATTTTTCAGAGAAGTTGCAATGCATTTATCCATCCTACAAAGTATCTGTATTAGATGCATAGTTGGCTGCCATGGGCTTCGACAAAGCAGGTACATTTGCTATACTCTTTATTTGTTATTACTTATAACTCAATAGTACTAAATAATACTGTTTGTTGTTATGAAGTCAGTTATTATAGAGACATACCATATGACTAAATAGTATTGTTTAGACTAATTAGTACTGTGTGAGATGTTTGAAATTAGTCATAATAGAGATAGGACTTCATAGTTGTTCTCTTGCTTGCAATAACCCTTTAGCAGTATTAGTACTAAAGTCTAGACTGTTTTCAGCTATCCAAAAAGAGCTTTCATCTCTAGCTCTACTTGGTGAGCTACCAGTACTTAATAGTACTTGTAGTCCTGCTACTAGTACTTAAGTACTAGTATTTATTTTACTTCTTAGTTCTATTTAGCATTATTTGTACTATTTCGCATTTAGTACTAATTAGTACTATTCAGCACTATTTAGCATGTAGTATTATTTAATACTATTCAACACTATTTAGCATGTAGACTATTTAGTACTATTCAACACTATTTAACATTTAGTACTATTTAACACTATCTAGCATTTAGTACAAGTTTAGTACTATTTGGCACTTAGTACTAGTTAGCATTTAGTACTATTTAGCATTAAGTACTAGTTAGCACTTAGTATTATTTAGCACTTAGTAGTATTTAGCACTATTAGTGACACCTAGCACTTAGTAATATTTAGTACTTCGCAATATTAATAGTATTTAGCACTATTAGTAGTACTTAGCACTTAGTACTATTTAGCACTTAGTATTTAGTACTTAGTACTATGTAATAGCATTGTTTGTTGTTTATTTTATTGCTTAGTACTATTTAGCACTATTTGGCATTTAGTACTAATTAATACTATTCAATACTATTTAGCATGTAATTTAATACTATTCAGTACTATTTAGCATTTAGTACTATTCAACCCTATTTGGTATTGTTTGGCACTTAGTACTAGTTAGCATATAGTACTATTTAGCATTTAATATTAGTTAACACTTAGTACTATTTAGCACTTAGCAGTATTTAGCGCTCTTAGTAGCACTTAGCACTTAGTAATATTTAGTACTTAGCAGTTTTAGTAGTAGTTAGCACTATTAGTAGCACTTAGCACTTAGTACTATTTAGCACTTAGTATTTAGTACTTAGCACTTAGTACTATGTAATAGCATTGTTTGTTGTTTATTTTACTGCTTCGTACTATTTAGCACTATTTGACATTTAGTATTAATTAGTACTATTCAGCACTATTTAGCATGTAGTACTATTTAGTACTATTCAGTACTATTTAGCATTTAGTACTATTCATCACTATTTAGCCTTTAGTATTATTTAGTACTATTTGGTACTATTTGGCACTTCGTACTAGTTAGCATATAGTACTATTTAGCATTTAATACTAGTTAGCACTTAGTACTATTTAGCACTTAGCAATATTTAGTACTATTAGTAGCACTTAGCACTTAGTGATATTTAGTACTTAGCAGTATTAGTAGTATTTAGCACTATTAGTAGCACTTCGCACTTAGTACTATGTAATCGCATTGTTTGTTGTTTGAAGCAGTTTACATATTTAGGATTTGTTTGTTCTTACTTATACTCTTTAGTACTAAATGGTATTTTTTGTTGTTTGAAATTAGCTATAATAGACTGTTTATACTGTTTGTTCTTACTTCTACTCTTTAGTACTAAATAGTACTATTATGACTAACTAATACTGTTTAGTCCAATAGGCAACCATGTCATCTCTTTGTGGGCCACGATTGTTGGATTTCATGAAATCTTTGTGAAACCATTTTGAGGTTGCTACATGGAATAGTATGACAAGGAAAAATGTCATTTCGATAGTGTCTTTGATAGAATGTAAATTGGCACATGAAGGGTTTAGGAACTTCGAGTTCTCGTTCAATTTTGCACAAGAGAAATGTTGTACAATGGAAGAATACCACCACCCAACACAACCAGATGAGCTGTGTCAGCTTAAGCCATTTTTTTCTTGTCTTCTTTCTGTAATAAGTGAGGGAGCCTCATATGTGATATCACCCTTCTCACATGCAACATGTACTTTGATTATCTACTCGAACACTTCATCGGGATGAAAAATTATACTCGTATAATCTTGATACCTGTCCCTCATTGTCTTAAAGCTTGTGATCAACTCTATCCTTTCTTGTTTTTCCCTTGGTACAATTGCACTCAAGCATGTATAGAAATCCACAAGGCCGTGTGTTTCCTCCTTAGTAGCTTATTTCTTATACTGGTTGTCAGAGCATGGAAAGTATTCCATATGGTCCTTGCTTTTTTCAACATCTCTGAAGTCGAGGTGATCTTTCACAGTGCATGAATGTCATGATTAAGCCTTTTCGATTCAATCAAATATTTTTCCTTGTTCTTAAAGATGCATATGCTTGCAACGTAGTGGTGGAATTGAGGCACTTTTATAAAGGTCATGAGGAATTCTTCCAGCCCTCACTTCATCTCTAGCATGCTCATTACAAACAAAAGCAAAGTGTTGACCATCAATAGGCTCAAATGTGCAATGGGCATCCTTAATTTGTCGTTCTGGATCTTCCACTATACTTTGTCCTTCCTCCAGACATGGAACTTGTTCTCCAAGAAACTTAGTGAAGGGTGTGTTGCAAATAGACATCAACAAAAATAACTTGGAGGTTCGGGTTGCTATTAAAAGGGGAAACTATATGATGACAGGGGATTGAGCATGCACAATAAAGAGAGAATGATATAGACAGAATGGAAGCAACCACACTAGTATTAAGAAATTTTGTTTATAATGAAGTTGCCTTGGATTGAACTGACTGACCACTTAGCTAAGCAAACTCCTAACCTAGCAAGCTAGAGAGAGGTCATGTGCTCGTGAACAACCAATACTTGCTCTCTGTCACAATGCTGTCTACTTACTAGACTACTACAAAACCGACTTTCATTATTAGCACTCATGGTTCACTAGACCACTGCTCGGCATTGGTTAGGGTGACTCCTTCTCCCCAAACTCAGAGTCACTGCCTTAGCTCCATTGTTGTGGTCTGCTCGCTACTCAGAAGGTTCTCGACAACGGCCGCAATACGTCCTCTACTAGGCTGTCCTAACAAGAAGCCACAAGGAAGCTTCAAAAGCTCCAAAGTCTGTCACGATGAGCTTCAAAAAGCCAAAAATTTGTGTAAGTGAAGCTTGAAGGGAGCAAACCACCTGCTTGCTTGCATCCAGATAATACATAGTGCAAAATTTGTCATGTCAGTTGACAAACTATTTCGGCAACAGCCTAGAGCAATACGTCCCCTACTAGGTTGTCCTAACAAGAAGCCACAAGCTGTCATGATGAGCTTCAAAAAGTCTATGTAAATGAAGCTTGAAGGGAGCAATGGTAAGCAGGAAAGCGAAGGGTACCATGGAAAGATAGGAATTTCCCCCCCTAATATGTCTAGATGTTTTAGTTTGGTAATTTGAAATATTTTTAGTTTATTTAGTTTTAGATTATTAGTATTAGTACATTAGTTAGATTAGTATGAAACTTAGTTCAAATAGTGAAGCTCACTTTCTGAATCTTAGTTAAATGTTGGTTAATGTTAGATTAGAGTTAGTTGATTGTTTCCTAATTGTTGGTTATTGGCCCTCCACATTCCGGATGCTAGGGTCTTAACTTCTTTTTTTTGTCTTTTAGCTTGTATGACACCACCTTTATTAAAAGTATGAACAAGGTCTCCACGCATGTCCCCACTCATATTTAATGGTCCATCCCCTCTTTCACCTCTCTCCTCTTCTCTCTTTTCACTCATCTACCTTTTCCCTCTTCACTTGCTTTTTTCTCTTTCCCTCCTTCCAATTTACACCTTTCACACACCTCTGTTGATCCTTGAAAAAAAAACAGCCCTCTAGATGAAGAAGAAGAGAGGGAGGGATGGATGGGGGTGTGGGAGAGAGGAGGAGGCATCCTTGCTACCATCTACAATAGAATGCCAACCCCTATGCTATCCATGCCTTGGGTAGGTTGATCCAAATAGCCTCTTATGACCTTTGTATTAATTCGCCTTGTACCAGGCTCTTGATTCATTGATCAGCTCTTCGATGTGTGATCTATGTCACAATGCTCAAACTGTGTGAGCTCCATGCTCTCCTAGTCCCTAGTCGAGCTCGACATCTAATATATAGTTCAGATTGCAAGGTATATAGCACATTTTATATAGCATTGCACATTAACCATGCTATCATACATTAACTATGCTATATAGCAAATAGCACAAATATGTATTGAATAGATAGTGTGCTACATGTCATAGAATATACTACGTATAGCACATTAAGTATCGAACCTATGGTGGTGGATAGCTCATAACCTCTGGTGGTAGACAGCTCACATAACCTATGCACACACATGATGTATATACTATATGTGCTAAATAGAAATCTTGTAGATCTATGTAGTATGTACCCAAAATTGGTAGTAGCTAGGTAACATATATCCTATTCACATACAATTATTTAAATATACGCAATGCTTGAGAGACATATGTTAGCATCATCAACCTTCTTTTGTAATCCTTGAACATCATCCTTAGAGTGAAGTGATTGAAACATTTTTAGAAACCATTATTTTTTTTTTTTTGCATCCTCTCCAAAATTGTTTAGTTCAACTTCAAGCTTGCTAGTTTCTATGGACTTCCCTTTGCTCTATACAAGTTTTGAAGAGCATCCTCAAGAAGTTGGAATGCCTCATCAATAGTTTATTGAAACTCTAATGCTATCACTAAGACAAATTAAACATTAATTCAAACGATGGGGCATAAGTGAATGGACATGCCAAATCTTCATGTCTCTACTATGTATACACTAATTGCTAATCAAATAAATCACATTTCTAACACTACGTGCATCTTTGTGCATTGTCTATTATATGTCCATTTTATACGATTTCTATATGGTATCTTGCCTTAGATAGAGTCAACCCACACCACCATAACAAAATTGAACAAAATTGAAGCGGGGACATCGTTGATTGCTGATCTAGATGGCTCTCATGATGGCTAATCAAGCAGTAACTTCGTGCACATATAAGATGGACAAATTGTCTGACACGAGCTTTCAACTGTCGAAAATGACGATGCAAGTTGCAACTTCTCTTGCAAAAGATGGACTTGCTTACCATAGTTGATGGCACATTAGTAATGCATGATCTTGCGATCTAGGCAAATGCCCAAGCTGTAATAGAATGATAGACTAAAGACCTCAACGCTAGACTAGAACTCCTCCTTCATATGGAGGATCAACAAAATAAGGCAGTTTGAACTTTGACCGCCACTCACCAGATATGGGAACAACTGCGTCAGACATATGAACATACTTCTCAAGTAGCGAACCTAAAGAAACTATGAAAGTCACCATGAATGAATCAGATGACGTCCCCAAGTTTGTCCAGACGTGGAGAGCAACGATGGATGATTTATCCCTTTTCAAACTTGTACTAGCCCAAAACAAACTGTAAGCTATTTGTCTGCTTGCCGCCTTAACCATTCTGATTTTAATCCCGATCATTTTACAAGAAAATGCCATGTACTTGACAATGGCATCTACCTCCTCCACCACATCCACAAGTCATGCAAAATTCTCAATACGACACATTGCAATACGACACATTCCCACCCTTCTAAAGAAATAAACAATGTAAATCATAATTAAAACAAATAAAAGAAAATCAAACAAATATGATGAGGTGTCAAACTAAACGACATGCCGAATCGGTCCAAACTATGTAAAACATTCATGAGCATTCAATACAATTCATTACGATTCAGATCTATCTGTGTATACCAATTCTACATGGTATATATGACCCACTAGGAGCCCAACATAGCCAAGAGCTTCCGCCAAATCGTAATCGCGATAGTCTATCATGATGGAAACCTAATCCCGAACCTATAAGGTCGACAAGCTAACCGACAAGAATTACCAACCCTAGAAAATGACCATGGAGCCGCTCCTGCAGTAATTGGACCTGCTGAGCATCGTCAATGGGACGACACTGATGCCCGATCCTCTAGTCCCCACCAACGAACAAGCTGTTGTAGACTGGAAGACAAAGGACCTCAACGCCCGATTGGAACTCTTCCTGTATACGGAAGACGATCAAAAGCAAGAGGTCAGAATTCTTAATACTGCAAATGAAATCTGGGAACAGTTGAAAGAAACTTACGAACGAAAAGATGGTTCGACTCTCTTACCTCAAAAGAATTATGCGATAAACAACATTAGAAACAGATGACGTCCCTAAATTTGTACGTACATGGTGACGCGCCATGGACGGTCTCATGATTTCTGACCAAAAGGTCAGGGTGTTATGTCTGTTGGTGGCACTACCGCCATCCTGGCAAGCCTTCAATTCAACCCACTCATCCAAACCCAACTTAGCACTTCCACTAATCATTCCAGCCATTCTATAAGAGAGTGCAATGCGCGGATCAAGCAACACTCGTTATGTACGCTAATCAAGGAAATCGCTCTAATCCCGAAGATCGATATAAATAGTTTTGACATCCCAACTACCCAAAACCAAAAAACTCAAAATTTCAGAATAGTAAAACCTCAATGTCATATCTGTGAAAAGGGCCACAATACACGCGATTGTTGGTTCGACCAACCCAATAAAGGCAAATCTAAACCACCCCATGTCTCAGCAAATAGTGTATTTGAATCTAAGAGTCACAACAACTCCGCTGATGAAGCCAAAACTACCTCGGTGCTATCCGATACTTCCCTACCTGAGGACATTTATTTAGCCTATTTTGCGACCCATCGACTTGAATCTTTACAATTCACTTGGATATTAGATACAAGCGAAGCATACCATTTGACCTCACAACTCGAATGGCTACATAATTATAATACCTTAATTAGACCAATCGAAACTCGATTTGGGGACAATGGTGTTCAACAAGCCATAGGCATTGGAAGTGCATTTATCGAACTCTCGGATGGCAATGTTGTCAACATTGATAACATTTTCTATGTACCCAAAATTGCAAAAAATCTTATATCTGTAAGCAACGTAACAAACACCGATATGTCTGTGGAATTCCATCACATCCACTATACAATAAACCATCGCTTACCTACTGGACGCACATAAGTGGTGTCTTGTCCAAAATCTGGACATTTGTGCTTCTTGGGACAAACCACAGAACCAGCCCATGAAGTTCATAGTGTTTCTCATCACAACACCCACTCATGTAAAACCCTACTATGGTATTACCGATTAGGCCACCTCAATCACCAAACAATGCTTCACATCTCTAAGAAAAAACTCGCATCCCATTATTATCTTCCATCGTTAAGCAAACTATCCCTGTGCAAAGGATGCATATACAAAAAATTAGCAAGCACAAAATACTCTCAAGGTCGAACAGCGACAACAAAGCCCCCTCAAATAATTCACACAGACCTGTGCGAACTACCACGACCATCACTCACACACAATCGTTACTTTATAACCTTTATCGATGATTATGCGCGCTTCACAGTAGTCTCCTTCATGAAACACAAAAAATCCGAGATAGTGCTTAAACTGTTTCAAACATACAAAGAACTAGTTGAAAATCAGCTCCAATATAAATTCCAAACATTACAGTCTGATAATGGAAGTGAGTATATCTCACACCATTTTACACCCTATTGCCTCGAGAATGGCATTCGACAAAGGCTAACGGTGCCTGACATAGGTATTTGGCTCCATCGCTTATGCTTTTATTCTTGCAAACCGCCGAAATAAGCTCAATGATAGAGCAATCAAAACCATCTTTGTGGGCTACGATGGACCACATGGTGTCAAAGGATATCGCCTGTACGACCCCAACCAATGCAGGTTTCTTTTCTCCTGCATCAATTAAATAACTTGTATAGTGGACTTGGTATGGTTAAGTCACAACGCTTTAGAATGTGCATAGGTAGCAAAGATAATGCACATGGTCCCGAGGTATTTCAACCTAGTGATGAAGATAGATACTGGCGAGATGTTATTTATTGCTTGTGTGATCCAAATGCTCAAAACAAAAAGAAACTCAAGCGTGATTGTTTAGAATGCTCTGAGAAATGTCCAAAGTGCAATCTTATGAGAAAGGACATGATTGTGTTTGATTATGTTCCTTTGCATCAACAACTATGGACTTCTCTTAATTGACATTGCTCACTTGTTTTATAATTACACTCGTGATAAGGGATGGTCAGAGTCAGATGTGCAAGTGGCAAAAACTTTGCTACTAGCTTGGAGAGTCAGGAAAGAGGAATATATGGGCCCAAATTCATCTCCTCTTGAGCATGTGGCAGGTTTGTGCTTTCCTCTTAATGGCATCTTTCGTATGCATAAGATTTATATATGTAAGATTTATATGGCATCTTACATATGCAAAATCTATGTTTATGCAGGTATGGGAGAAATCTTCGATGATAGTATACGACATGGAATGCATGATGTTTTTTGGTGCTATGCTTTTGAGCACAAAGTATCTACATACGCGAAATTGAAGTATCAGTTGTGACTACATGTCCTAAATCAGCATCAATAAAGCTTTGGAATCTCTTACGTTTACAACAACAAGGTTCTCTAAGAATAGAAGCTTTTGAATGCTCTGAAATCCTTTTACCTATCTCTCCATAGTTGAACACCTTTTGTCCTAAAGTTTTTACATACTTCCAAGATATCCTCAAACATGGCATAACAATGAGATATCTTATGTTAAGTATCATACTCGTAGATTATTTACCTAGGTTTTGGATCACATACAAAGAGATAGAGATGGTCTTTTGCCTATTTCTAGAATGCTTAGAGATATACATACATATCTTCTTCTTCCAAATGGATATGCAACTCTAGATCCAAAAAACCATGAGTGTTTTGATTAGCATAAGCATGGAATTCTTGAAGTCTCTTCTATTGTGAAGGCCCAATAAATATGGAATTCTTTTCTTCAATATGGTCAAGGATATCCATGCGAGAGTCTTTTATTACAAAAAGGCATTGCAATATCAAACAAGGAAAAAAATTATCATGGCCTAAAAAATGAAGAAGTTTGCTATGTAGAGCAGTTCTTGGGTATTAAAAGGAATCATGGAAATTTGGAAATGTCATAGCTTACAAGAAAGTATTGTTTAAGGGAGAAGTCTATAAGGTGGGAGATGAGGTAGTTGTTAAACCAGATGAGAGTGCTGAAGACTTATCAAGTGTGGGAAATTGGAAAGGGCATATCTTATCCTTTTTTGCCATCCAACAAGATGGGGAGTTTATGATTTTTTTTGGTACCAAATATTATAGGCAACAAATCACAATTGAAGATGGGATTGAGACTTTACAAACAGATGATGTGATGGGAATGAGTCTCCTACAAAGAATTCCATTTCCTGGGGATTTCATACGACCTATAACTTCTTTGTTGCATAAGTTCATACCATTGACTAAGGGATCTAATAGTGTGATTGCATATGAATGTAAGGATGCCACGTCTGCCAGGTAATGAAGCATTTGGCCGTACCACTGGACTTGGCCCAAGAACTGAGCTAGTTGTTAACTAGTTGTCGAATGTGGTGCCTTATAGACTTGCTTGATTTTATAGGGATTAAGGGTGGTGCCATTCTTGGAGATGATGTGACGACCCACCAACATTCCACTACTAACTGCAAACATGCATTTTGCCAGATTGAGAGAGAGGTACGACTTTAGACACTTGGTAAGACACAGTCGACAGTGACCCAGGTGTTTGTCCTAGCACCCAAAGATGATGTTTTCGAGGAATATGCACATGAAGGAGATGAGGTACGCATCAAAGATTTTCTAGACTAGGCATTCGAATGGGGCTGATGCATTTTTGAGGCCAAAGGTCATTACGCTGGAGGCAATGACACCCCACTTAGTAATGCATGTTGTCTTTTCTTAGTCCTCCGCCATGCAAACCTAGTTGTACCTATTGAACCCTTCGAGGAAAGAGTAAATCTCATGGCCGATTACCACATCGAGCATGGTGTCCATGAAGGGTAATGGAAATGGGTCGATGACAGTAAGCGGCATGAGTCGGCGGCAGTCACCCAGAGATTCTTGTTCTTCTTTGGGATGATGACAATAGGGGAGATCCATGTGGCTCTATTGATTGGGTAGATGAACCGCATGTACAATAGCTTGTCGATTTCATCGACCTTCTTGGCATAATTGGGGTTCATCCAGTAATGCTGCCCATGGATGGGCTTAGCATCCTCCTTGAGAACAATTCGATGCTGGTAGAATTGGGGGTTGATGCCCCGCATGCCAGTGTAGCTCCAGGCAAACATGTCGACCGTGAAGGATCTGAGGAGGCTTTGGAGTTCCACCTTGAAATCATTGGTAAGGTAGGAACTGACCCAGACAAGCCACTGAGATCCTCCATTCATAGCACCACAATGCGATGAACGGACATGAGGTCTGCCACCACTGTGATTGTAACTCCATGGAGGAGGCCACCATCCTCACCATGAATGGGGCTTACTCCTAAATGAAAAATCCTAGCCGTCGACACATAGAGTCAGACATAATGCTGACACCGGAACCACCATCAAGCAGAACATCCGGAATAGCTTGGCCCCATAGTGTCACTGTGATCTCTGCAATGTTTTCGTTGTATACTGGTCCCTTGGGGCCATCTGGGTACAAGACGGGCTCAGCAGCACAAACATCTAGACTGGTGCATGTTGGTCGTGTGTCATAGATAAACACCTATTTCATTAATTTTGGACTTTTTCTGTTGTTTTTGGACGAAGCCCAAAAATCCTTCCCAAATGAAAACTTTACTTTGTGAAAATATCCTTCCCAAATCAAAATTTTACTTTATGAAAATATTCTTCCCAAATCAAAAGTTCACTTTGTGGCACTATCATATTCACATAAAAATATTGTTTTTTCAATCTATACTTTTGCACCAACATGCAAGAATTTGAAATAATCCTAATTAGAAATTCTAGCTATATCTAAGTTATTTGTTAATTTAATTATTTTTAATATTTTTCCTTGACGTGATAAATTTATAAATCCATGAAAGGAGACTTAAATATTTCATGAAAATAACATTGTCACTCGCAATATGCATAAAATTTTTAAAACTTTTAATAAATAGAAAAAAGACATGATGCCATAAGACCCAAGTTTTGTATTGAACCAAAGAGGTATAATAGCAATTATAGCTATTATTATATGATTACATTGAGAGACGTTGCTCTCAGCTAGAGTCTTTATATCCAAAATGATATAGATTGAACATATGTTTGCAATTTAAATTGTTGGTCTTAAAGAGCCTCAATTCATGCCATCTGCATAATTTGACTCCCCATTGTCTTATTGCTCAATGTCACGACAGTCCCTTGCCAAGTGCCATCTGCATAATTTGACTCCCACTTGTCTTGCCAAGCCTTGCCCCTTGGGTGCATTGACTCCCCATTGTCTTATTGCTCAATGCGATAGTCCCTTGCCAGGTGCCATCTGCATTAACTCCCTATTGTCTTGCCAAGCCTTGACCCTTGGGTGACATCCAGTGCAAAATACAGGTGCCATCTGCATTAACTCCCACAAGTTATCTTGCCAAGCCTTGCGCCTTGGGTGCATTGACTCCCCATTGTCTTATTGCTCAATGTGATAGTCCCTTGCCAAGTGCCATCTGCATTAACTCCCTATTGTCTTAGCAAGCCTTGACCCTTGGGTGACATCCAGTGCATATTTTGACTCTCATTTGACATAGGAGGTGATGACTCTGATTATAATTGTCTTGGATTGGCTTCTTGCCTAGTACCCAAATAAAATCCTTCAATGGACTTCAATACAAAGCTTTAATCATGGACATTCTTCATTTGCGCTATCTCCTTCTAATTCCTCCATGGCGAACATTCTTAAAAATTTGTGTATATGCAAAATAGTTTGCTGTGGTATTTTTATTTTTCCTTCTACCTCATATCCCATGCGCTTCTTTGATTTCTTTGCCCTTGAATGCCAAGACACTATGATTGTCTCCGTCGAAACTTGAGAGACCACTTCATCATTTGGGACCCACGGCTTCATTATACAATTAGTATACAATGTGTTGTTATCCATATTCTCCTTCCTGCCCTTTGGCTTATACCATACCGCTGTAAATGTTGTAGCTCTCCCTTGGTCATCTCTTTGCACATCAACTACTTTTGCAACCCAAAACTTCACATTCTCATATTCATCATCCGATGGCCGAACCATAACAAAACAATCGATCTCTATATCTACTTGTGGCATAAACTCTCTCTTCTTCGGTCCACAATATGGACATGGGAGTAATGATACAAATTCATTTTCAAAGACTGGAGCTGGGCGCAAATCATTATGAGCATTTGGCCAAAACATATTGCATTCTTCCTTGACATCCTTTGAGCCTCGCATTCTCTCAAGGTCCTTTATTAAATTTCATGTCTTGTTAATTATAGTGGTAGTGTGTTCTCTCCAAGTAGGCTTCGAATCAGGATATCTCCG